>NC_140171.1:65803452-66153051 GCF_963971535.1 Notolepis coatsorum
AAGTACGTCACCTTTTCTGCTAGCAGTGGGTGACGTCAAAGCCCTGTTGACGCGTTTGCTAGGAGTTGGTGCCTGCCGGGACATCATGGGTGATACATCGATGCGAGTGGCATGCGACATGCAGGCCCATGATGGAGACATATTCAACGCGCATAGAGCGGCGTTGTGGTACAAACTCAGGAATCAATATCCATCACGTATTAATCCGGCAAAACTGGCAGGCAACCCCATAATGGAGACGGAAGGGCCTGGCGCCTATGTGAACAAAGTACTGAAGGAGTGGAGAGGTGAGCTAGGACACAACCCAGAAATTGACCCGTTGCAGAGAGCGATGTTTAGAGAAAGTGTGATGAGAGGGCTTCCAGAGGTGGTTAAGAATAGATTGGAAGACGTGGTGGGGTTAATGGACATGACTTATCCTTTGTTCTGTGCACATGTAACACATAGTGTGGAGAAGCAAAGGGCTCAGGAGCAGAAAGTCAGGGATCAGGATAGAAATGACGCAAGGAAGTTAACTCAGCAACAACTGCAGCCCCAAAGGAGGCTGCAGGCAGTAATGGTGTCATCTGCTACCTCTCCACTCATGCAGGACCAGGGACCCCCGCCTGCACCTCAGGTAGTGAGAAGCTATGGCTATAGTTCACAGAACCAGGCGCCCAGGCGGCAGGCAGGGAATGGGCAATCAGGCCCACGGATTACACAGGGACCGGGGAACGAACAACAGTTTCCCCGTTTCCACTGTTGGAACTGCGGCATGCAGGGACACAGGGAAATGAGATGTGGGCAACCATACCGTCCCGGCTCGGAGTATGGAAGACCTGTGCGCCAGGGGGAGTCACAAGGGCCCTACAACCAGGGGGAGACAGGAGGGCCCCGAAACCAGGGGGGTAATCACTAGGGGTGCCCAGAGAATGCGACGGGGGGAAATCAAATGATTGTGGTTTCCAAGGGAGCTGAGCAAGAACCTATTCTGCAGGTCCTAGTGGAGGGCAAATTAACAGAGATGATGGCAGACACTGGAGCAGGTTTTTCCTGCATAAAGCAAAAATACGCCGCTCACTTACCCCAGTCTGGACAGTATGTTCGGACGGTCGGATTCTCGGGAAAAACACAATTAATACCCACGTCAGATCCAATCTCTATGACGTTTAACAGCAAGACCATAACAATACCTGTATTAATTTCGGACAGCACCCCGCGCAATCTCTTGGGACGAGATGCAATGTGTAAACTAGGCTGTAAAATCCTATGTACGCCTGAGGGGATTCAAATTGAACAAGACGTGTACCAAATGATGTTACAAGGGACAGGGGAGAAAGAGGCCACTGTGTTCTGGCTGGGCAACATAGATGCAGAGCTGCAAAGGGTCTGTGACCCCTGGGAGCCATTTCTGAAAACCCAACTGCCTCAGTCTAGACAAACAAACATGGAGGCACATTGCACACTACAGTATTTGACGAATAGTGACCTAGTTAGGAACAAGGCATGGTTGCAGGGACAGCCCGAGCAGGTGCAGATTAACTCATCTACGATAATTGTAGGGAGACAGGGCGCGGCGTTGAGGGTTAACACAAGTAAGTATCTACGGGAACAACATAGACTAAGAGACGCCGCCCCACACATCACTCTGAGAATAAATCCTGGTTACGAATCCGAACATCTAGGTTCAATGATACAGGAATCCGAGACTCAAAGGTGGGTCTCCACGGAATCTCCGCTAATTTGGAAGAGCGCAGATGGGAGTTTCATAAAAATAATGATTTCCTTTTCAGTTTTGGCAAAACCGCAAGTAATCAGATTACCAGGAGACCCTTGCGTTATTCCAGAGGCGGATGCTTTGCTGGAACAGGACATGTTGGCGCGCACCCCAGAACGGTTGTGGTCAAAACACGACACAGATGTGGGTCTAATATTGTCGGCACAGCCAGTGAAGGTCAGGTTAAAGAAGGGTTGTAGACCACCCTTTATCAGACAGTATACGATGAAGCCAGAGTCGGAGGAAGCTATATCACATCAGATTGAGGGACTGTTAAAGGCAGGAGTGCTCGTCCCTTTCAAATCCAGATGTAATACACCTATCCACCCAGTGCTAAAGGCGGACAGGGCTAGGTACAGACTGGTACACGATTTGAGGGCGGTGAACGACGTGGTGTCTGGACCAGAGGCGGAAGTCGCTAATCCACACACCCTCCTGACAAACATCCCGAGTAGCTCGCAGTACTATACGGTCATTGATCTCACGCAGGCATTCTTCAGTGTTCCATTGGAAAAAGAGTCTCAGTATCTGTTTGCTTTTACCCACAGGGGGAAACAATACTCTTACACCCGGTTGCCACAAGGGTTCGCGCACTCGCCACATTACTTCTCGAAGGCGCTCAAGGAAGACTTGCAAGGAGTGTGCGACACACTACTCAGCACGGTCTTACTGTATGCAGATGACATTCTAATCTGCTCGGATACACGTTAGCAGTGCCATGAGGACTCCATCAAAGTTTTGAGTGGATTGGCCGTGGGAGGCCACAAGGCATCCCGTTCAAAACTGCAGTACTGCCAGCCAAAAGTTGAGTACTTGTCTCGCGTCATTCAAAAGGGCATAAAAAACATCTCACCCACGCAGCTCGAAGCCGTATCCAAGGCACCTAGGCCATTGACGGTCCGACAGATGATGACGTTTTTAGGGATGACTGGGTACAGCTCTGAGTGGGTGGAGGACTATACGATAGCGACAGCGCCGTTGAGGATGATGATAAAAGAGGCGGGTACAGACAAGCTTCGCGCTCCCTTGACATGGACCGAGGAGGGGGAGGACGCGTTCATAAACATTACGCGTCTGTTGTTACAGGCCCCTGCCCTGGCGCTGCCGGATTATGAGAAGTGTTTCCACCTATTCGTCTCACATAGAGCGCAGCATGCGACAGCTGTCCTGACTCAAACACAGGGGGGGAGTGGGAAAAAACAACCGATAGCATATTACTCTAGAGCTCTTTCGCCGGTAGAGCAGGGTCTGCCACCTTGTTATCAGGCCCTGGCCGCAGCACATTTGATGTATGAGAAAGCAACGGCCGTGACAATGGGATATGACATTTGCATTTGGACACATCACAAATTGGCAAACTTGTGGCGAGAGTAACACCCCTGCACAAAAAGGGCAGCAAATTAGACCCGGGTAACTACCGCCCTGTTTCTATCCTTACATCCATCTCGAAAGTCATGGAAAAAATAGTATACGAACAGATCGAAAAGTACCTCGCGGAAAAAAATCTAATCTACGAATTCCAATCTGGCTTCAGAACATCCCACTCCACTGACACATGCCTTCTCTACTTGAACGACCACATCAAACAAGAGGTGGACGCGGGCAAATACTGCGGCATGGTCATGCTGGACCTACAAAAGGCCTTCGACACTGTCAATCACACCATTCTGATTGACAAGCTAAAAGCAATTGGTTTTGATAGTTTATCAGTGAGCTGGATACAATCCTACCTGGAGGGGAGGGAACAGATGGTGGAAGTAAACGGTACCCTATCCCCCCCCCTCACAGTGAGCTGTGGTGTTCCACAAGGAAGCATACTAGGACCGCTACTATTCCTAATTTATGCAAATGACATGTCGTCAGCTTGTGACTGCAACTTGTTCCTGTTTGCGGACGACTCAGCCCTGCTGGTCTCTGACAAGAACAAGTTACAGGTTAAAAAAGCCCTCAGCTCGGAACTAGGCAAAATCTGCATATGGCTCGCTGACAACAAGCTATCATTACACATGGGCAAAACAGAGTCCATTCTCTTCGGTTCAAATAACAAACTCAGCAAGACCGACGGCTTCTCGGTTACAGTGGGTGACAATATTATCACAAGGAAAGATGAAATTACCTACCTGGGTTCCATCCTAGAGGCTAATCTTTCCTGTGACAAAATGGCATCCAATGTAATAAAAAAAGTCAACCAACGAACGCGTTTCTTGTACCGGATCTCCTCTCTGGTAAACAAGAATACCCTGAAGACTCTAGCAGGAGCACTCATTCAAGGGTACTACGACTATGCTTGCACCTCATGGTACCAAAGCACCTCAAAGGCACTAAAAAACAAATTACAAACATCTCAAAACAAGCTAGTCAGACTACTACTTGACCTGACTCCTAGAACCCACCTCACCCCTGCCCACTTTGACAACCTAGGATGGCTTAGAGTAGACGACAGAGTACAGCAACTTGCAATGGGCCTGGTCTACAAGATACACTACGCGACCAAGGTACCCATGTACATGTCAAAATACTTCCCAAAGGTCAGTGAATACCACGATCACAACACCAGAGGGAGCTCCACAAATCATGTAAAACCCAGATTCGGCTCAAACAAGGGACTAAACACGTTTCGCAATTATGCCACATCAATGTGGAACGCCCTGCCTAAAGCTGTAAAGGAATGTGAATCACTACCCACCTTCAAAAACACTCTCAAAAAACACCTACGTGAGACTGCAATTCGAAACTGGCCCCTACAAATGTCCTAACCTAGTTGTACAGTAAATGACCAAGTAAGGCTTTGTCAATATTCCAATGTACAGTGTAAAATGTGTGTGTGTCCCCTTCCCAACCCCCCCCCCCCCCCCCCCCCCACCTCCAATGTACAGCCCTCACCCAACCCACCCAACCCAACCCCACCCCACCCAACCAACCTCCTCCAATGTACAGTTTCTATGCCAAATGTATATACACTCCTTTTCTGGACACTTTTGTATCACAAACAGTACTGTATTTGCAAATCTGATATGTCATAAATGTATAGATGTAGCAGTACTGTCTATCTGTATGTCATGTATGTCATATATGTTACGATGAATTGAAAATGGGGGACCCTGATGTAAACAAGACGAAAGTCTTTCTCTGGTCTGCATCCCCTTAACAATTGTATGTATTGAGCTGTACTGTACTGTACCCATTCTGCAATCTGTTAATAAACTTTTCAATCAATCAATCAATCAAGATTGAAAGAGGCAAATTTGTGCTGACCAGCCAACGGCAACAGGCTTACATGAGGCTCCTGCAGTACTCGGACGTTACAATAAAAACATGCCACGGCAGTAACCCGGCGGATCTGGTACCACTCCCGAGCGAGGGTCAACCGCATGAGTGCGAGGTGGAGGTACAGGCTTTCGTGAAACTCCGTCCTGATTTGGGAGTCGACCCGCTCGCGATAGCAGAACTCTCACTTTTTGTGGATGGGTCCTGCTATCGGGAGGGGGAAAATTTAAGGTCAGGATACGCCGTCGTACAGTGCAAACCTAACGGAGAAACACTAACAAGAAAGGCCGGACAATGCATGCAACCATGTTCGGCCCAGCTTGCAGAACTAATAGCACTAACAGAAGCATGCATAATAGCTAAAGATCGCACGGTTAACATCTTTACAGACTCTGCTTATGCGCATGGCGTATGCCACCTATTCGCGGCCATTTGGAAGGCAAGAGGCTTTAAGAAATCGGACGGCTCACCGATCCTTCACCACAAGCAGGTTGTGGCGCTTATTCAGGCTGTAAAGTTGCCCAAAAGCATTGCTATCGTAAAGTGCCAGGCACACAGAAAAGACCTGTCCTTTGTGACGACGGGAAACAACGCGGCGGACGAGGCCGCGAAGGCGGCGGCTGCGGTGCCGTCCACGGCTGTTCTGATGTTTGCGGCCGAACTGACGACTGAGGTAACTGAGGATAATTTGAGTGATCTTCAGGACTCAGCCACGCAGGCCGAGAAACAGTCGTGGACGGAGAGGGGGGCTGTAAGGGGGGCAGATGGTCTGTGGAGGAGTCA
This sequence comes from Notolepis coatsorum, assembly GCF_963971535.1. Taxonomy (NCBI): domain Eukaryota; kingdom Metazoa; phylum Chordata; class Actinopteri; order Aulopiformes; family Paralepididae; genus Notolepis; species Notolepis coatsorum. Next base: position 65,809,259 of record NC_140171.1, read on the forward strand.
TAACGGTTTGATAGTCGCCTCCATCGATCTTCTGTCCTTGGTGATACCTGAGGCTCATGGTGTTGATCACTGTGCAAGAGCAGAGACCCTGAAACGAATCACGAAAATGGGATTTTGGTCCCCAAAGCTTCAGGCACAAATTGACGTTACACTAGCCAGGTGTTTAACATGCTTACAGGGCAATGTGCGCAAAGGAGTACCGACAGTGGCGGCTTACACACCCCTCCCTGAGGGACCATTCAGACACCTGATTATGGACTACACAGATTAGGGAGGGGGTAGGCACCCCGAACCTCTAGTCTGTAACAGGCGGCAGTGGGCTCGCAAGAGTCTGGGCGCACGTTAAACACAATCCTATAGTGCTGGGGAGAAACTGAAGGCCCTCGTGCGTAACGAGGTATGAAATAACATACCACTGTGGTACCGTCTAGTCGGCCCAGGAAACGTCGCACGTAAGTTGGTGTGGGCACTGGGTGGTACGTGGGCGACAGTCCACACCTAGGAGCAGGGCGGTGCACCGTAGGGGGCACAGCTCCTGCCGTGAACAGACAAGGCTGGCGAAAACGGTCAATATTTCCATGCCCGGAGCAAGCGGGGTGGGGACAAGACCGTCGGTTTCTAAACTGAGTGGCTGATAGGTACTACGGACAGTCAGCCGCTTGGGGTCCTGACTTGATGACGGACTATGAGGTCGCTATCGACTGGGTCGCCAGCCGGTTGGGAGAGCGTTATGACCCTGTTTATAGTCACAGACACGCGGGATGTGGGACCGTGAGTGACTGGACAACAGTGGCATGAATGCACCTGGCTCAATGTACAGTCAGGCCACAGTAACCTTACTAACCGATACAGGGTTAGTAGGCGAGTTGTGCTTCTGTGATCAGCAGGTTTGAAAAGAACCACTGGGAAGCAGAAGGGTAAGGGGTGTCAATTCAGAGGAATCTGGATTGTCTCTCCTAAGGTTGGAAAGGGACCCAGCCTTAAACTGCACCTGAAGGTAAAATAAGGGGACTGCTTCCGTTCATGAGAGGAGACCTTACTGCCGGAAGTGGAGACCTGCATCTCTGTTGGGGGAGAGGGGCCGACGTCGGACAAGGCAGTCCTAAGAAAGGAGCTGGTTGTTGCGTCGTAGCGGACTGCCTAAACCTTACGGGGAGAGGTGCATCTAAGTAGGGGAAGGAGTGCATCCGAACGGGAGGAGGGTACTCTTAACTGGAAGGAGGTTAAAAGGGTCAAAGCGATGATAACGCCAGTGCAGGGCAAACGATACCTCCTGGTAGTAGAGGACTGCTTTAGTCGCTGGATTGAGGCCATTCCATCTAAACACAAGAACGCGGACACAGTGATCAAGTTCCTGTGTCGCGAGGTCATTCCGAGATTTGGAATTCCCACGATATTACAAAGCGATAATGGCCGCGAGTTCATCGACAAGGTGGTTAAAGGGCTGATGCAGAAATTAGGTATAAGACAGCGCCTTTCCTGTGTCTATAGTCCCGGGTCGCAGGGAAAGGTGGAAAGGGCCAATCTGGTAATTAAAAACAAACTGTTGAAAATCTGTATGCAAACTAAGCTTAACTGGATTGATGCTTTGCCACTTGCTCTGATGGCTATTAGAAGCAGCGTAAACCGCCAAACACAGCTAACACCGCATGAAATGCTTACAGGCCGCAGCATGCCAGCACCGCCATTTAGACACCTGGCTAGGGGCCCGGCATTAGATATTTTTTAGCAAGATCTGAAAAAATATCTTCAGCAAGTGACTAAAATACATGAAGCTGTGTTTCGACAGGAGCAGAGAAAGGAGAAAAGGGGGGTGAAGGAGGCGGAGAAGGAAGCCACCAAACCGAGGCTGATCCCTGGGGACCTGGTCTTCGTAAAGGTCCACAAGAGAAAGTGGTCATCACCCCGGAGAGAGGGCCCGTACAAGGTGATCCGATCAACTGGAACGGCAGTCCAAGTCAAAGGATCAGCGACCTGGCGATCTCTTGGGGGATACAATCGATCGCAGTTATGCAGAACCCGACATGGAGGGCCCGAGACGGCAACTGGAAGGTGCAGTGCCTGCTGATGCTCCCGCAGATGTTGGCAGCAGTGTGCGGACGGTCGGCCGGGGGCAACGACGTCATTGAGAACCGTCACGGTCGACCCGTCCTTGAGGATGACGGGTTTGAGTGGGTAGGAGTCCCACGGGGTCCCGCTCAGGCTCAAGTACCGGCAGGCTTTCATGACCAGGCTCAGAATCAGGCGCCCCCTCTGCCCTCCATCGAGGAAGGGGGGGAGAAGATAAGACTACAACCAAAAGGGGTGTTTCCCGGAGGACCGCAAGGGCATGTTTTTGATTTTGACCATTCCCCCGTTACAGGCGGGGATACTTACCACTATACTAACGAGGATCGGGTTGTGAAATGTGCGGTGTCAATGTTGGTGTCAGCAATACGCCCTCAGCAGTATCACAATATGTGTGTAATCAATAATCATCATCCATTGGAGTGCAGAGCGTAACAGAATGAGATTGAGTTTAGGGGTGGGACGGTGGACGGTGACGCTAAAAGAGGCAACGAAGTTCTGCTCGCTACCATCTGCCTCTAAATACTACTTAAGATCCGTTTCATGTTGGGCCGCTGAATGCACGGTGCGCATAGACCGTCCTGAGAGGCATATAGTGCGTGCATATGCCAACGCTACATTGACGGAGGTAGTAGACGTGGACGGGAGAGCTGACGTCTCCATTTGCGCAACTGCGGTGGGGGTAGATAGGAGGGTTGAGCCTGTCCCGAACCAAGCACAGGGGACAGGGGTGAGGGGAAAAAGGGAGGTCAAGGACACTGAGTCGGAAGAGGTGGGGGGACAGGATATGTTCCAGAGGACAGCCGGAACGTTGAGGGACTCAGTGGGCTCACTCTGGGCCAGGTTGAGGGGTTTGCTTCCTCTCGGGGAACAAGATGGGGGCGACTATGACTATGACGAGGAAGACCCGGAGGCTGACCCGATGTATAGGGTGTCTTTAGGGAATGAGTGGTTTAAGTGGGTCCAGTACACGAGCGTGCAGAATCAGATAGAGGATTGTTATGTCTGCTCCAAGGCACGTCCGGATAGGCTGCTGGTGAAGGGCACGAAGTTCAGTTGGGCTCAGTGTGACAGGGACGCAGAGGCATGGGAGGGGCCCCATAATAGTCGCCCTTGGTGCGAGGCAGAGTGTTTGGGGTTTCTCGGCTCTAGTCGTTTTAAGGCGGCAGGAAACGTCACGGATTTCAAGGATGTCACTATGCGGGAACGTTGTAGGAAATTGGATGTACGTGTGCAGGGGGTAGCGACGGGGTTGCCAATACCCAGAGGTGTCAAACTATGGCTGACCAAGGATTTCGAGTGCTTGCAAAAGGAGGGGACCCGGGACGTAGGGGAGGTGGCAGAGGGGCGGTGCACTACTATTTGGAGCATCACGACTAACTGCACGAAAGAAGGAAAGTGTGGACACGGGGTCGTGTTAAAGGGAGTGGATACCAACCCACGGCCTGTAGCTTGCCCTTTTCATGTCCAGGATATAGCACTGGCGGACCAATACTGGCTCTGCGGCGGTAGGAGGTTGAGGAATACACTTCCTTTAGATTGGTCAGGTAGATGTGCCCGGGTTCAGGCGATCATGCCAATGGTGGTCCTACCATTATCAGTGACGGAAGGACTTTCTGAGACTCCTATCTCTCGAACGAAGCGTAGCTACAAGGCAGACCCAAGGGTGTATCTGGACAGCATAGGACAGCCAAGGGGCATTCCAGCCGAGTTCATGGCTAAGAATGAGATTGCGGCAGGGTTTGAGTCTATTCTGCCATGGATATCGGTCAATAAGAACACCGGGTGGATCAACTATTTGTTTTACAATCAGCAGCGGTATCTCAACTACACCGAGGAGGCGTTGGATGCAATGGGGGACCAGATGCACGCGACCAGTACGGTGGCGTGGCAGAATAGACAGGCTCTGAACTGGTTAATGGCGGAGAAGGGTGGAGTCTATTCCATGTTTGGACAGTACTGCTGCACATTCATTCCGACGAATGTGGGGCCAGGGGGAAAGTTCTCCGAGGCCATGGCTAAGCTGACGGATTTGAGGGAGGAGTTGAGGGGGAATTCTGGCCGGAATGAAGAATGGTGGGGGAGTGGGGTGTTGGAAAGATTGGGACAGTGGGGAAGCATAATGATGCAGACGGGGATATCCATTGGGGTGGCAGGGTTGATATTGGTTCTTCTTTTCTGTTGTGGTATGCCTCTCTTGGGTAGGCTGGTAACTTCACACGTAACGAGCCGAATGCTGATGGTGGGGCAGAAAGAGATTGAGCCACCAATCGGGCCATGCCCTCAGCTCTATGCTGCCTTAGAGGGAGACGAGGGGATAGAGGATTAGGGGTATGGTGAGGTAGGGACATTTTATTTTTGTTTTGTTCAGTTTTGTTTGTTTTATTCCTTTAACTAGGCGTATGGTGAGGAAGGGACATTTTCTTTCTGTTTGGTTCAGTTTTGTTTGTTTTATTCCTTTTACTTATAAAAAAAAAAAAAGAGAAAACGACATGTAAAGGTTTTTTTGAAGACATTTTGTATTGGTTCTTTCCTTTAAGAGTGACGGGGGATGGTCTGAGTGATGGTTTATTTTTTATTATTTTTGTTTATTTTACTCATGGTCCTGGTCAAACCGGAATGGGAAGGGGCATCGGTATGGAATGGTACGGAGTGTCGGTTCTGAGCCTGAGGAAGCATTGAGAAGAAGTGTTCTGGGGATCGGTTCTGGGGACTGAAGGGACAAAGGGGGGGGCTGACGCAGTGGGCAAGATGGGCACCTCCCGTCGAAGATGGGGGGACACGTGGTGAGGTCGGGACCAGCGCCTCCCATCCACGCATGGGGACATGCTTCTACGGGGACTGGAGGTGTGGCGTGGTGGTTGCTGTATTGGCAAAATGTGACTTTTGGCGATACGGTGAAGAGACTATGGCGTGGGCATGGAAGGGGGGCTGAGCGATGGACACTAGGACTCAATGTTATGGAAGAGACAATGTCATTTTTTTTTGGGGAGGGATGGTCTATGTTTAGTTCTGACGGTCAACTTCTCCTTTCCCTGATGAGAGTCGCGGTTTCCGGCCGGAACTGTGGCTCATTTGGTAAGCGGTGGAGGTTGGGGGGATTTGTCTGTCAGGTTAGGATTATAAATTGGGGTATTTTTTTGATGTTTTATTATTACTCTTGTTTTGAGCGGTTTTGTGTTTATTGTGAGAACGGTAGTCAGCCTTTGTTGGTCCGTTAGGGGTCCAGTGAATGAAGTAAGCGTTCTTGTTTAGTTAGACATTTAAAATTTATTAGGTTTCTTGTTTAGATTAGGCATTTAAACTTTTACGTTCACATTTTCTTGGTTATATGATTTGGGTGGGACTAGGGATAGCCCCAAATGGGGGAATGTTGTGGAAAATGTGTATATGGAGTGAACTAGTTTAATATAGGTCAACTAGCAGTACTGAAAGACGGTCCGGCTGATGTTCTTAAAACAACTTTGAGATAGACAGATAGACATTTCAGTACATCACATCGTGTGCTTTTAATCTTGTAACATCTTGTTCTCTCTTTCACACACACACATATACACACACACATCTCACTCAATCATACACACACTCATTTTAATCTTGACTCTCTCTTTCACACACACACATATACGCACACACATCTCACTCAATCATACACACACTCATTTTAATCTTGACTCTCTCTTTCACACACACACATATACACACACACATCTCACTCAATCACATCTCTCTTCGATGTTAAATCTATGTTCTTCTTAATGTCTTTATCTCTCTTCGATGTTCTTAATGTTTTTATCTCTCTTCGATGTTAAATCTATGTTCTTCTTAATGTCTTTATCTCTCTTCGATGTTAAATCTACGTGTCATCTTAATGTACGTCATGTCATATCTGATATAATATGTCACGTCATCATATCTGTCATGTGGGGGCAGGGCTGAGAAGGGGTTTATCTGACAAGCACAGGGGTTGAGGAGGGAGAGTGTTTTTTGTTCAAGCCGTGGTGACCGTCTGCTCGATCCATAGCTCTGCTGTTAAAACTTTCTTTCATTAAACAAATTGCCTGTTGAAATTGGAACTATCGTCTCCTGCTGTGTTAACAACCATCAGCCACAACACTGGTATGTGTTGATTGTTTAGTTCTGATCGGTTTGAATTTGTTTTGTATACACTATCCTGCAGTCAAGTTCGCGATCATACTTCCTGCAACAACGAGTGACGTCACACGGACCATACCAAGTGAAAGGGGTTTACCCAACCCCTAGTAGACTATAATACTGTCGCTCGCAATGACTGTTTCTTTCAACTCTACACAATTTGACATGGATGAAATTGAAGAACTATTTTTCAGGATGGACATGGGGGGAGGAGAGGTTAAAATAAATGAGGGCAGGATCTCCGGGCACCACACCACACGCGTATCTCAGCGGGAGATGCTTCGGCGTGAGGGGGGAGGGGGGAGGAGGGAAGGGAGAGGGGGGAGGAGGGAAGGGGGAGGGGGGAGGAGGGAAGGGGGAGTAATGTTGTCTGTATCAGTTCTTTTTTATTTTTGTGTACTTGGCTTGGTCGCCCTATTGCAGTTTTATTTTTATTGTTTTCAGTGTTTCTCATTTGTGGTGTACCCAGCACATCTATTCATTATCTTGCCGGTATTATGACCCAACCTAGATCAGCACAGCGGTCGGGAGGTGTACTTAGGTTTTGCAGCTGGAATTGCAGAGGCCTAAATCAACCGATCAAATGTAGTAAGGTGATACATCATCTTCAACATCTTGGCGCTAACATTGCTTTCCTTCAAGAGACCCACTTAAAGGGAACGGATCATATCAAATTAAAGAGGAGATGGGTGGGTCAGGTTTATCATTCGTCATTTCAAGGGAAATCCAGAGGGGTAGCCATTCTAATCCATAAATCTGTCAACTTTGTTTACTCCGATATTATCTCAGATCCTGGCGGGAGATTTGTGATAGTTATAGGACGGCTGTATGATGTACCAGTAATTCTGGCTAATGTATACGGCCCCAATTGGGACAATGAGAACTTTTTTCAAACACTGTTTGCCAGGATACCTGATATGTCAACACATTATCTGATTCAGGGTGGAGACCACAATGTCTGGATTAATCCTAGATTAGATCGCTCATCACCCAGGAATAGTGTACCTTCAAGATCTGCCAAAATCATTCATGCTTTTATGAATGAATTCAAGGTCTCTGACCCCTGGCGATTTTTAAACCCACAAGGAAGACAATATTCTTTCTTTTCACATGTTCATCAAACTTATTCTCGTATTGACTTTTTTCTGATTGATAATCGACTCATCCCATCACTACACTCCTGCTCTTATGAAGCGATCGTATTGTCGGATCATGCTCCAGTGCTTCTGGAGTTGTGCTTCCAGGAATATAACAACTCGCCACCTCCCTGGCGCCTAAATTGCCGTTTATTGTCAAATGAGAATTTTGTTAATTTCATACACAACCAAATCGATTTTTTTATATCAACCAATAAGACCCCTGAGATTTCAGCATCTTTACTGTGGGAGACATTGAAGGCATATCTGAGGGGTGAGATAATCTCATATAGCGCCTATGAAAGGAAGGTCAGAAAAAGACAGATGAGTGACTTGACTAAGCAGATTAGTCAATTAGATAGCATACATGCTACTCAACCATCCCCGGATGTCTATAAAGAACGTCTCTCCCTCCAAGCTAAATTTGATGTCCTCTCCTCTGCTTACGTGGAGGATCTAATGATTAAATCCAGACAGACTTACTATGAGCATGGAGACAAGTCTAATAAATTATTGGCCCATAAGTTACGACAGGCCTCTGCCTCACATCAGATCCCTCAAATCCAGACAACCAATGGTTTAACTACAGATCCCAAGCTAATTAATGAAGAATTTTAAAACTTTTATTCCTCCTTATATACATCTGAACAAACCTCTGACCCTTCTGCATATGATAATTTTTTTAATTCATTGGATATACCACAGATAAACCTGGAGGCTGCCACGGGGCTGGAGGGACCAGTCACGATAGATGAGCTCAGAGAGGCCGCCTACTCTATGCAAACAGGGAATTGTCCGGGGCTAGATGGTTACCCTATAGAGTTCTACAGGAAATTCTTTGATAAACTGGCACCCATTTTAATTGACATGTATGCAGATTCATTTAGGTCACTTAAGTTACCCCCATCCCTTACTCAAGCCTCAATTTCTCTGTTGCTAAAAAAAGATAAAGACCCCCTATCCTGTGGAAGTTATCGTCCCGTCAGTCAGTTGACCTTAGATTTGAAGCTTCTATCAAAGCTCTTAGCTATGCGCTTAGAATCTGTCCTTCCCACTATCATATCTCCAGACCAAACAGGTTTTATCCAGAACAGATATTCATTTTCCAACATTAGACGTCTGTCATGTACGAAGGTCTAAGGACCACACAGAATAACAACTGGAGCTGGCTGCACATGAGCAAAAGCAGCCTCTCTCAGTAAATGCTTTCAAAACAATGTCCCAGGTAGGTAAAAAAGACACAACACAAGACGTTTTCCAAATAGTAAATTATGTATTGAATGGAGGTAGGAATTTAAACCTCCTCCATGGTGCACAGGGGAAAAGGTAGGGGAGGACAAACAATATATACATATAATACAAACAAACACTTAATAACTAATACAACCACGTGCCAATCATAGGACACCACAGCTAGGAGGATTAATCCACACTCATGTGATAAATGGCACCAAGCCACACAGTATTGCTTCATGCAACAGCTAGGCGAGAAGGGCAAACCTCCCTCACTCCACTCTGGAACGTGGCAGTGAGCTAGTGAGGCGCCCCGTGTGTGTGTCATCTTCCAGGTTATATCCACTCATCCACTTGACTGCCCACAGGTGCAATCAAGCAGGTGCAATCAGCTTAATCAGGGGGATGAGTGGTATCTGGGAAGGGAGAAAGAGAAACAGGATTAGAAGATGACACATCACACAAGCAAAAATAACGTAACACATACTAATTATACTAACCTGATGTTCACATGGTCTTCCAAATACAGTAATAATGATAATGACCAACCCACGTACGTCACAACGTCTCTTTAATGTTATATATAGCCCTTCCTCCACAACTAGTCCGGAGGCTGTCATCTCACTAGATGCGGCCAAAGCTTTTGACCGTGTGGAGTGGGGATATCTTTTCGACACATTGAAAAAGTTTGGACTGGGGGATAACTTTGTAGCTTGGGTGAAATTACTTTACACCTCTCCCACTGCCTCAGTAAGGACTAACAACACACGTTCAGCACAGTTCCATCTACACCGCTCCACGAGACAGGGTTGCAATTTGAGCCCACTCCTGTTCGATGTTGCCATTGAACCGTTGGCCATCGCACTTCGATCAGACCTTCGTATAAAAGGTATAATCAGAGGGGGTGTTGAACAGAGGACCTCCCTATATGCAGATGACCTGCTTCTATACGTGTCTGACATCTCCACATCTATTCCAGCTGCACTTGACATATTCACCCGATTTGGCCGTATTTCAGGGTATAAACTAAATTTAGACAAAAGTGAACTTCTTCCATTGAATGCAGAAGCTCGAAGTTATCCACTGCATAACTTCCCATTGAAAATGTCCCCCCATGGCTTCAAATATCTCGGTATCCAAATTAGGGATACATTTGGGGACCTATTCAAATTTAATTTTGGCTCTCTACTGACTCGATTTCAGGAAGATTTTGAACGTTGGTCATTATTACCTCTCTCTCTTGCTGCACGTATCAATTGCGTTAAGATGAACTCTCTCCCAAGGTTTTCTTATCTTGTCCAGTGCCTGCCTATCTTTCTTCCCCACTCATTCTTTCAAAAAATGTACAGCCTAGTGTCCAAATTTATTTGGAATAACAAAGTTCCCAGAATTAGTAAAGCTCTATTACAAAGGCGTAGATCTCTGGGTGGCATGGCTCTACCTAACTTCAGAGCCTACTATTGGGCAGCCAATCTCAGAATCATACAGCAATGGCTACAGTCAGACAAACCTCTGGTGTGCCCTATGTGGGTTGACATCGAAGCCTCATCTGTCAAACCTGCTTCACTAACTGGTCTTATACATGCCCCCATTAGTTCTCCATTGGCCCCCTACTTCAAAAATATAATTGTTAAAACTACATTCAGAATTTGGAATCAATTCAGACGCCACTTTGGGTTTAAAATTCTATCCCACTTGGCCCTGATAGCAGCTAACCCTTTATTTCACCCCTCATTGATGGATGGAGCATTCTCCTTATGGGCCTCACTCGGTATTAACACACTAGGTGACCTGTATATAGATAATGTTTTTGCCTCCTTTCAGCAATTATCAGAGAAATATTCAATCCATAGCCGACATTTCTTTCGGTATCTACAGATTCGTAGCTATGTCTGTAGCATTAACCCTATATTTCCCAACCTTCCAGAGGTAACACCCATCAACTCCTTTTTAACCCCGATGTCTTCCATCAAGGGCATGATATCGACTATGTACAATCTCATTCTCTCCTTATGTCCCACCACAATACACAATATTAAAAGTAAATGGGAGGAGGATTTAGAGGAGGAGATCTCGGATGACATTTGGGTTGACATTATACGTCTTGTTTATTCTTCTTCTATTTGTGCAAGACACGGGCTGATACAATGCAAAATTGTTCATCGAGTACACCTGACGAAAGTCAGATTAGCCAAAATGTATGAAGATATCGATCCTATATGTGATAGATGTCATTCGGCCCCAGCCACATACAGATACAGCTGGGAAAAGTCCAGGAGCAGCTGTTTGCCTGCTGTTATCACGTCGCTTGGCATGGTTAATGTTAACAATGACCAGCGGGGGCGCTCTCATACAGCTGGTGACAACTGCCCGACGCGCCGGCTTTTTGTTCATTCATTGGAGGAGCTCCGCACAGCTGGTGACTTCATTCATAGGATGCTACAACGTCCTACAGTATGTCTACAGACTGCATGAATGAATGTTGCTGAATTAAAGAATGAATAAGTTAAACGTGTGCATAATAGAATAGTAATAATATATAATAAGAATCCAACCAATAGAGCGACATTGTGCAATAAACAAGTAAACAACGTGTCAAATCTAACTTCATTAGATGGCCGACGTACAGTACGGCTCTCTTTTCCATTCATTTCATCAAAAGAAAGCGTTAGTGTAATGCTTCTTGGTAACAATAGGTTTGTGTACGCAATGTTGCTGAAATAAAATAATTAAACCGTTAAGACCTGTCGAATTAGCAGTGGAGGTGCTACAGTAGGTGGGCTCTATTTATAATGGATATATTTTGTCTGGTACCGTGGTCTAGTGGTTTAGGTTATTCCTTTCAAGCTGACGCCCGGGGTTCGAATCCTAGCCGGTTTAATATATGTATTTTTTTTTTTATTATTTATCAAATGAAATTGCCCGCAATTGCATAATAACGTTTCGTCTTGTTTACATCAGGGTCCCCCATAGTAACTTGGCTTGCTACTCTACAGTTAAATCAATGAGCCAGTGTGCTAACGTTATCATATACTCTCTTTTTTAGACTCTTTTTGTACAGAAAGCCATTTGTGCAGTGGCAAGAAGCATAATCACATCAGCAATAATTAGGGATGCACCGATATCGATATTTTGATCAAATATTTTTATTTTATTTTCAACATGAAACAAAACATATCACAATACAATAATAATATGTCAAATGTATACTCTCTTTTCTGGACTCTTTTCGTATCACAAACAGTACTGTATTTTGCAAATCTGATATGTCATAAATGTATAGATGTAGCAGTACTGTCTATCTGTATGTCATGCATGTCATTATGTTATGATGAATTGTAAATGGGGGACCCTGATGTAAACAAGACAAAATGTCTTTCTCAGGTCTGCATCCCCTTAACAATTGTATGTATTGAGCCGTACTGTTTTCCACATCACATCACAAAATGCTCCACACATTTTATGTTCTTTTACCAATTTATTTTATCAGTTTTATTATTCTATGTTTCTCTGCTATTTTATGTTTTAGTCTTGCCTATTTTTATATTCTTTCTTTCCTTTATTCTCGCTAGCTTTTAAGTCCCTTAACTGTAGCGCTCTGAGAGTTGCCCTGCAACTGTAAAGCGCATTACAAATGAAATCTATTATTATTATTATTAGAGATAAAAAGAGTCCAGAAAGAAAAGAGTATATACATTAGGCATGGAAACTACATTGGATTGGGTAGGTGGGGGGGGACTGTACATTGGAGGCCCCACCCACCTCCAATGTACAGTCCCCCCCCACCTACCCAATCCAATGTAGTTTCCATGCCTAATGTATATACTCTTTTCTTTCTGGACTCTTTTTGTATCACAAACAGTACTGTAATTGCAAATCTGGTATGTCATAAATGTATAGATGGAGCTGTACTGTACTGTACCCATTCTGCAATCTGTTAATAAAGTTTTCATTCATTCATTCATCCCCTTAACAATTGTGTGTATTGAGCTGTACTGTATTGTACCCATTCTGCAATCTGTTAATACAGTTTTCAATTAATGTCAGACTGCCAAATTACTTCCACCCTCATCTCCAAAACAGTTGGCGTGAACAAATAATACTAGAGACAGAATGAGTTTAGCTTCTTTTTTTGGTTTTTCTTTTAATCAGTGAATTATATTCCCATCCATATCCCCAACTTTGTGATTTTTACATACTGATCAGACGGAGGCAGAATAGCCTGCACATACATCAATGCATCTCTTGTAAGATATGAATTGCGGCATACATTTTCCCAAACATGGTGCTGTTGGCGTCAAGCACAGGAGGTGAGGGGTGGATTGTCACCACCTGTTTAGCTAGGGCAGAGCGCATGTAGAGGGCATAGAAGAACCAGACGAGGCTGAAGATGCACAGGCCGATGGAGATGTTGATGAACACTTTGCCCATGTCAACCTTCTTCTTCTTCTCCTTGCGGTGCCGCTATATATCAACAACAATCATTCACAAATAATAGACCGGAACAGGAATGGAAAGGAAACGTCAGTGACGTCACATACTGGATTTACTACATCGCCCTCTGTAGAACACAAATGAGCAAGGGCGCACATAATAATAATAATATATTTAACACCCCCACTCGAACTTAGCTTATTGTGGTACAAAACAAAAATATATATATATATATATTCTCCCTCTTTGGCCTTCAATACAAAATAAACAACAACAACAAAAAAAACATATTGGCACATCCATGCTTTTCTTTCACTCTAACTAAGTGCCAAACAAATACTGAGCAAACGTCTTCAGTTGTAGCTTAGTGGCTGGTTTTGTCATCACATCAGCAATCATGTTGTCAGTAGGACAATATTCCAAACATATCCTCCCACTATTCACAGTTTCTCTTATGAAGTGATATTTTATATCAATATGTTTACATCTTTGCCTGTTTACAGGATTCCTGGCTAGTGCAATAGCTCCTTGGTTATCATCATAAACCTTGGTTTGTGCATACTGACATCCATCAATAGCCTTGAGTAGCTGTTGCAAATACATACACTCCTGTATGGCTGATGCTAAGGCCATGTATCCTGCCTCGCAGGTAGAAAGTGCAACTGTTGGTTGTCTTCTACTCTTCCATGAAATGAGAGAGCTTCTCTCACTTAGGTGTACAGTAGGTGTGACATTGGATTGGCAACCCCCCATTGGTGTGGCAACACACCATTGAAATGCTAATTGTTGGGGGACCCTGATGTAAACAAGACAAAAGTATTTCTCAGGTCTGCACCCCCTTAACAATTGTATGTATTGAGCTGGACTGTACTGTACCCATTCTGCAATCTGTTAAAATTTGATATTACATTTACATTTAGTCATCTACCTATTGAAGCGTTGAGAGAAAAAGACAGCCAAGATTGTACTTTAAACTAAATTACTTTTATTTGCCTGTATTCTAAATTACATGCAATGCAAAGTAGAACTGTAATATGTACTTTCTCAGTCAGTGCTAAATGCAGTCCTCTTATGCAGCATCACTTTTCACATCAAAACAAAAGTAGAACTGTAATGTGGATTCAGTCAGTCACACTTATTTAACATGATCAAATAATTATTATAATATTTTTTACTTCACTTTGAAATATTATAGTGAAATATTTTGCAATGTTGTCGCATTTATCTTGTTGAAATCCTCCAACAGGCTCTTTTTTGTAAGTTGACTGGTTTGCACACCAATAATACAGTGCAATAATAGAATAGTAGAATAGATAGTAAAATTATGCAATAGAATGGCCAGAGTAAAATAGTGCTACAGTACAATCAACAGCGGGGTGTATTAGAAGGCTATGGTGAAGAGGTACGTTTTTAGCTTATTTCTGAAAATATTAAGAGATCTAGCTTCCCTAATGTCCATAGTGTGTTCCATAACTTTGGTGCATAGTTAGTTAGCAAAGGCTGCATCACTGATTTTCTTTAGACTGTGACTCGGAACCTTCAATAGTAGATGATCGCAATGTTTATACTTTGTATATAAGGAGGAGGACCTTGAAATCAATTCTAAATGTTACCGATGATTACTGATGTAAACAGGGGGATCCTGATGTAAACAAGATGAAAGTCTTTCTCTGGTTTGCATCCCCTTAACAATTGTATGTATAATTGTATGTATAACATCTGCCAAATTTTTTTATAGTTTTTGATTCGCAGCGGGATCCGGAAGCGCCACTGAACCGTGAGTCGAATCAGTGAATCGGTTCATTGCCGTGAGCGTGTATCGAATCGCTCACTCACTGAAATGATCCGTTGGGCACATCACTGACTGTTGCCTTTGACACACCTCTGATGTGGGAGATGAGGTCAAAGGACATGTCGTGACGCAGTTTGACAAGGGTGATAAATAGCTGATCTATGGGTGAGATTATGGTGCTCCTTGTCTTCTCTGTGTGCAAGAAAGAAAACAAGTGCTGAAGCACTGGCCAGGTAACACCTGTCATCATCTTGCATTTGGTGTCGTTGCTGTCCACAGATGAAGCGGTCAAGGAGCTTGACTCGACCTTGGTTCTCTGTTGGTCACCATCCTCCTTGGCTGCATCACTCTCCTTTTTTCACGCCGCTCATGGCGACTGATGTTTGTTGACGTAGATGGTGTAGACTGTGATGTTGAAGGGAATACAGGTATGTAGTCTGGGTGTGTTTGGTCATTGACCTTTGCTCCTGAATGAATGAATGAAAACGTTATTAACAGATTGCAGAATGGGTACAATACAGTACGGCTCAATACACACTCTTGGATCAAATAACAAACTCAGCAAGGCCAACGGCTTCTCTGTTACAGTGGGTGACAATATTGTCACAAGGAAAGATGAAATTACCTACCTGGGTTCCATCCTAGAGGCAAATCTTTCCTGTGACAAAATGGCAACCAATGTAATAAAAAAAGTCAACCAAGGAACAAGATTCTTGTACCGGATCTCCTCTCTGGTAAACAAGAATACCCTGAAGACTCTGGCAGGAGCACTCATTCAAGGGTATTACGACTATGCTTGCACCTCATGGTACCAAAGCACCTCAAAAGCGCTAAAAACTAAATTACAAACATCACAAAACAAACTGGTCAGACTACTGCTTGACCTTACTCCTAGAACCCACCTCACCCCTGCCCACTTTGACTACCTAGGATGGCTTAGAGTAGACGACAGAGTACAGCAACTTGCAATGGGCCTGGTCTACAAGATACTGTACACTACACCACTAAGATACCCATGTACATGTCGAAATACTTCCCAAAGGTCAGTGAATACCACGACCACAACACCAGAGGGAGTTCCACAAATCATGTTCAACCCAGATTCGGCTCAAACAAGGGACTAAACACGTTTCGCAATTATTAAAATGATAATACTTTTATTAATATTAATTAGGCTACTGCTGGCCATTCATCAAGCGAGACATTGCTGATTGTTTATGTATTTTATAAGACAAGACTACAGCAGCCGTGTATCTTGGATGTAATGATTGATTGATTGATTGATTGATTGATTGATTGAAAAAAATTAACAGATTGCAGAATGGGTACAATACAGTACAGCTCAATAAACACAATTGTTAAAGGGATGCAGACCAGAGAAAGACTTTCGTCTTGTTTACATCAGGGTCCCCCATTTTCAATTCATCATAACATGACATACAGATACAGTACTGCTACATCTATACATTTATGACATACCAGATTTACAAATACAGTACTGTTTGTGATACAAAAAGAGTCTAAAAAAGAGAGTATATGATAACGTTAGCACACTGTCGATGGCTCATTGATTTAACTGTAGCTACTGTACAGTAGCAAGCCAAGTTACTATGGGGGACCCTGATGTAAACAAGACGAAAGTCTTTCTCTGATCTGCATCCCCTTAACAATTGTGTATATTGAGCTGTACTGTATTGTACCCATTCTGCAATCTGTTAAATAAAGTTTTCATTCATTCGTTCATTCACTTACCGATCTCTGTGCACCTTCTTAGTTCAAGTGTCGAACGAAGTTGGACGTTGCATGATTGCATCTCCAACTGTGATCCTCGAACCGCACGTTTTGCATACTGCGATTCGTTTTGTTTATCACCGCATAGTTTTTATAACGAAACGCAACAATCTTGGGTAGCATTTTACATTTCGCCGTTCGGAATGAGTGAACTCAGCTCTAACATTACTTCCTGACTATGCATCGCTCCTGCTATCGCGCAACGTGATTGGTTGTTTCAAAGTGCCCTACTGTAAAATATGCCATACTTTGTTTACTTGTTTATTGCACAATGTCGCTCTATTGGTTGGATTCTTATTATATATTATTACTATTGTATTATGCACATCGTTGCGGGCAATTTCATTTTATAAATAAAAAAATACCCGCTGGGATCCAAACCCCGGGCGTCGGCTTGAAAGGAATGGGCATTAAGCACTAGACCACGGTACTAGACAGAAAATATCCATTATATATCCCTTATATGAACCTCCACTAGCAATCGACAGGTTTTAACTGGTTAAAACAAAGTGGGTCTGGGAAATGAAGTGTGGATTCGCGCAAAATGAATTAATATATATACATTTACATACAGATCGTTATACAGTATACTGTGTAGGACGTTGTAGCGTCCGTCTAATGACTTTGCGCCTCCTGGCGGCATAAAATAGAACAGCAGCCTGGGTTCCTAATTCATTTCCGACGTGATATAACCGTGCTCACGTCGCGGCAAAGCGCCCAGGAAAACTAAACGCTTCATCTGTATACTCACATGTTTTGGACATGCCCCTCCTTGCACAGGTATTGGACAAACATTTTTTAAACCATCTCGGGAAGTATTGAGACAAATCTTGAACCAAATGTATTGACAGCGCTTTTTGGATACTCCCCACCTATGTTATCACTTTCAAAGCACAAAGGACACGTTGTGGCATTTACCACGCTACTGGCCAGGTGGCTGATTCTGTTTAAATGGAAGTCCGCTGCTCCCCCCACTCACCTTCACTGGATTAGAGACACACTATACTTTATCAAACTTGAAAAGATAAGATGCACTCTGAGAGGTTCTTCATCTATGTTCAAGAAAATGTGGGGTTCATTCCTTGTACTTGTGGATGATGTACAGTTCCATACTATTCCAGAATAGCAATTTGTATGCTGCTTGTTGGTATTCATCTCTGTGAACGTTAATTCAACGTGAGTTATTTGATATACCGGATATACATTGGAGAAGCATATTTGAGTACCTAAACATGTGCTATATATTTGATATACTAGGTATATACGTTTGAGATGACTGTCGTGCGGCCAAGTCAGTGTTTGTTTGTATTATTATTTACTTTTAAACTCTGTTTTATTTTTTCTTGTTTTTTATTTTTTATTTTCTATTGTTTAATGTTGTTATCTGTTCTATGTGGACAATGACAATACAATAATGTATATATGCAGACATATACTTATAATTTCTATGTCCTCAAAAAAGTATAATAAACAAAAAAGTGAAAAAAAAAAAAAAAAAGGAGAGAGAGAGAGAGAGAGAGCGAGAGAGAATTTGAATATTGAAAATGTTTGCTATACTATAATACGTTAGTAGTCTAGGCCAGTGATTCTCAATATTATTTTGCATATCTAGGACCTCTAATTTAGTCCACATGCACCTCTACATACAATATACTGTAGCATCCATCATCACTTCTTGATTTGTAAGAAGTCTTTGCAGAAGAGCTAAAAGTAAGGACATTCAACATTCAGTATATGAAGGCATTACAGGATGACTCTTTCCAGCTGTTGAAATGAAAGTATGTCCCAGATTAAAAAGTATATATATACACAGTCACACACACACACACAATAAAACATTTTATACATCACTTACAAGCATGACCACTTGAAGTACCGGTAGTTGTTCTTGACTGTCTTCTGCTTTCATCTCGTTGTTGAGATCCAGCACTTGTCACAGACCGTTGGGGTTCAGGGCTCGTCAGAGACCGCCAGGGTTCAGAGCTAACCCTAACTTTCAGTATAGGCAAAAGAGCAGAGAAATCTATCAATGAAATGCCTAAATGTAATGCCCAGTTTCTCAAACCATCCGCTAAACTATTAGTATAGGAAGGTGAGGAGATGTATATTTCCTTTGTGGAATTCTTGTCCATGAGGGTTTATTCTTTACAATATCCAGTTGTGATCACATTTAGCTGGAATAACAATAGTTGCTATTGGTTATTTGATCATGGGTAAAACAATTAATGGCTGAAGCATAAACAAGAACTGTCATACATATAAGCATAGGCCTATATATAACACAAATTATATCACATATATAAATATGAGTATATAAAGAATTTAGCACATTTAGCCACTATGCTACACACTATGCAAGCTTATACTGTAACGTTAGATGAAAGAAAACAACGACGGTTGGTAATGGTAAATGACCAAGTATGGTTGTCAATATTCCAATGTACAGTTTTGCTTGTACAGTTGTACAGTGTTCCACCCCCCACCCACCCAACCACCTCCAATGTACAGCCCCCCCACCCAACCCCACCCCACCTACCCAACCTCCCCCAATGTACAGTTTTTACGTCAAATGTATATACTCTCTTTTCTGGACTCTTTTTGTATCACAAACAGTACTGTATTTGCAAATCTGGTATGTCATACATTTATCTGTAGCAGTACTGTCTATCTGTATGTCATGTATGTCATAAATGTTATGATGAATTGAAAATGGGGGACCCTGATGTAAACAAGACGAAAGTCTTTCTCTGGTCTGCATCCCCTTAACAATTGTTTGTATTGAGCCGTGCTGTATTGTACCCATTCTGCAATCTGTTAATAAAGTTTTCAATCAATCAATGGTGGTAATATGTTAGCTTCCAGTCAATCACCGAACACAGCCAAAGTTGTGATATATATAACAGGTGAAACGATAAACGGGCACTTAATTTTATATCATGGACTACAATCTGAATATTACAGGATGGATCCCACACAAATTAAATAACTATTCACGTTAACTTTCAAACGAGTGAACTCGGACTGAACTTAACCGTCTTCACTCGCGAGCCACACAACCGGTGTCTTAAAGGGACAGTCCCCTAAATCTCCCAGAAATCAAATTTAAAATACACAGGAATAAATCCTGTAACAGTATTTGCTATTAACAATGAAATTATATATTTTATAATTAAATGAAGCCATGAAAGATCTGTGCAGCGTGATATGCATTGGTTAGCTAATGTCACTATTCTATACTTAAGTTAGACTTATAGCAGTGGTGGCCTGCTAGCAGTAGTTTACAGATCCCCCGCCAGTTTTATAATATCAAGCTAATAACGTTACAGTAGTCACTGAAACACAGACTAAACAGCACTCATTTATATCAGCGGCACGCATTACTTATAAATAATAAAATATATGTGTTGCATAATTACCTGAGATGAGAAGATGCAACAGCAGTTGGTCGTATACTGTAACGTTAGATGAAAGAAAATAACGACGGTTGGTAATGGTACAGTATCATAATATCGAGCTAACGTTACAGTAGTCACTGAAACACAGACTAAATAGCACTCATTTATATCAGCGGTATTACTTATAAATAATCAAATATATCTGTGTTGCATAAATTACCTGAGATGAGAAGATGCAACAGTTGGTCGTACGACGTACCAGGCTCTGGCTCAGGGGCGTTTTTAGGGTTATAAAACATTGGGGGCTTCAGCCTCTTTTTTTTTTTTTTTTTTTTTAAACACAGAAATACGCAATTTTAGAGTAATTAGAGATGAATACTGAATAACTAGAATCATTAGAGGTTCTCAAAGTGAGGTCCAGGTCCATGAGAGGGATCTGGGCAGTCCCCATAGAAAATTCAAAGTTAACAGGACCAAATCATCAGTTTCTTATTTATTTAGCCAGATAAAACATTGATCTGGTCCAAGAAGCCCCAACAGGAGTACAAATATACATATATACACATATATATACATATACTTAATATATATATATACACTATATATATATATATATATATATATATATATATATATATATATATATATATATATATATATATATATATATATATATATATATATATATATATATATATATACTATATATATACACACAATATAATATATACATATACTGTACATACATACACACACCAATAACAAAATAAAAACACAGTTAAGAATCATACATATAAGCAAATAAACAAACAAACAAACATATGCACAGCCTATGTACAAAATAAATAAACAGTTAATCTCTAGTCTTTACAGTTTTCTTCAATTGCATAAACACTCAAATCAAAAGTATTACACAATTATCAAAACCTTACACTCAAGGAGCTAAATATAGGCCCAGATTTGCACCCCTACAATGTCAGCCTCACTTTTTGCAAAACAATACACACAGTGATTTGCAAAACACTAAACACACTTGCATTACATTAGACACAGAATGTCAAATTACCACACATATGAGCCAATTGGTTAAACACAGCCATCAGATGGACAAACACACCATTGCTTAATTGTAGATACACAATCAGGTTTAAGCACTATAAAAATGCAGCAGGTGAGTTCACCTCTCTTCAACCAAAATGGAAGGAGAGTGAAGTACTGTACACAGAGAACGTGAAAATATACAATACATTCACCAAACATTACACAAGACAACCAATGATGCAGACTGATGAAAATATACATTTTCTCCCATTTTCCCAAATCAGTCAACATGTCAACATGGAGAATCACAACAAAAAATTATCTTGCCAGATCCAGCTAGGCAAAGAGATAATGTCTAGTATTTTCTGTTTACATTTTTTCAAAAAAAAGATTGTGTTACTGTAATTTTAACCTGTACTGGATACAGTATTTTATGTTTGTCTGATATTTGCTGAGCTTACAGTGTAATGCACATAGTAGCATGAAAACTGGGACATGTATTGTTGTGATTCTCCATGTTGAAATGTTGACTGATTTGGTTATATGGAGAGAACATTTATATTTTCATCAGTCTGCATCATTGATTTGGGTATATGGAGAGAAAATGTTATTTTTTTCATCAGTCTGCATCATTGATTTGGGTATATGGAGATAAATAAATTATATTTTCATCAGTCTACACAGCATTGGTCTTGTGTAGTGTTTGGTGAATTTATTGTATATTTGCACATTCTCTGCGTACTTCACTTACAGTACTCTAATCACTGAGAAGTAGAATTGCTAAATGTGTTTTAGGTTAAGCACAGCAGTGTGTGTAACTGGTTCAAACAGAATCAAGTCATTATGTAACGTGTGTTTCATATGGTAACAAAATTAGTGTATGGTTTTGACAAGTGTTTAATTTAGCAAAGGATCTGAGGTGTTATTATTATACATTATTATTATTATTATTATTATTATTATTATTATTATTATTATTATTATTATTATTATTATTATTATTATTATTATTATTATTATTATTATTATTATTATTATTATTATTATTATTATTATTATTATTATTATTATTATTATTATTATTATTATTATTATTATTATTATTATTATTGTAACTGAGGGGTACAATTCCCTGACTGTATTGATAAGTATGGTATCATTAAACCACTACCGCTTGATGTACTTTAACTTCTGGCCATCCAGTACACGATATCTAAGTATGATGAACACTTTCCCACATATGAAACCAGGTCCACACAAATATAACAGTCGAAGGTTTAATATAGCAAAAGGTATATACAACATTCACTTAATTACATTTATGATTTGAATGCACTTGTAAGGCAAATGAGTATTCGTAGGCAAATCAACACTGAATGTCCAATCTCTGGTTACGCAGGAAGCAAGTATACAACCTGGTTCTTTAGGGAAACTATAGCGATGGTACTTAAGGATTATAGCGGGATACTAAAGGGGTCCTGCTGGTTGTAAGTCAGTAAGGGGGGGGGGGGGGGGGTTGGAGAGCCGTCAGCTGCATCCCATCTGGTCAACGATTCCTGTTTTCAGGTACAGAAAACAGTGCCCGCAGGATCTTGATCCACAGATGAATAAACTTGGGCCCTCTTGTAGACGGTAGCTGTAGGTCCACAACGAAGGAGAAGCGAGGCGGCCTCGGTCTGGGTTGAGCGCCGTCTCACCTGGGCTCCTCTCAGGGGTAATTCCAACACTCACTGGCGTTGGCTGTTATCCGCTCCACAAATCAAAGCACCCAAAGCAAATAGATATTCCATGCCGTATAGGCTCAGCAGTCGTCCGGGTAGGTAATCCAATGTGCAGGTCCACTCGTCCTCGCCCAGAACTCCTCGGATGAAAGCACCACGCGTGGTCTGCCCAGCCTGGTTAAGACTCTAGATAACGCGAGGAACGATGGGGGTGCTGCTCACTTTAGAACTTTAACCGAACGATGCACCATACATAATAGACTATTATTACTTAATAGAAATACGTCCCACTCGACGGTACAGTGCCAAACTATGACAATTCAGCTATGAATTTACACGAGGTCTCAATGCCTATTCTGGGGCCAAAATAGGCCATACTGCACCACACGTGGGTCGTGGGTGAGGCTTCACGTCTGTTACTAGGTTGGAGGGTAAAGGACTAATGGACTAAAAGAAAGTTCTACTTTACTTGCGCCCTATTTATATGCACGGTGAACAAATAGTACCATTCGTATTTCGGTAGCCGTATTCCTACGCGGAACCGGGGCTAGTTGGGACATGTTCGTCGGCACTATTGAACTTGACTCAAGGGGCCTGTCTGCTGGCGCCAGGTTCTTGTCCAATGAGAGAATGAACTATTATGGGCTGTAGTAGACTAAAGGGATATTCAGTGTATATGTACAAAGAATATACAAGGGATATCAAACGATATACAAATACTATTAAATATATATCCATAAATAAATATATATATTCGGTTTAATCTGATCCTTCACAACAGCCGCCCCCTAATTAGTCCCACCTAATTAGCTAAGCAGAGACAGATTAACCGCACTGTCTACCACTCAAGGTCCGCTGTAAGGGTCAGTCAACTCACAAAGTCATGGGGTCATGGTCGTCATCGATAGTGTCTGGGAGTCTTGGCAGTTCTATTAGCCTCGCCACGGGTCGTGTGTAAGTTCGCCCTTGGACGAGCACTTCAGCTGCTCGGACCTTGCCATCGGCACCGGTGATCACTTTGCTTACGCGGCCAGCCGGCCACATAGCTCTGGGTAGTGACTGGTCGATAATCATGACGACTGTTCCTTCTGTCAAATTGTCTCTCTCTTTTACCCACTTCTGGCGGGTCTGTAGAGACGGTAGATAGTGGAGTAGGAAGCTATTCCAAAACTTGTCAGCCAGTACTTGACTGTACCTCCACATTCTTCGGCCGTTCGCTTCTTCAGGCCTGTACATTGTCTGGGGTAGCGCGGGGTCCAGCCGCCCCATCAAGAGTGTGTTGGGGGTGACTGGGTCGACATCTGCTACATCACTTGAGACGTAACCGAGGGGCTTGGAGTTCAATACTCCCTCGATCTCCGTGAGGACTGTCATTAGGACTTCTTCCGCCACAGTCTGGGCCCCAAGCACGGCGTACAGGGCTGTCTTTATAGAACGTACTTCTCGTTCCCAGGTTCCACCGAAGTGGGGTGCGTTCGGGGGGTTAAACTGGAAGTCAATCTGGGATGGAGCGAGGTGGGTCTTAAGTTCTGGGCCCATAGCTTGGAAGCTCTCTCTCAGCTCTCTTTCTCCGCCTTTGAAGTTTGTCCCGTGATCAGACAACAATGTAGACGGTTTTCCTTTCCGCGATGTGAATCTTCGGAAGGCCATAAGGAATGAGTATGTGCTCATGGTTGGAAGGAGTTCGATATGTATCGCTCTGGTGGTCATGCATTTGAATACAATACCCCACCGCTTCTCGGTTCCTCTTCCTTTCTTTATATACAACGGGCCAAAACAGTCCATGCCTGTGGAGTGAAAGGGCTTGTCGCCGAGTCGGAGGCGACAGGGAGGTAGGTCAGCCATCCGGGGTATGCTGGGCTGCGCGCGCCACTTTCGGCAGTCTAGACAGGTTCGCTGGAAGCGTCGCACTGCTTCTCTCCCTTGAAGTATCCAATAGCGACGTCTGATCTCCGCGAAGACTCTCTCTGCTCCTGCGTGGTGCACATCCTCGTCGTATTTCTTTATGATCAGCTCTGTGACCTTGTGTCGGCTGTTCAAGACTATCGGGTACTTAACGTCATCCGGTAGGTCGGGGGCTCTCCGCAGACGACCACCCACTCTGATGAGATTATGGGCGTCACTCTCGGGTGCCAGGTGGAGCAGTCTGCTGTCTGATGGGACAGGCTTTCCTCCCTGTAGACAGTCTAGCTCATCGGGGAACGAGTCTCTCTGGGCTCGTTGTAGTAGAAGAAGTTCTGCTTCTTCGTAGTCAGCTGCTGAAATGTCAGTGGTGGGCTGAATCTCTGGGTGGTGCCACAGGAATGTCTTTAGCTGCGCACTCTGTAGGGTGAGGCAATCATCTATGTTGGGGGCTGTGGAGGCGACTGTGCTCAATCCACAGAACATAGGTTTCTTGTTTTCAGCCTCCTCTTTACTCGCTTCCCGTGGGGTGGGCGTAGGCCACTCTTCTTCCGGGAGCTTGAGGAACTCTAGTCCGTCACTGTAGATGTTGTGACGGGTGAGGTCATCTAGGGACATTCCCCGGGTGATGACGTCAGCTGGGTTGTGTTTGGTGTCCACATACCGCCAGCTCGCTGCTTCTGTTAACTCTTGAATCTCTGTGACTCTGACTCCCACGAAGACCTTGTATCTGCATGAATCAGACTTGATCCATGTGAGTACTGTCGTAGAGTCTGACCACAAGATTGTTCTTTGCACCGGGATGGTGAGTTCACGTTGGATTAACGTGGCTAGATGCGCTCCTGCTAGGGCTGCGCAGAGCTCTAGACGCGGGATAGATTGTTGCTTTCGTGGGGCTATTCTTGAGCAAGCCAGGATGAAAGCGGTGTGTATCTCTCCTCCCTTCTCTTGGGCACGCAAGTAGGCCACAGATCCATAGGCTACTTCGGAGGCGTCGCTGAAGACGTGTAGATCCATCTTGCATGTCTCTGGCCTCACTGTGGGTGGGAAGTAGCTGCGGCGTATGTTGACGCCTGGGAGTGAGCGGAGTTCCGTCTCCCACTCTCTCCATGTGGGGGCAAGGTGTGCGGGTATTGGGTCGTCCCAGCCCTGGTCCTTGTCCCATAGTGCTCGTACAATCATCTTTGCCCTGGTGGTGTAAGGTAGAATACATCCCAACGGGTCATATTGTCTGGCGAGTGTTCTGTACACACTCCGTCTGGTGGTCGGTATCGCCGTCGACCTTCCCTGCTCCGTGGTCAGGGGTTTGTGTCTATAGTGGAGCGAGTCTGTTTTGAAGCGCCAGACTAGTCCTAGTGTCATTTCTTGGGCTTCTCCTGGGATGGTCGCCATCCAGGTCTCGCTACTGGCTGCCTTGTCCGCGGGGGAGAGGCTGCGCAATACTTGCGGGTCGCTGCTGGCCCACTGCCTGAGATCAAAGCCGCCTTTGATCAGGGAGGCGCGTAGCTTGAGTAGGAGAGCCTCGGCTTCTTCTTGGGTCGAAACGCTTTGTAAACAGTTGTCCACGTAGAAACTGTTCTTCACACTGTGTCGGACCTCTTCATCTGCTGCTGGGTCCTCTGCGACGTGTTTCTGCAGTGCAAATGTAGCACAGCACGGGCTGCATGTGGTTCCGAAGGGGAGGACTTCCCATTGGTAGATGGCTGGGTGCTCATCTCCGATCCTCTCGCTCCATAGGAACCGCAGTAGGGGCTTATCCTCCTCCACTAGTCTCACCTGCAAGAACATCCCTTTGATATCCCCGCTGATAGCCACCTTGTCCTGGCGGAAGCGTAGTAGCACGCCTAGTAGAGAGGGGCCGAGTGTGGGGCCGGGCAAGAGCTCTTTATTCAGATTCTGGGATCCGATCTGGTAGCTGCAGTTAAACACAATGCGATCCTTGCCGTTGTGGTGGACCTTGTGGTGCGGCACGTACCATGATTCGGTCGTCTGATCGGCCTCTTTAATGTCAATCTTCATTACGTGTCTCGCTGTGATTAGCTTCTCAATCTCAGCGCGGTACACACTCTCTTGAGCGGGGTCTTTGGCTAGGCGCCGCTCTGTGTTCAATAGATACCGCTCCGTAGCTTCTTTCGTGGCGTGAAAGATGGGCATTCCCTCTCGCCTCAGGAGTGGAGTTGCGTATCTCATCACTCCGCCGACTGTGACTCTCTTTGTCCCTTGCTCGAGGAGGTTTATGGCGTAAATGTCTTCTTTAGAACGAATGTCTTTCTTTTCGTTCTTAAAGGGCATTGTCTCTAGTGTCCATAGCCTCTCGACATGCTGCAGGAGAGTGGTGTCTTCTTCTTTCACTCTGGAGTGGAGGCAGCTAGTGGCTGCTGTTCGGTTGAGAGATTTAGCGAGGGGGCCTTGTAGTGTCCATCCTAGGCGGGTCTCGACTGCTGCAGGACAGCCTCTGGGTCCTGTATGGACCCGGTCTATCGGGACTATGAGGTCTGCATGGTCGGAGCCTATCAGCAGGGTCGGGGTGGCGCCGTCTATGAGTGGGATAGGTAGTTGACGCAGGTGCACATATTTATCCATCAGCTTGGCGATGGGGTAGGTGTACTGTGATAGTCCTATTTCTTGGCTGGTGAAAGCATCTGTAATCCTATACCGTCTCTCTGGCTGCCCGCTTGCTGCGATAGTGAAGGAGACATTCTCGCCTTTTATCGTCTTTAAATCTCTTCTTATTGTCCGAATCGTCATCTGGTTCTCGCTCCCCCGCAGTCCCAGCTGGGCCGCAGCGGATGCGAGGAGAAGGGTCTTCTCTGACCCGTCATCAAGGACGGCGTAAGTGTCCATGACTTTATCTTGGTGGCTCAATGTTACACGGACTACCTTTAAGAGCACCTGGGCGCCGCTGCTGCTGGCGGGGTCAATGTACATGACACTTGCCTTTGTGCTGCTCGATGGTGCAGGTGCAGGCTTTCTTCTGTTACTGTCGTGTAGGACATCTAGGTGGGCTCCGTCACACCGACTGCACCTCTTCTTTAGGCGGCACTCGGCTGCCATGTGACTGCGCGCACATCGGTAACAGCGCCTGTTGGACTTTATCCATTGACTCACTTCTTCTGCATTCATCTTCTTGAACAGTTCACATTGTGACAGCCAGTGTTCCTTCTCGCAGTACGGGCACACCATCTTCCACTTCTCTTTTCTCGAGGGGGTACTGTGGTTCTTACTGCTCGGTACTGATTCTGATTGGTGCATGACAGTCACTGATCTTCTTCCATCGTTTACTCTCCTAGGTCCCTCTCTGGAGCTTGGTGTGCTCCGCACGAATGTATCCAAGCGTAGGCTGCTGACTTCTCTCGTCAGGAAGTCGGCTAAATCGAGGAGGGATGGTTCGGGACCGTTAGGATCACGGTGGTCTCTTTGCCGCCTAAAGCGCTCTTGTCTGGCGGGCGGCAGCTTCTCTAAAATCCTCTCGACGTTAGAGTTGGCGTATAGCTCGTGCATACCCTTTTCTCGTTGCGCTCCCAGCATCCCTACCAGGGACTGCACTTTTATAGACAGGTCGTCTAGTGAGCGATTGTCTGTTGCTGGGGGTAGGCGGTCAATATGCCTTATCTCTTGGATTACGTAATCCCATATACGTCCATATCTCTGGTCCAGCGCTGCTAGAGCCGCGGTGTATGGGGTCGTAGAGGTGGCATAGGCTAGCGCTATATTGTGCGCTCGGGGTACTTTCAGGTGCTTCAGTAATATTGCATACTTGTGGCGTTCGTCAACGACATCCACCATCATTGTCTCTAAGCACATCCGGAGCTCCGTGTACTGTGCTCGATTCTCATGGGTGAAGTCTGGAAACGTCGGTGTGCCAATGTATGACGCCGTGGATGGCTGGCACATCGGTGAGCGTTGGGAGAGAGGCCTCCTAGGCGAGTCTCCTCTTGCGCCTCTCTGTGGGCTGGTACCGGCAGGGTACCATGGCCCGCTGGTCCAGGTGCTGTTCCTCGGGGCTGGTCGTGCATCATGCTCACCCGTGAATAGAGTCGGGGGTCTGTAGCGCAGCGCCGCGGGGGTATAGCCTGGGCTGTACTGGACCTCCTGGTCCGGTGGAGTACTGTGCTGTCGTCGGGCTTGGTTCTCCTCCTCTCCCTCTTCTTCTTCTGTCAGGTCCTCTAGATCCTGTAGTCGTTTATTTAGCCTCTCCGCAGTGTATGCTGCTCCTTCCTTGTAGCTGGGTCTCGCTTGGACCGGTCGGGGAAGGGGGTCTGCGGGGGGTATAGGCTCTCTCTGGTGGTCAAGTTCAGGGTCGCTTGGTTGGTTAGGGGATGCTGCCCTTGACTGTTGTCTCGACGAGGCCCTTGAACCCCTGGCGGAGGGAGAGGGTGTTGCCCTGGTGATCAGCTGCTTCATTAGCTGCGCTTGTAGTCTGTCGCGCTCGGCTTGTAGTCTGTCGCGCTCGGCTTCGCGCTGGATGAGAGCGATGTCGCGCTCTGCTTCTCTTTGGGCACCGTCAGCGGCGCGCTGGGTGTCGGACCGGTCTCTTGCCATATTCTCTTCCGTCTGAAGGCGTCTCATCTCCAGGCGTATGTGCTCTTCTTCGCTCCGTTGCTGTGTTTGGAGTCGATCGCGTTCACCCTGAAGTCGATTGCGTTCACCCTGGAGTCGATCGCGTTCGGTAGAGGCTGTCAGGCTGACGAGGAACGCCTGTGACAGCATCCTCTCCGCCTCGCTGGGGGAAGACGCTTGTAGAGGTGAGCCGCTCCTGGCTGTCCTCGTTGGGGAGTCCTGGAGCTCTATCTCCTCGGCGCTCTCCTCATCTTGTTCCGTGCAGGGTTCCACCTCTGGAGGGTTGTCTTCCTCCCGGAGCTGGTCGGGGACTACTTCTTCGGTATTGGCGGGGGGTAAAGGCATGTCTGTTCCCTCCTGGTCCCCACCGTGAGCTTGGTCAGTTACATTAGAACCCACTAGGGCCTCTGTGGTCGGGGTAACCTGGTCGTTAAGGTCAGACATAATTTTACTTTCTACTTTTACCGCGTTTACCGTCTGTAGAAGGCTAGGTAGTTGACTGACAGCGCAATCCTCTAAGTACTGAGGTGTCTGTCGTCTGCGCCGCGGGCGTTCTACGTTAGGAGGACCGTTTCGTGGAGTGTTCATCATAGGCCATTTCAATATTAATAACACTATATTAATATTACACTAGTTACCATCCGGCTCGAAGGACCAATTGTAACTGAGGGGTACAATTCCCTGACTGTATTGATAAGTATGGTATCATTAAACCACTACCGCTTGATGTACTTTAACTTCTGGCCATCCAGTACACGATATCTAAGTATGATGAACACTTTCCCACATATGAAACCAGGTCCACACAAATATAACAGTCGAAGGTTTAATATAGCAAAAGGTATATACAACATTCACTTAATTACATTTATGATTTGAATGCACTTGTAAGGCAAATGAGTATTCGTAGGCAAATCAACACTGAATGTCCAATCTCTGGTTACGCAGGAAGCAAGTATACAACCTGGTTCTTTAGGGAAACTATAGCGATGGTACTTAAGGATTATAGCGGGATACTAAAGGGGTCCTGCTGGTTGTAAGTCAGTAAGGGGGGGGGGGGGGTTTGGAGAGCCGTCAGCTGCATCCCATCTGGTCAACGATTCCTGGGGAGAATTCAGGTACAGAAAACAGTGCCCGCAGGATCTTGATCCACAGATGAATAAACTTGGGCCCTCTTGTAGACGGTAGCTGTAGGTCCACAACGAAGGAGAAGCGAGGCGGCCTCGGTCTGGGTTGAGCGCCGTCTCACCTGGGCTCCTCTCGGGGGTAATTCCAACACTCACTGGCGTTGACTGTTATCCGCTCCACAAATCAAAGCACCCAAAGCAAATAGATATTCCATGCCGTATAGGCTCAGCAGTCGTCCGGGTAGGTAATCCAATGTGCAGGTCCACTCGTCCTCGCCCAGAACTCCTCGGATGAAAGCACCACGCGTGGTCTGCCCAGCCTGGTTAAGACTCTAGATAACGCGAGGAACGATGG
Organism: Notolepis coatsorum; assembly: GCF_963971535.1. Lineage (NCBI taxonomy): Eukaryota > Metazoa > Chordata > Actinopteri > Aulopiformes > Paralepididae > Notolepis > Notolepis coatsorum. The sequence continues at coordinate 65,839,968 of NC_140171.1, forward strand.
GGGTGCTGCTCACTTTAGAACTTTAACCGAACGATGCACCATACATAATAGACTATTATTACTTAATAGAAATACGTCCCACTCGACGGTACAGTGCCAAACTATGACAATTCAGCTATGAATTTACACGAGGTCTCAATGCCTATTCTGGGGCCAAAATAGGCCATACTGCACCACACGTGGGTCGTGGGTGAGGCTTCACGTCTGTTACTAGGTTGGAGGGTAAAGGACTAATGGACTAAAAGAAAGTTCTACTTTACTTGCGCCCTATTTATATGCACGGTGAACAAATAGTACCATTCGTATTTCGGTAGCCGTATTCCTACGCGGAACCGGGGCTAGTTGGGACATGTTCGTCGGCACTATTGAACTTGACTCAAGGGGCCTGTCTGCTGGCGCCAGGTTCTTGTCCAATGAGAGAATGAACTATTATGGGCTGTAGTAGACTAAAGGGATATTCAGTGTATATGTACAAAGAATATACAAGGGATATCAAACGATATACAAATACTATTAAATATATATCCATAAATAAATATATATATTCGGTTTAATCTGATCCTTCACAACAATTATTATTATTATTATTATTATTATTATTATTATTATTATTATTATTATTATTATTATTATTATTATTATTATTATTATTATTATTATTATTATTATTATTATTATTATTATTATTATTATTATTATTTTATGCCTACAATCTCTCTGACAAATATCAATGGCACAAGAATAACTTAAAAATGAACCTGTAACAAAATAATAGCTTTCAAGTCTTACTGAACAACAATAAATCACAAAAGAAATATGAAATAATGTACATCAACAGGCTGCTATGAGTGCAGCTAACGTTAGCTTTATGAGGCTACATCAACAGGCTGCTATGAGTGCAGCTAACGTTAGCTTTATGAGGCTACATCAACATGCTGCTATGAGTGCAGCTAACGTTAGCTTTATGAGGCTACATCAACATGCTGCTATGAGTGCAGCTAACGTTAGCTTTATGAGGCTACATCAACAGGCTGCTATGAGTGCAGCTAACGTTAGCTTTATGAGGCTACATCAACACGCTGCTATGAGTGCAGCTAACATTAGCTTTATGAGGCTACATCAACACGCTGCTATGAGTGCAGCTAACGTTAGCTTTATGAGGCTACATCAACAGGCTGCTATGAGTGCAGCTAACGTTAGCTTTATGAGGCTACATCAACACGCTGCTATGAGTGCAGCTAACATTAGCTTTATGAGGCTACATCAACACGCTGCTATGAGTGCAGCTAACGTTAGCTTTATGAGGCTACAGCAACACGCTGCTATGAGTGCAGCTAACATTAGCTTTATGAGGCTACATCAACAGGTGTGACACATGTATTGTGTGTGGTGAGCACACGCATGAATGCACAACGAAGAAAGAAATATATCAGTCTAATTTATATGCATATAATTTATAGACTAAATCAGACGAATTTATATGCAGCAGAATGCAGTTTTTGCCAGTAACCAACAGGAGGGGACAACGGGAGCATCGAGCTGATACAATTTATTCTAGGTAAGACATTCATCTTAATTAAGTATAGTGGTTCTCCCTTCTCTCTGCGTTGTAAACCCTTTGTTCTACTCACTCGATAGCGCTTTGAATGAATTGGAGTCAGACGAAGTTCTGATGTCTTAAAAACAGCTTGGGTTTATTCATTCCAAAAGCACAAACTAAATGAATTGAACAGATTCTCGAATTACTTCTATAGGTAACAGTTTTCCAGCGCTAAAGTCTATCTAACGCGTCTTCAGGTTGTTGATGTTGAGTCGCCACGGCAACAAGGTCATCTGATTCAAACTTCTCTGTTCTCGAACACCGTGAGGTGGGGATCTGCGTGCTTGTTTTTCTCTCTCCTGTGCGCAGCCTGTTAAAAGGACTAAGCCACACCTCTCGTCCTGTTCGTCATGTGACGTAGGCGCTAGAAGTATAGCTTTCTCTGATTGGCTGAATTGTCTGGACGGCATCCATTTTGTGGATACGCCATTTTGAATATCAGATCATCTCCAAACAAGGAGATATTTATGTTTTAGAGGATGGCCTATGCATTTAGACTACAGCTGCCAACCGTTTTACTCCAGATTGCTATTTTCTATGTTGTACCTTGCTTTTAAAGATTTGAAACTTACAGATTACTTGCTACTTAATTACTCTATATTAGTATAGTTCTTTTGCAGGATTTTCTAGGCTTAGTATGCCTGAATTTTGCTACTTTTGGTCCTAAAATCAACAAAAGAGAATCTATATATTCTATTTTATTGTCTTACAGTTATTACTTATCCTATAGTTACTACATATTTTTGAATAGTTTACCATTAATCTAAACCATCTTTTTAGCTAAGTCAGTTTCCAAACGGCCACAAACTTCCTACTTAATCTTAATCTGACGGGATTAAAAAGATCTATATTATTCTGTTATTGTCCTGTACAGTATGAATGTCTAATATTACATTAACTACGTTTTTGTCCAAAAGTATTTTCCTCTCTGTTCCTGTGAACAGGAGGAGTTTTCACCAGCCATTTTAGGGTCGGCTACAGTCACATGAAACCGATCTTTGAAGTAGATAGCAACCATTGCCGCGCCAGAGCTGGTTTATATTTGGCGAGCCGGAGTCGGCTCTGGACCGGCAACCATTACCGGGCCAGAGCTGGTTTATCTTTGGCGAGCCGGAGTCGGCTCTAGCCCGGCAACCATTACCGGGCCAGATCCGGCTCATCTTTGGCGAGCCGGGACTGAGCCGAGTGTGCCGACCAGTAGCCGGAATTGGCCCGATTATGCTGGCTACCTGGGATGATGAACAATAACAGCTTTAACAGGTAGGCTAGCTAACGTCAGGTTAGGCTAACGCTAGGCTACAGTAGCTAACGTCAGGTTAGGCTAACGCTAGGCCTGAACATAGCGTTAGTTTACAAAACATTACCTGTCTATATAACGTTGAGGCAAAAATTATAAAGTGTGTGTTTTGGTGGACATCACCTGTTCACAGTTTAATTACCTGTACTTACTATTGCACTTTACTGTACATTTTGCACTATGGTTGTACTGTATTTGTGCTGTTTAATGCCTAGATAAATTTTTTTTGTATTTTTTTCTTTTTTTTTGTATAATTTTTTGTATTATTTTTTAAACAAACAAATAAACAAACATGACAACATAAAATTAGATATACAAGCATTAATTAACAGTGCACATCTAGTTAAATCACCATTTTTAAATAAATGTCTTATACAAGATATACACCTAATACCTGCTATCTAATACCCTACACACATATGCTCTCGCTTGCTCCCCCCCCCCCCCGGGCCCCCCCTTGGATAATCCATCCATTATCATTCGCTCCTAACCAGGCACTACAATTATATGCTAGCTTTTATTCTCGCCTAGATACATTTTGTAGTGGCCGACTGTCATTCCTGGGTGTGCTGACAGTCGTCCACGATGCACCCGCTAATGTGCCTTTTCACGCTGTACCAAAGTTGTGATGTTGAATGAATTGAATGTCCAAAGTTGCCGCCGGTTCGGTTTATAGGGTTTATTGTTGTCCAAAGGTAAATGATAGTAGATGAAGGGTTAAACAGAACAGTCGTCAATTGCTCCGTGCTCAGTTCCAACAGTGAAACAGTGGTTGAAGGTAAATCCTCAGCAGGTGCATAGGATCATAGTAATCACCTAGGATACTTATAGCTATATTGGGTGGTGAGCCCCCTAGTGTCCAAACATAAATGGTTCAGTGCATGGTTCTAATATATATATATATAATATAATATATATATAATAATAATATAATAATATATAAATCCACCAAGTCGGTTTCTGCCTCTACACATTTTAATCTAATCGACTACTGTCCACTAAACATGCAGTGTGCTTAATTGTAGTGAGCTATTATACTAGAAGCACAGAGGCTAAATTGGATGACAATAGTTTGATTAAAGGGGAACAATGGCAATTTTTTGGAAATGTACACATTCAGATTCAGCTGAGAAGTTAAGAAGGTACTACAACATAGAAAAAGCCTGCACTGTACTGATTTATATATTTTAAACAATGATGAATTAAAGTTGTTTTATTTGTCACATATAAGGTACATGTACATTACAGTGAATGAATGAAAACGTATACTATACATGTTACAAAGGGTCAGATTAAACCGAATATATGTATTTATTGATTGATATATATTGCATAATATTTGTATATCGTTTGATATCCCTTGTGTATTCTTTGTACATATACACGGAATATCCCTTTAACCTAGTACAGACCATAATATTTCGTTCTCTTATTGGATAGCGTTCCACCAGCGCCAGTGCCATACCCTCAGAGCCGAGTTCAAAGCCACCGTCAAGACATGTCTGTACATGCCCGGCTTTGCCCAGGAATACGAGACAGAAATAAGGCTGGCACTAGATTATTCCCCGTACATATAAATATGGCGCAGGTGAATACAGCGGTTAGTTGAAGTAGTTCAGTTCGAGTTCGAGTTCGAGTTACCCAAGTGAAGCCTCACCCACTATACAACGTGCGGTGAAGTAGGGCCCGTTTTGCCCCAAAATAGAGTCTTGTCTTTTCCTAATACGTTTGTTCAACATATCGTTCGCTCCTTACTAGTAAAGCCTTCATCACGAGTCAATGACCAAGTGAAGTGAGCAACTGTGTGTCTAAATAGAGCACTTATAGCCGCGTGCGAATAGGATAGTAAAGTGTCAAAGCTTAGTTGAATAACGTCAAGTTCAACTTAGTTAATGTGAAGTACCGCGCACCGGAGTATCTACAACGGTGAATGCAGAGCCCCTTTCCGGCTGGATTATTATTATTATTGCTTTGGACCAGGCTGTTGGAGCGGAGAAGAATCGTCTACACCCACTACTGTGGGATCTACTCGTGAGGAACATCACTCGAGCCCGTCTCTATTGGAGAGGCTGGCCGGCTTTCACCTGTGCTGCACGCATACTGGGATTACAGCTGCTGCTTTTCGTCTGCTGATCCAGGGAGTAATACCGCCTCTCATAGCAGGAGCTTATTGATCCCCGTGGAACCAGACTTTGCATTCGAACATTTCCTCCCCCTGCTGGCTTACAACCGGTGGGAACCCCCTACCAGAATCTCCCGCTGCTTCCCCAGAGTACCATAGATATAATTCCTAAGATTCAGGTTGTATTCTTATCTCATGCGTAATATGAGAATGGACATTCGTTATTGATTTGCCTACGCACATTCTTTTGCCTTATAAGCGCATTCAAAGTAAACTAGAGAAGTATATTATGTACCTTTTGCTGCAATAAATACTTAATTACAACTTTGTGTGGAAACCGTATCATTGTGGAGGAGTTCTCATCATATACTCGTGTACTGTATGGCCAGTAGTAATGTACATAAGACGGTAGTGGTTTAATGATACCATACTTATTAATACAGTCAGGGAATTGTACCCCTCAGTTACAATTGGTCCTTCGAGCCGGAGATAAGAATTAGCGTAATATTAATATAATATTAATATTAACATGGCCGATGATGAACACTCCACAAACGGTTCTCCTAAGCTAGATCGCCCAGAGCGCAGACGGCAGCCACCTCTTCACCTAGAGGACTACGTTGTCAGTCCAATACCTAGCTTTAAAAGGAAGTTAAATACGGATAAAGTAACTAAAGCGGATAGTAAAATTATGTCCAACCCTACCGACCAGGCTACCCCGCCAGTAGAGACCCTAGTGGGTTCTAACGTAACTGACCAAGCTCACAGGGGGGACCAGGAGGGACATGACATGACTTTACCCCCAGACAACGCCAACGGGACAGTCCCCGGAGAGCTCCAGGATAAAGAAAGCCCTCCCGGGACGGAACCCGACCCACCACAAGAAGAGACGCGCACCCAGGAGATGGATCTCCTCGGTACGCGACAGGAGAACGGATCTCCAACGAGTACTGCCGGGAGCCGATCGCCTCGACCGGCGTCTTCCCCCAGCGAGGCGGACAAGATGCTGGCACAGGCACTCATCGCCACCCTGGCAGCCTCTACCGAACGCGATCGACTTCAGGGTGAACACGATCGACTCCATATAGTACTGCACTATATAGTACTGTACATTAGTACACTGCATAGTATTGTATATTATATGGTAACTCAGAACATTGTACATATGTCTATACCGAACACTGTGACCTCATTTTATTCTTCTAAATTACATGCTATACTATGTTATTTGATACTATCTTGTCTAGCACAGTCTCTGGAGCGTAACAGTAAGAAGCATTTTGTATGAAAGTATTCTGTACTTCTGTATGACAACTATTAAAGAAACTTGAAACTTGAAACTTGAAACAGATGAGCGAGCGCGAACAAGCTGCAGACGAACGAGAGCGCCTTCACGCGCAACTCCAAGCGCAAGCCCTCCGTGAATGCGAACATTCTGCAACCGAGCGAGAGCGCTTCCAGGCACAAAAAAGGAGTGAAGACGACCGCATAAGACTGGAGACCAGACGCCTTCAGACGGAAGAGAACATTGAGAGAAGCCGCGCCGATGCATAGTGCGCCGCCGCCAATGCACAGCGCGACGCCGCCCATGCCAGCGCCAATGCGCAGCGCGACGCCGCCAATGCCCAGCGCGAAGCAGTGCGCGAAGCCGCCCATGCCCAGCGCGAGGCAGAGCGCGACCGGCTGCAGGCGCAGCTGATGGACAAATTGATCACCATGGCGACACCCCCTCTCTCCGCACGGAGCTCCCGGAGATCGTCACGACAAGGGTCTAGGACACATTCCCCTACTCGACCAAGCGACCCGGGACCCCGCCAACAGGAGGATCCTGTCCACGTCTCCGAACCCCCTCCCCGGCCGGTCCATACGAGACCCAGCAACCGGGAAGAACCGGACCACGCCGAGAGACTGAACAGAAGACTCAAGGTCCTAGCAGAGGAAGAGGAGGAGGAAGAGGAGGAATGTCAAGCCGACCAGCAGCAACGTACTCTGGACCAGGAGGCCCAGTACAGCCCCGACCAGCAGCAACGTACTCTGGACCAGGAGGCCCAGTACAGCCCCGACCAGCAGCAACGTACTCTGGACCAGGAGGCCCAGTACAGCCCAGAAGTCAGCCCCGAGGCCCTGCGCTACAAACCCCTGACTCAACTCACGGGTGAGTTTGACGCACCGCCAGCCCCGAGGAACAGCACCTGGGTACCCGACCTTCGGTACCCACCAAGTACCAGCCCAAGACGACACGTACGGGGAGACTCGCCCAGGAGGCCTCTCCCCCAACGCTCACCGATGTGCCAGTCATCCATGGCATCGTACCTTGGCACACCGACGTTCCCGGACTTCACACACGAGAACAGAGCACAGTACACAGAGCTACGAATGTGCTTAGAGACTATGCTGTCCGACGTACCAGATGAACCGTACAAGTATGCTATCCTACTCAAGCACCTGAAGGTGCCCAGAGCGCACAATATAGCGCTGGCATATTCCAGCTCTACTACCCCATACACCGCGGCTCTAGTAGCCCTCGACCAACGTTATGGACGCATATGGGACTATGTGATACAGGAGATAAGAGACATTGACCATCTCCCCCCAGCCAGAGACAACAGAGCATTAGATGACCTCTCTATCAAGGTACAGTCCCTGGTAGGGATGCTGGGGTCCCAAAAGGAAAAAGGGATCTATGAACTGTACGCTAACTCTAATGTAGAGAGGATACTAGAGAAGCTCCCTCCCGCCCGACAAGAGCGCTTTCGGCGGCAGAGAGACCACCGCGACCCCAACGTCCCAGAGGCATCCCTCCTAGACCTATCTGAGTTCCTCGCCAGGGAGGTCAGTAGCCTACGACTCGACACGTTCATATGGAGTGGACCAAGCCCAAGACCAGGACCTCGGGGATCAACAGATAACCGCCGGTTGGTGACCGTTATGCACCAAGCCGAATCAGTACCGCAGCACAGGAACCACAACACCCCCTCGACGAAAGAGGACCAGTGGAAGATTGAGTGCCAGTACTGTGAGGGAGAACATCGGCTGTACCAATGCGACACTTTCGGGAAGCTGACCACGGACGAGGTGAGTCAGTGGATCAAGGACCACCGCCGCTGCTTCCGCTGCGCGCGCAGCCACCTGGCAGCTGAGTGCCGCTTGAAGAAGAAGTGCAGCAGGTGCGGTGGCACCCACTTGGAGGTCCTGCATGACATCAACAGGCGTCAGCCAGGGCAACAGAGTGGGCCCATCACGGTAATGTACCATGCCGAGGCGGTGGCACCAGTACCGAAGAGCCACCAGACCGCTCCCTACTGTACCTACTGCGACGGCGGACACTGGCTGGCACAGTGCGCCGAATATAAGACACTGAACCCCGTCCAAGTTGACCAGTGGCGTGAGGCGGCCCAGGCGGGCGCCGCTTACCGCGCAGGGGCGGCCCAGGCGGGCGCCGCTTACCGCGCAGCACTGTGCGGAGCCCACCAGAAGATCCAAGGCAACCGACCAACAGGAGTGCTCCACATTGACCAGCATAGCGGAACCCCCCGAGTGCTCATCAAAGTGGTCAGAGTGCTCCTGAGCTACGAGGACAAGGTCCTGGACACTTACGCCGTCCTGGACGATGGGTCTGAAAAGACTCTCCTCCTCACTTCCGCAGCAGCCCAGTTGGGCCTGCGGGGTGTCAAAGATACCATGACCATACGCACCATCAGAAGGGACCAGAAGACCATAAAAGGTGAAAAGGTGTCCTTCAAGATAGCAGCGGTGGACCAGCCCGAGAAGCAGTATAGTATAACCAACGTCTTCACCAGCCACGACATAGGCCTGTCTCAGTACACCTACCCCATCCCACAGCTGATGGCTAAGTATGTGCACCTACGTCAACTACCTATACCGCTTATCGACGGCGCCACACCGACCCTGCTCATCGGCTCCGACCACGCGGACCTCATTCTCCCAATTGAGGCGGCCCACATTTTCCCAATGGCAAATCAGCTGGGCCAACACTGTTTGCCTGGAATGAGGGAAAGGCTTTCCCTGACCATCCCGTTCCTGTAATGTTTCTGTTCTGCCTGTCACTCTTAGTGTCTAGCAGAAATAATTGAATGTCCACACGATGACAATAGCTGAAGGTTTCTTTAGTAGTAGTTTATTCAGTCATCTCACACAATACAATATACTCAATAGAGTGTCTTCATATATTAGCCAGTTATAGTCAGATTGCATAAATATTTACCCATTTTCTTCAATATGGGGAACAGCATGAGTGAATATAATCCTATCGATTGAAAGAATATGTATATTGTGTCTTGGGGCCAGGGCCGGACTGGGGAAATAATTCATACCGGGAGATATAGCGCAAAATATAGCCCCAGTCAGGCCACTTTTTAAGCGGGGGGTCTGGGGGTCCCCGACCAGGAACATTTTAGTTACAAAGACTTAATGTCCTGCATTCTGGTGAATTTTAGTGCATGTGAATCACAAACTAATGAGCCAACAATTGCTTAGTACAATGTACTGTTATGAACCTCAAATAAAACTGTTGTGGCACTAGCAATGCTACTCTCTCCACCTTCAAAAAGAAAAAAGCAAGAGCACAACATATTTTTCTATTTACTATTATAATAGTTAACCACTCTCTCCACCTATTCAAACCGAGCAAGAGCACAATACCATATTCACTTTACTGATGCACTACCCATTAACAGTTAAAATAGCCCTTTACACAAACATTAAATAACAGACGTTTCATTACAATACTATAATAACAGTAGCCACTGCCAGAATAGTGACACATGTATCGCGTGTGGTGAGCACACGCATGCATGCACAACGAAGACAGAAAATTGCGTTTTCTCAATAATTTTAACTATAAAATGAGCTCAAAGTATGAGCTCACTGACTGAAATTTCCAACAAAAAGCATCAATTGTCAAATAATATTGATCACATTAACTAGACTAGATGTTTTTGAGGAAATTAGAAAGGGAACAACAACTTAACCCTTGTGTCTGATCAGATTCTTATTTTTTTGATAACTTTGCAGCGATTATGTTTGTAGCCAATATATGTGGCAAAGGTGTGTAATCTTTGAATTATCTTGGAATTATTTTGACTTTCTCTTTCATAAATTGTTTATTCAACTTCAGCCCCGATCATAACCACCACTGTTACGGTTATGCTTCTTCTTCATGGTGAACCCAGGTGGCAGAGTGAATATAGCTGAGACAGCAGTCGACGTGGTGACGATAACAGTTTACTTAAACAAGACAGGAACAATACACGACTGACAAACATAGGTAACATTTAACAATGAACCCGCAAGGGACTGCAGGCCCACAACACCTAATATACAGACACTGATAGACACAGAGGGTAATTACAAACAGGACACAGGTGTGGCAGACAGAAACAACAGAACACAGAGCACACTGGAAAAACAATAACAATTACACAACCAGACTAAAACATATTTACAAAACACAGACAGGGGAACACAAGTCGGACAAAGTGGAGACAACAACAACAATACAGACAGTAAACATACATAACTGGCAGTAAATAATAATAAGCTGGTGTGTGAGCTGATGCCAGATCTGCATCAGCCCACCGGTTGGCAATGTTATGTTATGAGGGTTATTGATGGGGGGTTGAGAATGTCTGGGTCCTGGACCAACCGAACCGGGCGAAGGGTTGCCGGCTGGTCCCACAGGACCGGGGGAAGTGTTACAGTACCCTGCCCCCTCGAAGGTCGACTCCCAGGCGGCCCAGCAGGCCCCCCGGGAACGGGAAGGGTGGGGGGGACCGAAGCCGCATCAGTGAAGAGGGGCGGGGGGAGGAAGGGGGTTCGAGGGACGGGGCTCGCGGGAACTGGAACGGGAGGAGGGGGCTGACGAGGAGGACCGGAACAGGGAAGGATGGAGGGTAGGGGTAACGGCTTCGGAGTAGGACCTGGGGCTGGGGTCTCCACGGTGGCGAGACCCACCGCCGAACCCCGAACCGGAGGCTCCCTGGCGGCAGGACGTGGTGCAGGACCCCCGACCGGGGTCCCTCCGGCAGCGGAATCCGGCGTCGTCCTCCAGGTCTGCCATGGTGGTGGCTCGTCCTCTGGAACCTCCCAGGGCGGAGGAGACCTCGACCAGGCCGGCGAGGAAGACCTGCGGTCCTGGGAACCCCCTCCCCTGGGGCTGTGACGTCAGGATCCGCGCCCCTTCCCCGACGCTCCCCTGCGGACCAGGCGACTCCCCACCCAGGGATCCAGCACAGGAGTGGCCGCGGCGCAAGCACCCGATGTCATCGGCGCCGCTGGCCCGGCCACTGCGTCCCATGGTGCCAGATCCCGAGCGGTCGCCTGGTCGGCACGCAGGACAGAAGCGCCCAGGATCCCGAGCGCGAAGCTCGCTCCGTCTCTCCTCTCTGCCGGGTTCAGGTTAGGCGGCGGGTTCATTCTGTTACGGTTATGCTTCTTCTTCATGGTGAACCCAGGTGGCAGAGTGAATATAGCTGAGACAGGAGTCGACGTGGTGACGATAACAGTTTACTTAAACAAGACAGGAACAATACACGACTGACAAACATAGGTAACATTTAACAATGAACCCGCAAGGGACTGCAGGCCCACAACACCTAATATACAGACACTGATAGACACAGAGGGTAATTACAAACAGGACACAGGTGTGTCAGACAGAAACAACAGAACACAGAGCACACTGGGAAAACAATAACAATTACACAACCAGACTAAAACATATTTACAAAACACAGACAGGGGAACACAAGTCTAACAAAGTGGAGACAACAACGACAATACAGACAGTAAACATAATAAACATAACTGGCAGTAAATAATAATAAGCTGGTGTGTGAGCTGATGCCAGATCTGCATCAGCCCACCGGTTGGCAATGTTATGTTATGAGGGTTATTGATGGGGGTTGAGAATGTCTGGGTCCTGGACCAACCGAACCGGGCGGAGGGTTGCCGGCTGGTCCCACAGGACCGGGGGAAGTGTTACACACCACATATTGTTTTTTGTAATGTCAGATTTAACAACTCCTTTCAGAAAAGTGGGAGTATTTCATTTTTAATCTGAAGTTGAATAAAATATTTATGGAAAAGAAAGTGGGAAATTATTTCAACATATAATCTTTTTATGGCGTTTTTCAATTTAGTCCCCTTATATGGTAAGAGTATAACAATTTAGTTTTCAGACACAAGGGTTAAATTATTTATTTGTTTCTTGGTATATTTAACATTGGGCTTTTGACAGGGGAGATGATGCATTGCATGGTAATGTTAGCTAGCTAACATCCTCATGTTTATTTGTATCACTGACTAACCTGCTGGTTCCTTGACCTTGGTGCAAGAAAACATTTGATAAATGTTGCCGGATTTAGCAGCATCTCCTGTAAGGGCCTTTCTTTTTCTTTGTTTTATCCCTCTCTCCTCCACCCTCTCTTTCTTCCACTGTCCATCTTGACATCAACGTTAATTGACTTTCGCTCTACTGTATCTCTCCCGAGTCCCTCACTACCTCACTTACTGCTGTTATTCTGCATCTGAGTGCCATCTGCCATTCCATTCGCCACCTCCGCTGTCAATCAGTTGTATCGCATGGTCCCGCCTCCACAAGGCCAGATTAAGACTTCAGAGGCCCCTGGGCCAGATTCTTGTGGCGTTTTTATATGTCACTTTAAAAAATATATAGAATATTTAGAAGTGGTGGGCTCTGAGGGCCAAGCTAAAAGGACTTTGATCACCCCTGCCCACTTTGACAACCTAGGTTGGCTTAGAGTAGACGACAGAGTACAGCAACTTGCAATGGGCCTGGTCTACAAGATACACTACACGACCAAGGTACATTTACATTTACATTTTACATTTACATTTAGTCATTTAGCTGACGCTTTTATCCAAAGCGACTTACAAGTTCTGTACGACAAGCCACCAGGAAGGGCACAACTCTATCAGCTGAGTAACAATGTTCGTCAAAGTGTTGAGTGCTACAGTGTATGTTAGTTTATTAGGACAAGTGCATGACAGTATGGTTAGTTAGGGTTAGATTATTATTATTTTTATTTATTATTATTTTTTATTCAGATAATGGTTGAAGAAGTGCGTCTTTAGTCGACGGCGAAAGATTGGACGTGTTTCGGCTGTCCTAACTGGGGTGGGTAGTTCATTCCACCATTGTGCGGCAAGGACTGAGAATAGGCGACTTCTCTTTGATGACCCTCCCGGAGCTTGGATAGGAGTAGGTCTGAGGCGGCCAGAAGAAGCAGAGTGTAGGGGTCTTGAGGGTGTGTAGTTAGAGACCATTGACCGGAGGTAGGCGGGAGCAGTTCCCTTTGCCGCACGGTATGCTAGGTCGAGGGCCTTGAAGCGGATTCGTGCAGCAATGGGGAGCCAGTGCAGGTCCCTAAGAAGTGGGGTGACATGGGCCGACTTCGGTAGGTTTGAGATCAGGCGGGCCGCTGCGTTCTGAATGAGTTGAAGAGGCTTAGTGGCAGTGGCCGGGAGGCCAGCGAGCAGTGCGTTGCAGTAGTCGAGGCGGGAGATGACTGTTGATTGGACGAGGAGTTGGGTGGATTCTTTTGTCAGGAAGGGGCGGATCCTTCTGACGTTGCTCAGGAGGAATCGGCAGGTTCTGGTTGTCGCTGCGATGTGAGCAGAGAAGTTCAACTGGTCGTCGAGGACAACACCAAGGTTCTTGGCGGTCGGGGACGCGGTCACAGCTGCATTCTCGACTGTGATGGAAAGGTCGGTCAGGGGGGAGGATTTGGCCGGCAGGTGGAGCAATTCTGTTTTGCTTAGGTTCAGTTTGAGGTGGTTGGTCGTCATCCAGGCGGAGATGTCGGACAGACAGGCCGAGATCCGCTCAGAGACATGGATATCTGAGGGAGGGAAGGAGAGGAAGAGTTGAGTATCGTCGGCATAACAGTGGTAGGAGAAGCCATGAGACGTGATAATGTTACCCAGTGATTTAGTGTAGAGGGAGAAGAGAAGGGGTCCTAAAACCGAGCCCTGGGGGACACCCATGTACATGTCAAAATACTTCCCAAAGGTCAGTGAATACCAGGATCACAACACCAGAGGGAGCTCCACAAATCATGTTAAACCCAGATTCGGCTCAAACAAGGGACTAAACACGTTTCGCAATTATGCCACATCAATGTGGAACGCCCTACCCAAAGCTGTAAAGGAATGTGAATCACTACCCACTTTCAAAAACACTCTCAAAGAACACCTACAGGAGACTGCAATTCGAAACTGGCCCCTGTAAATGTCCTAACACAACCCCCTCCAATGTAAAGTAAATGACCAAGTATGGTTTTGTCAATATTCCAATGTACAGTTTTGCTTGTACAGTTGTACAGTGTCCCCCACCCACCCAGCCCTCCCACCCACCAAACCACCTCCAATGTACAGTCCCCCCCACCCCCCCAACCCCACCCCACCTACCCAACCTCCTCCAATGTACAGTTTCTACGTCAAATGTATATACTCTCTTTTCTGGACTTTTTTCGTATCACAAACAGTACTGTATTTGCAAATCTGGTATGTCATAAATGTATAGATGTAGCAGTACTGTCTATCTGTATGTCATGTATGTCATATATGTTATGATGAATTGAATATGGGGGACCCTGATCTAAACAAGACAAAAGTCTTTCTCTGGTCTGCATCCCCTTAACAATTATTGAGCTGTACTGTACTGTACTGTACTGTACCCATTCTACAATCTGTTAATAAAGTTTTCAATCAATCAATCAAGAAGAGAAAAGAAACACATCATGTTTAGATGGGGGGATGGCGCCACAGATTGCAGAATGGGTACAAATAATACAGTACGGTTCAATACACACAATTGTTAAGGGGATGCAGACCAGAGAAAGACGTTTGTCTTGTTTACATCAGGGTCCCCCATTTTCAATTCATAGTGACATGTATGACATCATGACATTTATGGCATAGGGACATACATGACATACAGGTATATAGTACTGTTACATTTGTGACATATATGATATGCAAATATACAGTACTGTTACCCATAGATCCTGACAGAGAGTATATACATATGATGGGGAGGGGACTGTACATTAGGAGGGGTGGGAGAGAAATATACATACAGTGGGGAGATAATATATACATTACATACGGTGGGGAGGGGACTGTCTATTAGGTGGGGGTGGGGCTGTATGTATGTATGTATGTATGTATGTATGTATGTATGTATGTATGTATGTATGTATGTATGTATGTATGTATGTATGTATGTATGTATGTATGTATGTATGTATGTATGTATGTATGTATGTATGTATGTATGTATGTATGTATGTATAAAAGATTTTTTTTTTACCTCAAACGGAAAACCTCAAACTCTTATGAAGAGGAGAAAAAATACTCAAGATTAGCCACTTGCAGACGGCAGGGTGTGACGTACTGTATATTTTAGTTGATGAAATATTTTAGTTGACTAAATATTTTAGTTGATGAAATATGTTTTCATTTCAGTGTCACAGTATGACATCGATCTCCAAAATAAGAAAACAAATAAATAAAAAAATATTTGGGGCCTCTAGTAACGAGGACCATAAAAAAAAAAAAAAAAAAAGTAAAAAAGAAAATTATAATAATTTGGGGCCTCTAGTGACGAGAGGCCTCCAAAAGGCCTCTAGTGACAAGGGGCCTCCAAAAGGCCTCGAGTGACGAGGGGCCTCCAAAAAAATTAAAAATAAAAGTTAAAAAAATAATAATACTAATTTGGGGCCTCTTGTGACGAGGGGCCTCCAAAAGGCCTCTAGTGACGAGGGGCCTTCAAAAAAAAAAAAAGTAAAAAAAAAAAAAAAAAAAAATGTTGGGGCCTCTAGTTGGGGCCTGCTTGGGGCCATATAAAATAATGTTTGATAAGGGTACTGGTTATGATGAGCTAATAAGTTAGTAATGAAGTACAAAACAAAACTGGATAATAATCCTTTTGACTTGTTGAAAATGTCTAGGATACAAATGTTGAGATTGTTGGTGAACAAGCGACTAACTGCAGCTATGTTACAGTGTGCAGACACACTGTTGAGTCTTGACTTTAGGCACAAAGCGGACATTTACGCATATAACTTAGAACATTTGCGCATATTTCTCTACAGTAACGTTAGCGTAGCCCCTTTCATGACTGCGATGCAAATCAAGACAGTACAGATATGCAGATATACTTTACATCACGTTCGTGATCGGGTCAATCAGCGTTTTTGAGAACCCCGCCGACATTAGATCCCAGGAAGAAGATTGTGATTTAATTGTTTGTTTGTGAGTTTTAATAAAGTTGTGGAAACAGTGATTTTACCCGAGTACTTTTCTTCTTGGTCTGTTAAAATTGAGTAGTTTCTGGCATGATTGATATTTAGATTAGCTATTGTCTTTTATACAACGGCATGCAAATTTCTCAATTCTGATTGGCTGAAACAGTCAACTTACACGTGGGTATTTGTAATAACCCCACGCTCTTGGTCCCAGGACCCGCCCACAACCGCATTACTATCACTCCGCCATGTGAGTTTTTAGAAGTGAAAGCAAGATGGCGGACAAGCCGGACAGTAAACATTACAAAAGGATATTGTGATCGGGTCATAAAGACTGCGAATGTGTTTCTTAAACAATGTTGGATAATGTAATTGATGAGCTGAGTCATTGTGGAACAGAATAAAAATCGCGCAAATTGATTGATTGATTGATTAATTGCACATTTTATTACTGTCCGCCTTGCAGGGCCGCCTGGGAGAAATGCGAGGCCCTTTGCGAGAATTAAACGCGAGCCCCCCCCCCCCTAAAAGGTCAAAAATTAAATAAAAAATTAATATATATATATTTTACAGAGTCAACATATTCTTAAATAATAGTGCTGCCCGAGGCTGGGCATGATACAGTCAACATATAGCAAGAGAGAGAGCGAGAGAGCGAGAGAGCTCCCGTTCTACAGTCAATATACAGTGTTATCGCTGCACAGACCCGGCAATTCCCCTGACCCTCCATCAGAGCAAGGCCAGAGAGAGAGAGAGAGAGAGAGAGACACATTGGAAAGAAACAACCCAAAACCAGAGCAAATTGAAATGCTATTTGGCCCTAAACAGAGAGTACACAGTGGCAGAATACCTGAGCACTGTGACTGACCCAATACTAAGAAGATCCTTGACTAGGTACAGACTAGTGGTCTGCAAGGGCCTTGAAATAAAGCCCGTGCCCAGCCCGAGCCCGTGAACTTCAGGCCCTGCCCGAAAATAAGCCTGACTGTAAATAATATTTTAAGCCCTATCCCGCGTGAAAACCAGAAAAAAATATTTGTTAGGGTTTGAAACCGACCTCAAACGCACGGCACAGACAGGTAGTTCAGAGTTAGCCAAATACTAGGGCGTATTTATTTTCAGAGTCAAAAGGGAGCAAGTAATAATCTTGAAACAAAACAAGCAAAACAAAAACGATAATCTTCAGTGTCTCTTCTAAACACACACCCCAGCTGAGTCCAGTGCAAGCAAAATGATAATCTTCAGTGTCTCCTTTAACACACAACTTAGCTGAGTCAAGTGTAAGCAAAAATAGAACTCTTCAGTGTTCTTCAAAACACACAAAACAGAATAGTCCAAAAAGGGGTTTAGTTCAAACTCACCAAAGCGCAGGAGTAAAGCGGGTAAACGAGGCGCAGCTCAAAACGGGGGGACAAGGTCTTCACCAGCGGCAATCCACAGATGTCCTGGAGGGAGAGTAGACGAGGCACAGCAACGGGGAACAACAGGCAGAAACAGAAGTATTCAAAACAGTAGTACTCAAAACGACCCGACAACGATTGAAAGAAGGTCCCAGTATATGAAGCCTCTGGAGCGCTGATTAGAACACACATCAGGTGCGTGATGGTAATTGGTACTTGACCTAGAAGTGTGCGTTAGGCAACGGACCAATCATCACAGTATCTTAAGAAGCGTGTGTTGGGGAATGAACCAATCCTCACAGTACCCCCCCCTCCACGGGAGCCACCTGGCGACCCACTCGGCCCCGGCCTGCCCGGATGGGACCGAAGGAAGCCGGTGATCAGGGGCACTGGAGAGGGGGACAGGGACAGAGGCCCGGAGAGGGGGCCCGGAGACGGGGACAGAGGACCGGTGAGGGAGGCTGGAGACGGGGACAGGGACCCGGTGAGGGGGGCCGGAGAAAGGGACAGGGAACCGGCGAGGGAGGCCGGAGACGGAGACAGAGGCCAGGAGAGGGGGCTAGAGACAGGGACACAAGGGGAACCCCGGGGCGAAGGACTGGACGGCGCCTGAAGACACTGGGCATGACAGGAGGGGCTCCACCCCCTGATGGTGCCGGAGGACCAGGCGATGTGGGGCTCATGCAGCGCGAGCCAGGGCCGACCCAGGACTACCGGGACAAGAGGGGATCTGGTAATGAAAAACTGGAGTCTCTGAACGTGGTTACCAGCCACGGTGAGGAGGACAGGGCAGGTGCGTTGAGTGATGTCAGCCAGGCGGCGATGATCCAGCGCGAAGACCTCCAAGGGCCTCTCGAGGTCCTCAAGTGGAATGTTGGCCCGGGTGGCAAACTCAACGTCCAGGAAACTCCCATCAGCACCAGAGTCAATGAGTGCACCCATCGTCGCCCGCTGGTCAGCCCAGGCTAGGGTGACGCTCGTCAGACGGTTAGGTGGTGCATGGGTGGGGGAACAGGAAAAACGGCTAACCAGGATCTCCCGGGGTCCCGGCGAGCCTGGTCTTCTTGGCCGGGTAGGGCAATTGGAGACACGGTGTCCATCCCGGCCGCAGTAGAGGCAAAGGCCGGACCTGAGCCTGGACTCCCGCTCGGCCGGGCTAAGGCGGGTGCATCCCAGCTGCATGGGTTCATCCTCGGTCACAGCCCGGGAGGGAAAAAACCCACCAGTCACAGAGGGGGCAGGACGGTCAGCAGAACGGTCCAGAGGACGGGGGGTCTGGGGAACGTCTGGGGGTCCTAGTCGTGCTCGCTCACGCCTTCTCTCCCGGAGGTGTCCGTCGATGCGGATAGCGAGGCTGATCAGGCCCTCGAGAGAATCGGGCTCCTCTTGGGTCGCGAGCTGGTCCCTTACTGCGTCGTTGAGCCCCCTCAGGAAGGTGAGACGAAGCGCTTGATCGTTCCAACCGCTCTCCGTTGCGGCCAGTCTGAACTCCAGCGCGTACTCTCTGACACTGCCATTGTCCTGCCGGAAGGTGCCCAACCGAGCTCCTGGGTCCTGGCCACGAGCTGGGTGGTGGAAAACCCTTCGGAGCTCTGCCACGAAGTCTGGGTAGGAGAAACAAAAATCGGCCCTCATAGCCCAGGAAGCAGTGACCCACTGTGCTGCTCGGCCCGTGAGCAGGTTAGTCATGTAGGCTACTCGGGCTCCCTCTGACGAAAAACGGCTGGGTTGATGAAGGAAAACCAACTCACACTGCATGATGAATGTGGCACAATCCTCGAAGTTACCCTCGAACAGACGTGGTTCGGAGAGACGGGGCTCCCGAGGTGCGAGGTCTGCCGCGGGTGGTGATCTGGCTGAGACTCCTGGGACAGGTGGGGTTAAAAGCAGAGTGTTTAATGCTGTACTGAGAGCCTGTAGCTGGTGCAGAACAACAGCCTGCTGATACCCCTGGGTAGTCTGCTGGGTGGCCAGAGTGTCAATGGCAACCAGAATAAGCTGGACCTTGCCCCGGAGGTCCTGTAAAGCAGCCGCAGCCGCACCCAACTGTTGGGTGTGGTCGTTGACCAACTCGATCTGGACCGCCAACGCTGCCCTGACCCTGTCTGTGTCGGCTGAGGTCGTCATGGTCGGGTCGTAATGTTAAGGTTTGAAACCGACCTCAAACGCACGGCACAGACAGGTAGTTCAGAGTTAGCCAAATACTAGGGCGTATTTATTTTCAGAGTCAAAAGGGAGCAAGTAACAATCTTGAAACAAAGGGAGACTGCCTTCAGCAGAGTTATCTGCGGCTCTGCAGATCCTCTTGGTGTTCGAGGTGGGGAAACGGTGTTGACGCCGAAGCGGCTCTGCAGATACTCCCAGCTTCAACTCGAGGTGGAAAAGAGAGAGAGAGAGAGAGATCAATAACAGTCCACATCACACAGAGGCAGTGCGGTCTCCTCCTCCCTTAGCTGAGTCCAGAACAAACAAAACGATATCTTCAGTGTTCACCACAACACACAATTTAGCTGAGGGTCAGTGCAAAACAAAAACAATAATCTTCAGTGTCTCTTCTAAACACACACCCCAGCTGAGTCCAGTGCAAGCAAAATGATAATCTGCAGTGTCTCCTTTAACACACAACTTAGCTGAGTCAAGTGTAAGCAAAAATAGAACTCTTCAGTGTTCTTCAAAACACACAAAACAGAATAGTCCAAAAAGGGGTTTAGTTCAAACTCACCAAAGCGCAGGAGTAAAGCGGGTAAACGAGGCGCAGCTCAAAACGGGGGGACAAGGTCTTCACCAGCGGCAATCCACAGATGTCCTGGAGGGAGAGTAGACGAGGCACAGCAACGGGGAACAACAGGCAGAAACAGAAGTATTCAAAACAGTAGTACTCAAAACGACCCGACAACGATTGAAAGAAGGTTCAGTATATGAAGCCTCTGGAGCGCTGATTAGAACACACATCAGGTGCGTGATGGTAATTGGTACTTGACCTAGAAGTGTGCGTTAGGCAACGGACCAATCATCACAGTATCTTAAGAAGCGTGTGGTGGGGAATGAACCAATCCTCACAGTACCCCCCCCCCCCCTCCACGGGAGCCACCTGGCGACCCACTCGGCCCCGGCCTGCCCGGATGGGACCGAAGGAAGCCGGTGATCAGGGGCACTGGAGAGGGGGACAGAGACAGAGGCCCGGAGAGGGGGACCGGAGATGGGGACAGAGGACCGGTGAGGGAGGCTGGAGACGGGGACAGGGACCCGGTGAGGGGGGCCGGAGAAAGGGACAGGGAACCGGCGAGGGAGGCCGGAGACGGAGACAGAGGCCAGGAGAGGGGGCTAGAGACAGGGACACAAGGGGAACCCCGGGGCGAAGGACTGGACGGCGCCTGAAGACACTGGGCATGACAGGAGGGGCTCCACCCCCTGATGGTGCCGGAGGACCAGGCGATGTGGGGCTCATGCAGCGCGAGCCAGGGCCGACCCAGGACTACCGGGACAAGAGGGGATCTGGTAATGAAAAACTGGAGTCTCTCAATGTGGTTACCAGCCATGGTGAGGAGGACAGGGCAGGTGCGTTGAGTGTTGTCAGCCAGGCGGCGATGATCCAGCGCGAAGACCTCCAAGGGCCTCTCGAGGTCCTCAAGTGGAATGTTGGCCCGGGTGGCAAACTCAACGTCCAGGAAACTCCCATCAGCACCAGAGTCAATGAGTGCACCCACCGTCGCCCGCTGGTCCGCCCAGGCTAGGGTGATGCTCGTCAGACGGTTAGGTGGTGCACGGGTGGGGGAACAGGAAAAACGGCTAACCAGGATCTCCCGGGGTCCCGGCGAGCCTGGTCTTCTTGGCCGGGTAGGGCAATTGGAGACACGGTGTCCATCCCGGCCGCAGTAGAGGCAAAGGCCGGACCTGAGCCTGGACTCCCGCTCGGCCGGGCTAAGGCGGGTGCGTCCCAGCTGCATGGGTTCCTCCTCAGTCACAGCCCGGGAGGGAAAAAACCCACCAGTCACGGAGGGGGCAGGACGGTCAGCAGAACGGTCCCGAGGACGGGGGGTCTGGGGAACGTCTGGGGGTCCTAGTCGTGCTTGCTCACGCCTTCTCTCCCGGAGGCGTCCGTCGATGCGGATAGCGAGGCTGATCAGGCCCTCGAGAGAATCGGGCTCCTCTTGGGTCGCGAGCTGGTCCCTTACTGCGTCGTTGAGCCCCCTCAGGAAGGTGAGACGAAGCGATTGATCGTTCCAACCGCTCTCCGTTGCGGCCAGTCTGAACTCCAGCGCGTAGTCTCTGACACTGCCACTGTCCTGCCGGAAGGTGCCCAACCGAGCTCCTGGGTCCTGGCCACGAGCTGGGTGGTGGAAAACCCTTCGGAGCTCTGCCACGAAGTCTGGGTAGGAGAAACAAAAATCGGCCCTCATAGCCCAGGAAGCAGTGACCCACTGTGCTGCTCGGCCCGTGAGCAGGTTAGTCATGTACGCTACTCGGGCTCCCTCTGACGAAAAACGGCTGGGTTGATGAAGGAAGACCAACTCACACTGCATGATGAATGTGGCACAATCCTCGAAGTTACCCTCGAACAGACGTGGTTCGGAGAGACGGGGCTCCCGAGGTGCGAGGTCTGCCGCGGGTGGTGATCTGGCTGAGACTCCTGGGACAGGTGGGGTTAAAAGCAGAGTGTTTAATGCTGTACTGAGAGCCTGTAGCTGGTGCAGAACAACATCCTGCTGATACCCCTGGGTAGTCTGCTGGGTGGCAAGAGTGTCAATGGCATCCAGAATAAGCTGGACCTCGGCCCGGAGGTCCTGTAAAGCAGCCGCAGCCGCACCCAACTGTTGGGTGTGATCGTTCACCAACTCGATCTGGACCGCCAACGCTGCCCTGACCCTGTCTGTGTCGGCTGAGGTCGTCATGGTCGGGTCGTAATGTTAAGGTTTGAAACCGACCTCAAACGCACGGCACAGACAGGTAGTTCAGAGTTAGCCAAATACTAGGGCGTATTTATTTTCAGAGTCAAAAGGGAGCAAGTAACAATCTTGAAACAAAGGGAGACTGCCTTCAGCAGAGTTATCTGCGGCTCTGCAGATCATCTTGGTGTTCGAGGTGGGGAAACGGTGTTGACGCCGAAGCGGCTCTGCAGATACTCCCAGCTTCAACTCGAGGTGGAAAAGAGAGAGAGAGAGAGAGATCAATAACAGTCCACATCACACAGAGGCAGTGCGGTCTCCTCCTCCCTTAGCTGAGTCCAGAACAAACAAAACGATATCTTCAGTGTTCACCACAACACACAATTTAGCTGAGGGTCAGTGCAAAACAAAAACGATAATCTTCAGTGTCTCTTCTAAACACACACCCCAGCTGAGTCCAGTGCAAGCAAAATGATAATCTTCAGTGTCTCCTTTAACACACAACTTAGCTGAGTCAAGTGTAAGCAAAAATAGAACTCTTCAGTGTTCTTCAAAACACACAAAACAGAATAGTCCAAAAAAGGGTTTAGTTCAAACTCACCAAAGCGCAGGAGTAAAGCGGGTAAACGAGGCGCAGCTCAAAACGGGGGGACAAGGTCTTCACCAGCGGCAATCCACAGATGTCCTGGAGGGAGAGTAGACGAGGCACAGCAACGGGGAACAACAGGCAGAAACAGAAGTATTCAAAACAGTAGTACTCAAAACGACCCGACAACGATTGAAAGAAGGTCCCAGTATATGAAGCCTCTGGAGCGCTGATTAGAACACACATCAGGTGCGTGATGGTAATTGGTACTTGACCTAGAAGTGTGCGTTAGGCAACGGACCAATCATCACAGTATCTTAAGAAGCGTGTGGCGGGGAATGAACCAATCCTCACAATATTATTATTATTATTATTATTATTATTAAAAAAAAATTGTATTTGTTTTAAATATTCGAAACACGGTTTTATATGAACTTAATAAATAAACAAAAACGAAAATGTCCAATAGGTCTAACTAAATAACACATATCACGCTGAAAACTAATAAACCATTCTTTAGCCTGATTCGCAAATTCTATTATATAGTCCAATATAAAATTATTTTTTTGTTTTAAATATTCTAAACACTTTATATATTAACTTAATAAATAAACAAAAACGAAAATGTCCAATAGGTCTGCCTAAATAACGCATATCACGCTGAAAACTAAGAAGCATTTACATAGCCTGTTTCGCTCTTATTAGAATGCCGTCCCAGTGCTCGCTTATTAGACAGCCTCGTAAAACGTATTGAAGGCTATAGAATCTTCTTTGACACACACACACACGACACAATAGCCTACTCAGTCACTATACAAACAAACAGAAAACAGAAATCAGATTTCGAGCAGAGCAACATAATGAAAGCACAACAAAACAGGGCAGCAGCACCCAGCAAATAATAAACATCAGACTCACCACTTCGCTGTTGACGTCAGCAACGCGTTGAACAACGTTAACAAAACTTCGCCAACCGGCTACATACATCCAAGAACAAATTAAAACGTTTGCCAACTGGCTATGTTCCAACACAACCAATGCCACTTCGGTCCGGTTCATTTGTTCATCAATCCACCTGAGGGTCATCACTGTTCTCCATCGAGTTCTCCTCTGAGTTCTCCCTGCGCGCTGCGGTAATTACATCCAAATGTTTATCTGATGACAGCTTGCGCAAAAGAGAAAACGAATCTTAAGGAAAACGAAGGTTATCCTATAACCCTAGTTATATGAAAAAAAAAATAAAAAAAAACGCAATAATTTTCTTTTTTAATTAAAAACGGCGGTGCCCGGCCCGGCCGAGCCCGAATTATTTATTAAAAAATTAAGCCCTACCCAGCCCGAACCCGTCGGGTCGGGTAGGGCCCCGTCGGGCTTGGGCAGGGTTGCAGTGCACTAGTACAGACTCAGCGAGCACAGCCTAGCCATCGAGAAAGGCCGCCATAGGCAGACCTGGCTCCCAAGCGAAGACAGACTATGCACCCACTGCACACAAGATGAGGTGGAAACCGAGCTCCACTTCTTAACAACCTGCCCACTATATACCAAGACATATACTTCCCACAAATTGCAAACACCCAAAGAGACTTTTAAAACATGGACAATAACTCAAAACTCCCATACATACTGGGAGAAATACAATAATGTGAAATAAAGCCCATTTGAATTGAAGAGAGAGAGATAGATAGCATGTCTGTGTGTGTTAGAAAGAGAGAGATAGAGAGAGAGCATGTCTGTTTGTGTGTGTGTGTTAGAGAGAGAGAGCATGTATATGTGTGTGTG
This sequence comes from Notolepis coatsorum, assembly GCF_963971535.1. NCBI lineage: Eukaryota > Metazoa > Chordata > Actinopteri > Aulopiformes > Paralepididae > Notolepis > Notolepis coatsorum. Next base: position 65,864,929 of record NC_140171.1, read on the forward strand.
TTAGAAAGAGAGGGAAAGATAGAGAGAGAGAGCATGTCATTTTGTGTGTTAGAGAGAGATATAGAGCATGTCTGTGTGTTAGAAAGAGAGAGAGAGAGAGAGAGAGAGAGAGAGAGAGAGAGAGAGAGCATGTCTGTGTGTGTGTGTGTGTGTGTTAGAGAGAGAGCATGTATGTGTGTGTGTTAGAGCAGTGGTTCCCAAATCTCTCCTCGAGACACCCCAGCCGTTCCATGTATTTGTTAAATTCCACCACCAGCACACCTGATTCAACTAATAAAGGGCTTGTTAAATTGAATCAGGTGTGCTGGTGGTGGAATTTAACAAATACATGGAACAACTGGGGTGCTTCGAGGAGAGGATTGGGAAGCACTGTGTTTTAGAGAGAGAGAGAGAGAGAGAGAGAGAGAGAGAGAGAGAGAGAGAGAGAGAGAGAGAGAGAGAGAGAGAGAGAGAGAGAGAGCTCAACGGCGGGAATAGAATAGGTTGCATGAAAAACTCACCATAACGCAGTATCAATGGCAAAGTTGGAAGGAGACGACATCGACGTATTTTCCGTGGAGATGAAAAGTACCAGTCCCTTGGGAGTCCTAGTTTATCTGCCACACGTTAGCACTCGATAATTTAGCAATTAGCTAAAGGCAGGGACGCGTAACTAGCGTTAGCTAGTTAGCTAGCGTTAGCTAACGCTAGTTACGCGTCCCTGCCTTTAGCTAATTGCTACTAGTACTAGCCGACATAGCTATAGCCTGACTGAAGGTTCTAACATGCAACAACTTTCATCTTCAGTCCATCTGCCGAACATCCTCTTCGTCTTGGCAAAGTTGGCATAACCATCATACTTGGTATTGATAACAAGCTTATGGCACACAGTGTTATTTATTCTGCTCCATGCTGCTTTTCAAAAGACATCCACTCGCTCCTCTGGATAGCGCTGAATAGATCCTGTACCTCGTGGATCCGGGAAGAGCCCGGAACACTATTCTACAAACGTGTCTATCTGCAGAGCAGCAGAGCCGCAGAAACCGGAACACTATTTCTACAAACGTGTCTATCTGCAGAGCAGCAGAGCCGCAGAAACCGGAACACTATTCTACAAACGTATAATGTGAAATATATAAGCATGTAAGCAAAACTAGATTTTAGGTCTGTGATGAAAAAGGGCCTCGCAGGAAGGGGGGCCTCGCAAAAAAAAGAAATTATAAAAAAATAATAATAATAATTTTTTTTTTTTTGAGGCCCCCCTTCCCGCGAGGCCCTGTGCGACCGCACTGCTCGCACACCCCCTGAGGCGGCCCTGCCGCCTTGTTTCCAACTGGTTAGGTTTAGGCACTCTTTCGACGTCACTCTCTTTCAAAGTTGGTTACGGTTAGAGTTTGTCTTTGGAGCAGGGCAATAGACCACCAGCCCTGATTCCAAACTCTAACCTTAACCAACTTCGAAAGAGAGCGACTTCGAAAGAGTGCCTAAATTTAACCAGTTGGAAACAAGGCGAACAGTAATAAAATTAGCAATCAATCAATCAATCAATCAATCAATCAATTCAATAACCCACGCTGACTTAAAATAGCGCACCTCCCAGCTGCTTCTATAGAAAGTAGGTTTACATTTTTATATATTTTTTAACTCTTATAGGGCAAAGAACCCCCCCCCCCCCCCCTATATAGGGCAAAGAAAACTTTTTTTAATTTGTTTTACCTACTTTCTATAGAAGCATCTAAGAATGAAGTTCTATAGAAAGTAGGTTCAAAACAAAAGAAAAGTTGGATGTGTTAGTTTGTTGGATGTCTAGTTGAAAGACAGTTGGATGTCTTAGTTTGTTGGATGTCTTAGTTGAGAGACAGTTGGATGTCTTAGTTTGTTGGATGTCTAGTTGAAAGACAGTTGGATGTCTTAGGCTACGTTTAGACGAGCGTTTTGTGAACAGAAACCGCAAAAGTAGTCTTGCGGTTTCACTTTTAATTTTACGTTTAGACGAGCGTTTTGGGGTGGAATTCTCCGTGCAGACGCCGCTGTAACGACGGAGCCCCGCTGTCACACGATTGGCGCATATGTCACATGACGTGCTGTGAAGACCCGCCCTACTCTGCCTCTGATTCGCAGACTGTGGATGGGGAATGTGATTGGACCAAAGCAGAGTCACTCATAGACAGTGGGTCCACTCACGCCGCGGGACAGATTATTGTGTATTTAACCCTTTCACTGTCACACGACAGCCGGTTGTGTGATAGTAAAGGGTTAACCTTCTGTCGTGTGGCAGTGAAAGGGTTAAAAGTACTGCCAATGTAGCCTTCAGGTGATCTCCGTTGAATATAGTCAGACATCCTTGCTTTGTTTACGTCTCGGCTACTGGCGCATACCTGCTACCTGTGACGTAAGCAGTACGCGCGACCAGAGCCGTGACAACCCTTTCGTCATCGTTTTAACAGATTTATACGGTTTAACAGTTTAGACGAGAGCGCAAAGCTTTTGCGTTTCTAGGAATTCCACCCTGGAAGGTAGTCTCACTTTTTTGCGGTTTCACCCCGTAAAAACGCCGTTTCCGTATAAACGAAAGGCACATCCGTAAAAATATTTTTGCGGATTCACCTGCTAGCGTTTCCGTCTAAACGGGGCCTTAGTTTGTTGGATGTCTTAGTTGAGAGACAGTTGGATGTCTTAGTTTGTTGGATGTCTTACTGAGAACAGTTGGATGCACTTCCGAGCTGCTTCCACATGGAGGCAACTTCTCTTTTTTTTTTGGGAACTACTTTATCTGCGGATGGTTTTTTCAATAAATCTTCAATTAATGTGTGTTTATTGTATAGCAACAAGGTTGGATGAATGGGCCAGTTGTATAAAAGCCATTACACCACGTGCAGTCGTGGGTTGTGAGAATTAGACCATGCCTAGGGGGGTACCCCCCTAGGCATGGTCTAATTCTCACAACCCACTCCTGCGTGTGATGTAATGCTTTAGTATCTCATCCTGTATACAAACACTTGCAGTAGTTATATATATTACTCAACAACCTTGGTCGTTGTTCACACACAGACTGTAGCCTATAGTGTCTGGGCTGTAGTCAGACTAGTTGATCATTGAAAAAAACACACTTTTTATTATCTAAACGTTATTATTTAGCCTTGCATAGCGCTTTTGGTCAACTAGCTGATTCAAATACAGTACCTTAATTTAGTCTTGAATTAACAAACAGGCATCAGAGGGGCCATTGCAGGGATATACTGTGTATTGAACTTTAGGCTTCCTCAAGTATTGAGACATTTGTCTTATTTGTCTTACTTTATATTCGTTTGTTCCTCATTTCATGCACCACGGTTCCACGGCCAAATGCCATGGATGACCTCCTGCATGCAATGCATGTTGAGCTCCTGGCTAGACAATACAAGTTTGGAATATCTCAATAACAACTCCCTCTGTCTTCACCGAGGTAGACAGAGGGACATCCCAACAGGCCAACTTGTTTATGGTTTGATTCAGTTTTAAATAGACAATAATAAAAATAGTAAGATAAAATAGACAGAGTAAAATAGTGCAGTGCAATAAATAAATAGTAGAATAGAATAGATACAACTTTTTTTTTACAGTGAAATAAAATAGTTCTGGATTACTGTTCAACAGTTCAAAGTTGTCTTTACCTTCTCTGTTTGGTATCCACAGTTTAACACTTGACAGTCTTCCCTCCTGTGTTATACCCACTTTGACCATTCTGTAATTAATCTAGATTAAAAATAGCATTTTTCTACTTACGACCGAAGCTTGTAACAGATATTTACTTGAGTAAAATCATGGAATTGGTGTAAAATCAACACAAAGAAAGTATATTTAGATTCAAAGACTATTTTAATAGCTTTCTTTGAATACAGTTTTTCTCCTGTGAAATACAAATGTTCAACAAAACCATCAACATTGACTCATAGGCTAGACCTCTTTCTTATATCCGCGGCGCTACCGGAAATAAATATGTCATACTGTCCATACTGTTACTAGTGTTCACACTGTATATATAGCGTATTCATACCACTCTTTTAATACAGTTCATTCTGTTAATGTTCATACTGTATCTTAGCACATTCATACCTACCTTTACTGTTTATTCTATTTATAAATATTATACAAAATATGTAAGTTAAATTACACTGCACTTTACTGCTTCTTTTGCACTTCTGGTTCGATGCTAAACTGCATTTTGTTGTCTCAGTACTAGTCTGTGCAAATGACAATAAAGTTGAATCTAATCTAATCTAAATATCAATCATGCCAGAAACTACTCAATTAAGCCAAGAAAGAAGTTTGGTCAACAGTAGAAAATGTACAAGGCAAGCAATTGCATTCCACAATTTTTTTTTTATTATTACAGGCCTATAATATGTCATGAGGCATACAGTATAGGGTCAGGGTGTGGTACAATTATAGTCAACTATGAAAATAAAAACGTCTTTGAATGAATGAATGAATGAATGAATGAATGAATGAATGAATGAATGAATGAATGAATGAATGAATGAATGAATGAATGAATGAATGAATGAACATTTTATTTAACAGATTGCAGAATGGGTACAATACAGTACGGCTCAATACACACAATTGTTAAGGGGATGCAGACCAGAGAAAGACGTTTGTCTTGTTTACATCAGGGTCCCCCTTTCTTCTTTCATTATTCTATTTTCCGCTTTGACCTCCATTATTTTCTATAATTAATGGCAAAACCTTTGTCAAACCAGTTATGAGGTTGTTGCACGTTTCTATGGTGAGTTTATTCACCCAAAAAAAGTTGATGACATCCATCAAACCATCCGTGGTGAGCGGTTTCGCCTCTCTCCAAATGAAATCCTTCAGCATGTGCCAAACTATTTCAATGGGGTTCAGATCTGGAGATTCAGCTGGCATTTTGACCCAATTAACCCACTCTGCTTCAATGCAAAATCGTGCAGCAGTGTGTTTTGGGTCATTGTCTTGGAAGAATCTGTGTCGTCTCCCAAATGTTGCCCGTATGTAGGGGCCGGCCGCTGCCTTGATTATCGATTCCTCAAAAAACACTCCATTATCCCATCAAAAATTACCAGAGGGCCTGCGCCCATTCTGGAAATCGCTCCCCAAACATGCAGTTTCAATGGGTGTTTTGGGGCTGGTTTAACCATACGATGGCCTTTCTTGGAAAAGCACTGCCTAGCAAAATGTTTGAGTGACACAGTGCTTTCGTCTGTGAAAATGACGTCATGCCACATGTGTCACGCCATAGGTGAGCTTGTGCAAGTCGTAATTCTTTATTCTTTTCCCGAATCATTGGCCAGAATTTTGTCTGGCCATATTTCCAGCCAAGATGTCTACGCGCTCCCCGTATCGCACTCAGTCCGACACGGACACCAAACACGTCATCCACCTGTTTCTGGACTTGTCTTGCAACCATGCAGTCACGGGCCTTGGTCATCTCATCAATAGCAACCATGACATTGCTATAGAGCAGTGGTCACCAACCCGTCGATCTTTGAGACTTTCCCTGTAGATCTTTCCCTGAATTTAATATTTTTTTAGATCTTTCCCTGAGAGTCCACATTACAGTTCTACTTTTGTTTTGATGTGAAAAGTGATGCTGCATAAGATGACTGCGCTTAGCACTGACTGAGAAAGTACATATTACAGTTCTACTTTGACAAACATATTTACAATTAGCATTTTATAATGTTAATAATATGAGAGTCCACATTACAGTTCTACTTTTGTTTTGATGTGAAAAGTGATGCTGCATAAGATGACTGCACTTAGAACTGACTGACAAAGTACACATTACAGTTCTACTTTATAAAATGCTAATTGTAAATATGTTTGTCAATGTTAATAATATGAGAGTCCACATTACAGTTCTACTTTTGTTTTGATGTGAAAAGTGATGCTGCATAAGATGACTGCACTTAGCACTGACTGAGAAAGTGCATATTACAGTTCTACTTTATAAAATGCTAATTGTAAATATGTTTGGCAATGTTAATAATATGAGAAAGTCCACATTACAGTTCTACCTTTGTTTTGATGTGATTTGATTTTTGATTTGAAATCTTTATTTCGAACATGCAATGAATACAAACAAACAATAACAAAAGCAAAACACAACTCAATCTACATGTTCGAAAAGGAGTAGGAAGAAGTATACACTTATTTAATCCTACCCCTTTTCCACTACTCAAATGAGTGTACTATTTTAAAATATAAAAAAAAATATATATATGCAAAACAGAAAAAACTATATATGTAAAACATGAAAGAAATCAAATAAAAATGTAAACACCCGTGAATATCAAGTCCATTCCTCATCCCTGTACCTTGTGAACATAATTTCCTTATACATCAGTTTGAATTGTCTCATGTTTGGACATTGCTTTAGCACCACATTTAGACTGTTCCACAGTTTCACTCCACATATCGAGATGCAGTGTCTTCTCATGGTAGTGCGTACATTAAGCACTTTTAAATTGAGTTCTCCCCTCAGATTATAACCCCCCTCCCTATCAAAGAACAGTTCTTGAATGTTTCTTGGAAGTACATGACTTTTTGCTTTATACATTAATTGATTGACATAAAAGTGATGCTGCATAAGATGACTGCACTTAGCACTGACCATCTGCGTATTTAGACCACTATCACTGGGGCAGTGGAGCACGTTGATCAGCTGTGCCCCAGTGATCAATGTCCCCAGAAAAATTATAATAATTATTATTATTATTTTTTTTTTACTTCGCTTTGAAATATTATAGTGAAATATTTTGCACTGTTGTCGCATTTATCTTGTTGAAATCCTCCAACAGGCTCTTTTTTGTAAGTTGACTGGTTTGCACACCCCTATGACAGCTAATACATTGTACATCCCATGGTGCTCAGCTGTCAGCAGTCAGCTGGCCTCGCGCAGTTCACAGGTAAAATCACACAGTGCTGCGGTTGCATTCTGTCATGATGGCAACCCTGCCAGCTAAGAAAGTTAAAGCAAAGGAAATTCGGGCATTCCAGCCCTCGTGGACAGACTACTACGGGTTTGTGTGTCAGAAGGACCGTGCTGTGTGTACTTATGTTGAAGGCTTGCCAAACAAAGAGACAATCAAATCAAGGATAAAAGATATCCCCATGTCAGCTCGAAGTGTCGAGCGACGCATCAACGAAATGTCCGAAAATATCAGAGAACAGCAAACAGCTGGATTAAAAAATGCTCCGGTGTGCAGCTTAAAGGGACCAACCAACTACAGCCCCCAGATAACGGAGCTCAATAAAGCAAAACAGTGCCAGGGATCTCAGGTAGGCAGCTGTTTATATACACATGGGGCTGCAGCATGTTAACTTGAACATCTTTCTCTCTCTCCCTCTCTCCCTCTCTCCTCTCTCCTCTCTCTCTCTCCTCTCCTCTCCCTCTCTCTCCTCTCTCTCTCTCTCTCTTCTCCTCTCCTCTCTCTCTCTCTCTCTCCCTCTCCTCTCCTCTCCTCTCCTCTCCTCTCCTCTCCTCTCCTCTCCTCTCCTCTCCTCTCCTCTCCTCTCCTCTCTCTCTCTCCTCTCTCTCTCCTCTCTCTCTCTCCTCTCCTCTCTCTCTCTCTGGCCTTGCTCCGGTGGAGGGATTGGAGGAGGGTGTGCCATCATGTTAACGTTAGCCTCAGTTAAACCTTGCGACGACTGAGCTGTGTTCTGGTCATGTGACACTAGACATATTTAATTGAGACCCTTTATTATTTCAATTTAGCTGGAAATACATTGATACATCATTCAGTAACATTTTCAGAGCCTTATAACAAAAACATTATTACGGTCACTATTGTGACCAGTGGGATTCTTTTTACTCAAAATGTAGTATTATTACCAAGTCACCTTGTGTTCTTAAAACAATGACAATAAACATAGTTTTATTATGTTGAAATAATGTGGTTGTGTACTTAATTTAGCTGTTAACTTATTATGGATTGAAAACTGAAAACCAAACAAAATGTGCTATATATAGCCTACCGTCTGCGTCGAATATGAAATAAAGGCATCTAAATGATACATTTTTTCTTTAAAAAAAACAAGCTCAATCAAAAGATTCTACATGATTCCAAAATAGTGAAGAAAATGACTTTAGGAAGAACAAAGGCAGAGGCTCTGGTCCTTTCTTCAAAGGCAGTGGGTGATGTTCTCAAGGCCTTAACATCAGACAAACCCCTCCCATTCTCCATACAGATGGATGCATCTAACCTAACCCTAACCCTAAAACCGAAATAAAGTTACAAATAAAATAAAATCTGCCCATTTTCGCCCAAAAACCGGGCAAAATCACGCGCCCGCATCACATCCCTAGGTGCCCCCCTGTGCCCCAGTACAGTGCTTGGTCTAGATACGCCCCGCCACTGACTGAGAAAGTACATATTACAGTTCTACTTTGACGTTTTAATGTTGGACCAAAGCATTGCATGTAATTAGAATACAGGCAAATAAAAGTAATTTAGTTTAAAGTACAATCTTGGCTGTCTTTTTCTCTCAACGCTTCAATAGGTAGATCTTGCCTTCACCAAAAAAAATAAAGTGATCTTGGGCTTAAAAAGGTTGGTGACCACTGCTATAGAGAAAGAAAAAAAGAGGACATTAATTGATGCATACAGTCACGCCAATATGATGATTATAATAAGTCTGTTTTTTCTAGCAGGGTACCCCCTCCTGAACAGGCTCCAAATACCATAATATAGTACTGGTTAATATAGTGTATTGTATTTACGAATTTTTGTCATTTTGGGCAGCAACACAACACGACACTGTACTATAACACTTTATATAAAGTACAATGGATTGGTCTGATAACCTGATTGGAGCAAACAGATAGCCATTCATTGAGGCATTGTCGCCATTAACATTTGAATGCAAAATAATGTCAGCTCTCGGCTCCCTGCCCCCTCATCAAGTGTGCACTCTACATTCCGTGCATTCCATCCATCAAGTGTGTAATCCAAAAGATAATTAGCTGGCCAAACATTATCTCGTTGCACATCTTACATGATAAAGCGTTTGCTGAATAATTCAGTTTTGCCTTAAGATATATATAGTGTGTGTGTGTGCACATCATTCCCATTCCTTTGTTGTTGCTTTGTTCATTGTTTCACAATGAAAAATGCTTTATAAATACAATTATTCATTATTTTCTTCTTCTTATTATTACATGAACTGACACTCATTCCTGTCCACTGTATAGACATTTATTGTATTTTATTGTGCCTTATTGCTGCAAGCTAAGTTTCTAATTGACTTTCCAACCTACCAACTGTGGTCTCAGAAGGTTAATTGGAACGGCCTACAGGGGAAATCTGCCTTACCTCACAACCTACGACAGTCGTTGATCGATATAGTTAAACGCCGCTATAGTGTCTTATACGGAGCAGTTCGTGATTGGATCAATGAGCATTTAAGAACGCAGCGGACAGAAGATCCCAGGAAGAAGTCCGTTGTGATTTAATTATTTGTTTGGGAGTTTTAATAAAGCCGTGGAAACAGTGATTTTGTACTTTTCTTCAGATTGCAGAATGGGTACACTACAGTACAGCTCAATACACACAATTGTTAAGGGGATGTAGACCAGAGAAAGACTTTTGTCTTGTTTACATCAGGGCAATGTTCCCCCTAAGGTGCACCCGTGCGAGCACGCACACATGGCAAAACGCTCCCGCGCACATCTGAAATCTGTCGCGCACAGAAACGTTTGTGTAAAATCTGCATGTATTTAAATTGACTGGCGCGTTGCACCGAATACTACGGTAACCTGTTGCGTGTGACGTTACCAAGAGAAGCCCCGCTTTCAGTGCTTTGTGGGCGTCGCTACTGCGCTCACACACACAACAGATGAGGAAGCGGACAGATCCGACCAGCATTGCTGGCTCCTCACAATGCAAACGCGAAAATGTACATTACAGATGAACTTCAGAGAAAATTCCCAATTTATCGTCCCGGTGAGACTAATTGGAAGCGGAGTGCAACGCGTGCAAAGCTTGACCATATGTTTCTGTGTCTAATAAAGGTGCTGGCGATCTCAAAGCTCACATGGACACAGAAAAACATTAAAAAACAAAGCAGTGAGAGGCGAGAGTTTGATGGCAAAGTTGACCGAATTGATTGAAGAATGCAGCTATACAGAGAGAGAAAGAAAATAATTTAAAACTATTTTTATGCCTCAAAATGATGTTTTGGTTTGATAAGATGCTTATGATACAATCATTCTAAGGATTATGTGTGTAATAAATTAGTTTAATACACTAATTGCAACAACTCTGAAACTGCATAGTGTACTTTTAAATTAGTATGTGAGGTTACTATTTTATAATTTACATTACATTGAAAAGATACAAAGATATATTTTTTAAATATTTAAATATTTAAAATTATTTATTTTGTCCAGTAAGACTTGAAAATATATATTATTTTGTCATAGGTTGATTTAGTTATTTTCTTGAGATTTGTCAGATAGATTACTTTAGGCATAATACAGCATGTTGAGTAACTTTGGTTATATAGAGATATTATTTTGTTATATAAAATAATATAAACAATAATTGTATATCGATACAGAGGAGGCATACTTTAAATATATTAAAATGATAAGGCATCTTTGAGTAAACTTTGAGTATCATTAAGTATCTTGAGGCTGAAGGCAGAGTGTCCTCTTCATCAATCACAATATGGTCACCGTTGAAGTCGCATGATAATTCACTTAATAAAATAATGACGAGTCAGCCTCCTAAAAAGACAAAAGTTAGTGACACGACTCACACTGCCGCCGCCAAAGTAAGGACTTTGCTCTGTATCGTCAATCAATGGTCAAATAAATATTTGATTAAGGAATATTGTGAGGTTTTGTCCATTGCTCACCTACTCGCTCTGTTCCTTTAAGCCTACTCGCTCTGTTCCTTTAAGCCTACTCGCTCTGTTCCTTTAGTTTCTGTTAATCAATTGCATTCTCCTCACCTCACTAGCCCCCACCCTCGCGTTCGTTTGCTCTCAGCAGCCACACCCTTGGACTACCTGTCATTATGTGTTTGATTGGTCTGGTGCCGAACACACACTTTTAGTTCAAGTATCAATTACCTTCACGCATCTGATGTTTATTCTAATTAGTTCCCCTGTGGGCTTTAAGTACCTCGCTCTCCCCTCTGTCCCTTGTCGGGTCGTGCCGTATCATTCCGTATCATATTCTCTATCACCAAGACTCCTTCGGGAGGTCCTCTGTCTGTCTATGCTGTTTTCATCTCCGGCGTGGGATGCGCTCCAGCCTTCGCCTCCTGTCGCCGTTGCCTGAGGGAGACACTGGACTGCGCTCTCTAAACTTCCACGGGAGGTATCCCAGTGATCCACTTCAGACCTCCGCGCAGCAGACGTCCTGACGCGCATCCAGACCTCCGCGCAGCAGACGCCCAGACGCGCATCCAGACCTCCGCGCAGCAGACGCGCTCTTCACTCCAGACGCGCATCGCTTCCTAATACTCTACGGGAGGATGCGTCTCTCCGAGCCGGCGCGCTCTTCCGCGCAGACACGCTCTTCACTCCTGACGCGCATTCAGACGCACTCCAGATGCGTCCTCCGTACCGGCACGTACTCCAAGCAGACGCGCACCCCTCAGACCTCCGCGCCAGATGCGCCCTCCGTACCGGCGCGCACTCCAAGCAGTCGCGCACCACTCAGACCTCCGCGCCAGATGCGCCCTTCGTACCGGCGCGTACTCCAAGCCGTCGCGCACCACTCAGACCTCCGCTTGGACAACCTGTTTCCCCGTGGCGACGCGCTCGCCCCGTTTTGATCCAACTCTCTTTACGCACAGCGCCTGGGTGAGTTTTTATGACTGTCTTTGATCCTATTTGTTTTTCGTGTGTTTAATGACACTGAAGATATCCTGCTTTTTGTCAGACTGTCACTCACCCAGCGTCAGCTTTTTGGATAGTTCATTGGGATAATCTTTGGCCTTAACATCGCTCACTGTGTGTATACACACCGAAGATATTATTCACTTGGATTTGTATTTTGGGACTTCACTCACAGTGTGTATATACACAGAAGATTCTGTCACTTGGCTTACTCTGTTTTTGGGACAAGTCACCTCTCCTGTCACCTGCTCTGTTCCCAACTGAACTCTGAGCTAACCCGCTCCCTCTCTCCCTCTCGGTCCCGTTTACCACCCTCGGAGATCTGCCGAGAGAGATCTGCAGAGCGGTTCTGACGTCCACCGTCTGCTTCCTCAGACGAACCATCCCGGGAGAAGCTGCAGAGCAGCAACATTCATTAATGCTTGTGTTCCAAGGCCTTACCCTGTTTTCTCTGTCCCAGTATGCAGCTCCAGCCCTCGCCCTGTTCCAAGGCCTTACCCTGTTTTTCTCTAGTCCTCCTAGTCATCCCTGTCTAGTCCTTCCAGTCCTCCCTCTCCCCAGCCCGCCTCCGCGGGCCTCTGTCCCTGTTTCCCCACTCTAGTCCTCCTAGTCCTCCCTGTCCGCAGCCCGCCTCCGCGGGCCTCTGTCCCTGTCTCCCCTCTCTAGTCCTCCTAGTCCTCCCTGTCCAGTCCTCCTAGTCCTCCCTTTTCCTGCCTTGTCCCTTGCCCCGGCCCTGTTTTCCGTTAGCCTTCCCTTAGCCTTCCCCTTAGCCAGCTCGCCTCTTAAAGGCACTGTGCCTTTTCCCTTTCTTGTTATCCTGTAATTTGTGTTCTCCCTTAAAGGGACAGTGCCGTTTCTGTGTGTTTTCAATAAATGCCCAGTTCTTGGCTTACTCTCATACCTGTCTTGTGTTGTGCGATTGGGGTCGGTTACAAACCATAACAAATATAATATGCCTTTTTGTATTATTTCTCTGTGTATCAGCTAAATGTATATATTTTCATGTTAGACATTGAGGGAAATTAAGATTCTCAGATTTTTTACAAACCGCCGCTTATCAACTAACCGGTTAATCGGCAGGTGATGTATGTTGCTCAGTAGTTGCTGATGTCTGCTCAGGAGGTTTGAGTGTTTGCTCAGACCGAAAAAAAATTAGAGGGAACATTGCATCAGGGTCCCCCATTTTCTATTTCAATCAGACACCATCCCATCTGGAGAGCCACGAGCAGGCCGCTGTCAGTCATCATGCCTCCAAAAAAGAAAAATTGTAAAATGTATGAAGCACAATCTCAGGAAGCTCATACAGAACCAAGTGTTTCACTGTAATGTACATGTACCTTATATGTGACAAATAAAACAAAACTTTAATTCATTATATTGTTTAAAATATATAAATCAGTACTACTGAGTAATAATGCTAATCAGATGTATATAGTGTATGCCATCATATTGATTGAAAATGTTATTAACGATGTTATATGAGTACTGGCTAAGCGTCCCGCTCTTAAGCCATACCGAGATATACCTCATCTCATGTACCTAGTGTACTCCATCAACGAATAAAAACCAAATACACCCAGCACCTGCCAGGCCCCGCCCTAGTGACGTACTATATAGTACTAGGCGTGGTCACCACTCACTCTTCCTCGGAAAATCGTTTCCAAAGAAAAGTTTCCCCAAGGGAACTCAGGGCACGCTAAGAGCGGGACGCTTAGCCAGTACTCATATAACTAGGTTATATACATAACCTATCGTTATATACTCGTACTGGCATCGCGTCCCGCTCTTAAGCCATACCGAGATATGGGGTAGAGCGGACGCGAGGCCCGACAAATGCACCCCCTGAGGACCCGTAAGCCCACATCAGGGGGGAGGGGAGTACCGTCACCCCACTCTTCCTAATGAAGAGGGGGCGGCAGTCAACTCCACCCGAGTGCGAACAAGAGGGAACTAGAACCTCTTGAATGCACAGCACAGGCGGAACCACGTGTGACACAACACATTGTGACCCACACCCACACACTCCTGCTACCCCACCAAAGGACGGGAAGCAGGAGAGGCCACAGACCTCAGAACCGCCTGGGAGACAGAACCCCCGGTCATGTCCATGAGGTAAAACCGTACGAGGGGACCCGGTGAGGACCATGAAGCCGCAGCACAGATGTCCTCCACCGAGGCCCCACCCAGTAGAGCAGCAGAGGCCGCGACCCCACGAGTGGAGTGCGCCCTGACGCCCCCAGGGGGAGCTAGCACGGCCAACGTGTAGCAAAGGGCAATGCCCTCGCACAACCAATGGGACAGGCGCTGTTTCGACAGTGCCTTACCAGCACAGCCAAACACAGCTTATGGTGTGGGAGCCGCTTGACAGCACAACATTCTCACGGACAGACCCAGGCTCAGCCATCAACTGGGTGTCAGCCCCTGTCCCCATGAGAAGCGAAACATGGGGCCGCATGCGCTTCAACGAAGGCTCGCGGCCCGCAGCCAAAGGAAACAAAATCAGAGCCCCTTTTCCGCTGATGTTGGGGGAGGGAGTGATCGGAGAGCGGGCTGCTCGCGGCAGGACGGCGACGGCTTGTATATTCCAAGCCGAGCTCATTCAACATGGCCGATCCCTCGGCCGCCAAGGCTGTCGGCCTTGTGGACACCTGTCGATTCAACGCCCAGGATACCTCTGGCGAGGAAAACATGGCCGCCTGTCGAGGGCCTTGCCATAGCCGCTGACGAGGCCGTGCTCTCACCTCTGGCTGCGTGGCGTGAGGCGGTGTGGGGCCTAGGACAAATACTGCCCGCGCTCCAGCGGAAGACCAAGATCCTCTGCGGAGAGGGGAGCCCTGAGCGGTTATAGCTTGCGGCTAGGTCAAAGCTAATAACGTCAACAACCTCGCGCGATGTGTCGACATCGGCTGGCCCCCAAGGCCCCGCCACCAGACACCATTTTTTTATAGAAAAAACAGCAATTCAAACACAGTTACTAATCGCTGCCAATTCCATACCGTGGCGGTACAGGCTTTAGCAGCCCACCAGCCACTCGCCGGGCCGACCCACCTCATGGCGTCGGCCGGGCGGGGCACTGTTTCAACATGTCAAAAGCAAAGGACTGATGCTAACACGGAGCACCAGTGGTGGTTGCAACCAGCAACCTCCACTGTGGTGTGCACCATGAAGGGGTCAATGAATAAATGAACTAACACCACGAATATACTGTAGAATGGGCAAGCCCATGCACACAACGTTAAGGGGATGCGGACCAGAGAGAACCAGTCCCGCATTCATTCATAATATTCACAACAGCACACCAGCCCTAGACCTCAGCCCATTTACCCATGAAAAGGTAAACAAAGCCCCCCCCGCAATACTCCCCCAGTAGACACCGATTGACCGTCAGCATGAATAGTTGAGAGGAGGGAAGACTGTAGTGTAGACAGACATTCCCGTAGCAGGGAGACAGAACAGAAACAGTAGCCCAATATAGCATAGCGTTAGCCGCGCGCTCCAGGATAACGGGGAAAACAACAACGTTTACCCAGATATCCCGCTGCTTGCGCCAATACACAACTCGGTTGTTTCCCGGGACAACTCGAGCACATCACAAACGCCAGCATTGTCATGCCTAGTGACATCCCACAGCGGCGAACAGGAGAACAGTGACCCAGCATTTATAGCATTTAGTATTAGCAGCGTGCTCCAGGACAGCCTGGGAAACGTCCACCTCAGAGGGACGTTTACCCAAACATCCTGCCCCTGGCGCTGATATACAACTCACAACAAGCAGCATTTACTAACACCAGCGATAATGCCTAGTGGCGCAAGTCCTACCTTGTGTGAGGTAGCTCGATAGCTACACCTCACACGCCGTCCCTCTGTCTGCTGTCAACAAGACAAGGAGACCACAGACTCGACGCTGAGATGCATCGAAATGCATCCCGCTGCAGAGTCGCAGAACCCATACGAGCGCCGCCAGAACATGCCGCGAAGATTTCAGGGGTAGGCAAATCTTCGGTAAGCACTCAACCTAATTTCTCCTAACTTTTCACGACAACTAGTTGCATAGGGTGCACGCATCCGCTATGATGGAAACGAAAATAGAGGAAGAGTGAGTGGTGACCACGCCTAGTACTATAGTACGTCACTAGGCCGGGGCCTGGCAGGTGCTGGGTGTATTTGGTTTTTATTCGTTGATGGAGTACACTAGGTATATGAGATGAGGTATATCTCGGTATGGCTTAAGAGCGGGACGCGATGCCAGTACGAGTATATAACAGCAATGTCAAGGTTTGGGCCTGGTTCAGCTCTACAGTACCTTCATCCTCCACACTCGCAGGGAGCATTTGTTTTTTCCGTTTGGTGGGAACGGAATGGTCGGGGAAAGCCTTTCCCTCATTCCAGGCAACAGTGTTGGCCCAGCTGCTTTGCCATTGGGAAAATGCCACCCACAGACCCTTGAGATGTAGTTTGGGGTGAAACCATCACGCCTGCAAAAAGAAAACAGTATGTAATTGTATGTGTAGCCTACATTAAAGAGGGGTTTAATTTAATAAAGATAAATGAATGGAAAAGGTTGATTGTGTTTTTATTTTCATAATGGAACCATGTGTTGTGCAAAATCTATCCAAAGATCAAATATTATTTTGTGGACAATGACAGGTACCTTACCATGACCTGTATTTCCCCCAAAAAGGAACACTCAACTTGAGAAACCTATAGCCTCCTCCTGAGGCGGAAAGAGTTTGTTTGTTATGTAACTTCAATAAAAAAATATTTTATAGGATGAAATAAGGAAAAAAGGCGAAGGCCGGACCAGCACTCTCAGATTTCAAAAAATTGTTTTTAATGGCAGCCTATGATACAGACATGTTTCGGAACAGGTGTTCCATGTTAATAGGCTAACCGTGATAGCTTGTAAAAATGGGAGCTATATACCATGTGGGCAGGAAGTGACATCATAGAGGTGAGCTTGGGAATGCTAGTCAACTTTGACCTCCAGATTAAGGACTTAATAATGTAGAATGTTGAAAACAAATATAAACCAGAAACTTAGATAAGCCAGTAGCAAACACAAAATTCTATAAGCAAAGAACAACAACAGAAGGAAACTTTACCATTCAATAATAATAATAATAATAATATAATCTTGATAATAAAAGTTAAAGTCACTTATAGGAAACAGGATAACACATTTTTTCATTCATTCCCTTTGGTACAGTGCCATTAATCAAATGAATATAGTAACTTGTCTCCCCCTCTAGAGAGCATTGTAGACTAACGAGTCCCATAAACAATAAGATTGCATTAGGAGAAAAACGGTACAAACATTCACCCTTAAGAAAGGACATTGTGGTGCTAATCACTCAAATATGCAGCTGCAATGTTACCAATGTTTGTAATAGTGTATATCTCCGGGACCGATGAACTTTTCTTGCACGGAGACATCTCTTTCCTAGGTCGGTCTCTGGGCTGCCCTGTAGGCCTGCAGGAGTGCAGGAGGCACCATGTGTGTAGGTAGTCTTGTAGTCTCTTCGTCTCTAGCATCTCTTATGCCGCTCGATGTCTTGCCTTGGCGATAAGCAGGCCCCTCGGGATGATGGCGTCCTGCCAGTAGTTAGTAAGGGTCACACCATGGAGTAGGATAAGAGTCTCCCTCTGCTTCAAGGGAGGATTAGTCTCTTGACTCCATCGTTGTAGCTACGAAAGCTGCTGTATGTCCACTACTAGGGACAGGGTGAACTTTAAACTCTGGAGCTGCAGGTCTCTAAGCTACCAAAGTAGCTATATATCAAAGTCAAGGTAGACCGCGCTTCTCAGTATCTGACACTGGGTGCTGAAATCCCAAGGATTATGAGGAAAAAAGGCGAAGGCCGGACCAGCACTCTCAGATTTCAAAAAAATAATATTAATGGCAGCCTATGATACAGACATGTTTCGGAACAGGTGTTCCATCTTCAGTGTTAATAGGCTAACTGATGTGATAGCTTGTAAAATGGGAGCTATATACCATGTGGGCAGGAAGTGACATCATAGAGGTGAGCTTGGGAATGCTAGTCAACTTTGACCTCCAGAGTAAGGACTTAATAATGTAGAATGTTGAAAACAAATATAAACCAGAAACTTAGATAAGCCAGTAGCAAACACACAATTCTATAAGCAAAGAACAACAACAGAAGGAAACTTTACCATTCAATAATAATAATAATAATAATAATAATAATAATAATAATAATAATAATATAATCTTGATAATAAAAGTAAACGTTAAAGTCACTTATAGGAAACAGGATAACACATTTTTTCATTCATTCCCTTTGGTACAGTGCCATTAATCAAATGAATATAGTAACCTGTCTCCCCCTCTAGAGAGCATTGTAGACTAACGAGTCCCATAAACAATAAGATTGCATTAGGATGAAATAAGAAACGCTATCTTTTAGTAAAAATGTAATCTATTTGTGTTCACTTCTTTTGGTCAGATGATCATGAAATACTTGAATTAGGAAAGGTATACTTTCTTTTTTGCAAATTCTATTTGTAAGGCTTGTAAAATAAACAAGCAATAAACAACAAAAAGACAGTGTTTTGTTTATGTGAAATGGAGTTTGTATCACTGTTCATTATTGTGTTCACCATTGCAATGTTTGTAGCCTATGTAGTGGCTGAGCACCTCTGATGGATGCTACTGAAATCAAATTAAATCAATCCATTGATTGTGTTAAAACTGAAGTGAGGCTGACAAGGTTGATTGCATTGACTTTAAAGCTTGGCCTTCAGAACGAGGGGGGAAATGAGATTATAATAAGTCCCTGCAACATATGTTTGCATTATTAAACCATGAAGATGCTTTAAAAAATAATTTAATGATAATGTTACGCAAGTGTTGAAAAGCCTTGAGGTCGCATTCAAGTTTCGAGGGACCATAACGTTAACTTGACAGCAATGTGGATATGCTTTATTTGAGCAGTTGCTACTGTAACGTTACAGTTGATTGTCGTTCTGACATAACTGCAGTAAACAAACTAACATTAAACCTACGTTAACTTACCAGTAAATTCAGTACAGCAACAGACAGCTGAAATCCACAGGACAGCGTGATCACAATCGACGTGTTCGAGATGGGATAGGCGGACGCAGATTTGCGCAGGTTTTACTACGGCCTCGCCAAGCGCGTTGCATGACGGTTAGAATGTTGTCCGACTTGCTCTGAAAATCTGACGAGACGAGGCGCGGAACTCTCGCGGGAGCGAGCCACGCACAGCCTTCAGAGCGAGGCTCCACAGTACCTCTCAGCTGGCTGCTCCCGGCTGGGAAGCGACTTGCTACGGTCGCGCAAAGCGCCTATTGGCTCAGAAAAGTTGTCAGTCACCAGCCACGTGACAGCCAGGGAGTTATGAGACGTTTGATTGATTGATTGATTGAAAACCTTATTATGTTATACGTTATCATCATATCATCATGATAAACTTAAAGCTGTCAGACACACACACACACATACACACATGCGTCATCTGTTTTGCCTCAATACTGTATATATAATTCTGTTTTGCCTCAATATACACAGTATACATATATATATTGATGCAAAACAGAATTATTCAGCAGTGTGTTGTGTGTGCGTGCGGCCAGGAGCGCGCAACAAGATGGTATACATTATGGTATATGAATAGTCAGGGCCGCCTCAGGGGGTGTGCGAGCAGTGCGGTCGCACAGGGCCTCGCAGGAAGGACCCTTTTTCATCACAGACCTAAAATCTAGTTTTGCTTATATGCTTATATATTTCACATTAGACACGTTTGTAGAATGTGTCTGACTTGTTCCTGCCTCTGCGGCTCTGCAGACTGCAGTGTTCCGGTTTCTGCGGCTTTGCTGCTCTACAGATTTTAGGATAGTGTTTCCAGGCTCTTCTCGGACACACGAGGTACAGGGATCTAATTCAGCGCTATTCAGAGGAGCGAGTGGATGTCTTTTCAAAAGCAGCATGGATCAGAAGAAATTACACCGTGGGCCAAGAAAGTCTCCTTCCAACTTTACCATTGATACTGCGTTATGGTGAGTTCATGCAACCTATTATATTCCCGCCGTGGATCTCTCTCTCTCTCTCTCTCTCTGGAGCTAAACTGGTCGACTAGCTGTTGTAGTATGGAGTTAGTAGCTAACGGTGTGTGGCCTGGTGTCAGCACCTGTATTGCTCTTCTCATGTTGTAGTTTCAGTGGTAGCCACATAGCTTGCTTCTGCGTTAGCTAATGGTTAGCGATAGCCGTGTTAGCCAGTTAGCTGTTTAGCTACGACGTTAGCTGCCGGCTGCGCACGTAACGTTAGTTTGATGCTATCAGTTAGCCTAGGCTAGAGTTAGCTGTTAGCTTGTGCTACGACCATTGACATTAGCCGTGAGAATAGCAGGGGGTTCTGGCACTCTGACTACGACATCATCTTTGACAGAAGATGTAGTCGGGCCTGCACCATGACAAGGCTCCGGCCATAGCATAGCTTATTTTTGTCCCGCCAGCGAGAGGCCTTTCGTCAACGTGGAGACCTGTGTTGCGGCCTTTCGCCCTGCGTTCCTTGGTGCAGGTAAGATGAATGAAAATGTAATGACATTACCCCACTCTTCCTTCCTTCCCCTCCCGAATGTTTTGTTAATAACAATGTTTTTTTCCAGGCAAAACATATGCTACTTCACAACATTTGGAGATACGACATGTGCTGTGTGTGAATGTCTTGGTCGTTTGTGTAGCTTGGGTAGCGTTGGGCCGTTGGCCAAAGCTGTGTGTGGCCTGGTGTCACAGTACCTGGCTAGCCTATTTAGCTGATGTCGGCCATTGGCTCCTTGCTGCTTTGTTTTCTCTGGTATAGACCCTCTTCTCTTTGGATTTAAGTGTTGATCTTTGTCCTTTTGGATCTCTCATACATGCTCTCTCTCTAACACACACACACATGACAAACACACATGCTCTCTCTCTCTCTCTCTCTCTCTCTCTCTTTCTAACACACAGTCTGCCTATGGCGGCCTTTCTCGATGGCTAGGCTGTGCTCGCTGAGTCTGTACCTAGTCAAGGATCTTCAGTCACAGTGCTCAGGTATTCTGCCACTGTGTACTCTCTGTTTAGGGCCAAATAGCATTTCAATTTCTTTCCAATGTGTCTCTCTCTCTCTCTCTCTTTGGATTTAAGTGTTGATCTTTGTCCTTTTGGATCTCTCATACATGCTCTCTCTCTAACACACACACACACGACAAACACACATGCTCTCTCTCTCTCTTTCTAACACACACAGTCTGCCTATGGCGGCCTTTCTCGATGGCTAGGCTGTGCTCGCTGAGTCTGTACCTAGTCAAGGATCTTCAGTCACAGTGCTCAGGTATTCTGCCACTGTGTACTCTCTGTTTAGGGCCAAATAGCATTTCAATTTCTTTCCAATGTGTCTCTCTCTCTCTCTCTCTGTACACTGTATATTGACTGTAGAACGGGAGCTCTCTCTCGCTCTCTCTCTTGCTATATGTTGACTGTATCATGCCCAGCCTCGGGCAGCGCTATTATTTAAGAATATGTTGACTGTATGAAAAAAAAATATATATATATATATAATTTATTTTATTTTATTTTATTTATTTATTTTTTACCTTTTGGGGGGGGGGGGGGGGGGGGGGGGGGGGCTCGCGTTTAAATCTTTCACAGGGCCTCGCATTTCTCCCAGGCGGCCCTGTGAATAGTATATTCCACTATAGCAGTATATGGTGTGCTGTACATTTGAATCTGATCTAATTTTGCCATCGCATTATAATGAGCTGGACAGGTGTGTAATGTGTGTGTGGTGACGTGAAAGCGTATCTGGCATGCGAGACTAGGCGAGAGGCTCTCGTGAAATCTGAAGTGTCCGCCTTTTTAACTCCTCCCCCGGCTTCACTCGGCTACTCTTGTCTACTAGTCGAGGCGAACCGAAATCCATCTCGAACAAGCCTATTAATCCACGGTCCAGTTATCCATTCCCCCCAACCAGAGCCTAACTAGAGCCACAGTCTGCGAATCAGAGGCCGAGTAGGGGCGGGTATTCGGGACCAGCAAGTTGGGTTGTCTCAACGTAAATAATAATAATACTGTACATCTCAGCTGATTATCCATAAAAATCGCACGTTAATCGAAAATACCACACCATTACTGTACCAATGACAGTCAAATAATCAACAGAAAAGCATTACATTGCAAAATAATATGTCCATGTCTGTAGTGTGTGTCGCACAAAACAGAAGCCGCACCCACCCTAATAAATAATTTGACGAGGGGGTTAACGGGGCGGTAGAGGCCGTTGGAATGGCGGTAGAAGCAGGGGTGTAGCTCCAGATTCTGGGCCCCATGAAAGAATGTATTTGTAGGCCCCCCGTGAATGCGAGCGTGCGTAAGCGCGCGAGCGGACATTTTTTATTGGCCATTTTTGTATTGATGAAAACGCATAATATGGTTTTTACCTATACATTCGGATCAGCAGTTCAGCACCTGCACTGTTGGTGGGTGAGCCTGTTATGGTTTGTAACCGACCTCAAACGCAATGGCACAGACAGGAAGTTCAGAGTTAGCCAAATGCTAGGGCGTATTTATTTACAGAGTCAAAAGAAGGATAAAGTACAATAATCAAACAAACGGGGAGACTGCCTTCGGCAGAGTCATCTGCCGCTCTGCAGAATCCTCCTGGTGATAGTGGTGGGGAATTGGCATGTGACGTTGTAGCGGCTCTGCAGATACTCCCAGCAGATAGTGGTGGGGAATTGGCATGTGACGTTGTAGCGGCTCTGCAGATACTCCCAGCTTTCACTCAAGGTGGAAAACGGAGAGAGAGAGAGAGATATCAGAAACAGTCCAACGAAACACAGAGGCAGTGTGGTTCCCTCCTCCCTAGCTGGGTCCAGAACCAATTGACAGTGACAGTCCTCAGTGTTCCCCACAACACACAATTTAGCCGAGTTAGTGCAACAAAACGAAGTCTTCAGTGTCTCTTCTAAGACACACAATCAGAATAATCCAGAGGGGTTTGGTTCCACTCACCCAAGCGCAACGCGTAAAGCGGGCAAAACGAGGCGCAGCTCCAAACGGGGAACAAGGTTCTCCACAGCGGTTCTCCACAGAAAGGTCCTGGAGAGAAAGTAGACCAGGAACAGCAACGGGGAAAAGCAGGCAAATGCAGTTGTATTCCAGAACGACCCGACAACGATAGAAGGAAGGTCCTGGTATATAAAGCCCTCTGGGGCGCTAATCACAAACTATGACAGCTGCGTGATGAAAGTGGCAATCGTTCAAAAAGCATGTAGCGGGGAATGCACCAATCAGCACCATACCTCAGGAGAGCGTGTGGCGGGGAACCAACCAAACCTCACAGAGCCTAGTAAAGGATGTCGCATTGCGTTCATCTTCAATGAATGGACCAATGCAATAGTCTACCAAAGCCCCCCCTCTCTCTCTATATATCTCACACACACACACACACACACACACACACACACACACACACACACACACACACACACACACACACACACACACACACACACACACACACACACACACACACACACACACACACACACACACACACACACACACACACTTCAGAAACAAACATAGTATCAATGAGAGCATCAATAATACACCTGAGTGATGTCTAGTAAAAAAAAAGAAAAAAAAACGTTTTTTTTGGGCCCCCTCCCAGTGCTGGGCCCTTTATTTTAAAAATAAAAATGGTTTACATTAAAAAATTAAAAATTTAAGATGGCAGCATCCCCATTGTCTGTGCTGAATGTTTGTTAATGTTTGGTATTTTTTGTTGGTTTTTAGTACTTTTAAACATCCAT
The DNA here is from genome assembly GCF_963971535.1 of Notolepis coatsorum. Lineage (NCBI taxonomy): Eukaryota > Metazoa > Chordata > Actinopteri > Aulopiformes > Paralepididae > Notolepis > Notolepis coatsorum. The sequence continues at coordinate 65,888,610 of NC_140171.1, forward strand.
TTTTAGTAAGTAGTAGTTTTCATTTGATCCTATAATTTTTTCATTCACCGATTTTGTGGACTTTTATTTTAGTGTCCTGAAAGGCGCCTTATAAATAAAATGCATTATTATTATTATTATTATTATTATTATTATTATTATTATTATTATTATTATTATTATTATTATTATTATTATTATTATTATTATTATTATTATTATTATTATTATTATTATCATCCAGGAGGGCAAAGACACTTTGGATAGTAGGGACTGCATCTCTGCCTGTCCTGGCCAGGAAACACTTTGTAACTGTGATCTCCTCAGTAGTTGGATATTGTAATGTGTGGCGAGGGCAGACCAGGCTGCAGAAACAAATTAGTGGGGGGGCATAAAATGTTCTTGGGGGGGCACAATGGTTTTTCAACACAGGTTCCCTTTTATACATTTCAGCTGGGACAGTGGCGCTGTGGCTTGCTTGGCGCTGCCCACGGTGCTGAACTAAACAGCAGAGAGGCAATTGAAAAATCTAATTTCTCTCTATCTTAAGAACATTCACTTATACAAAAACAGACTGAACGGATATATATAACAGACCTGCTGGGGCAGCGGACTGAGAGCAGGGGACACAAACAGGCTGGATAAGATGGTCAGGAAAGCCAGTAGCGTGGTTGGGGTGGAGCTGGACTCTAGCGAGGGTGGCGGAGAGGAGGAACCTTGCTAAGCAACCCCACCCACTATACACAAACTTGGCTGACAGGAGGAGCATGTTATACAGTAGGCTCACACTACCTAAATGCAGCACTGAACGGCACAGGAAGTACTTCATTCCGACAGCCATCAGACTATACAATGCATCACTGTGCCTCACTGCATCACTGAGCACAGAGTGACAGTTCTATATCGTACTATATCAGCGTCATCTGCACACATCTCACTCCAGTGACGTGCACTGAATAAAAACTTCACAATGTACCTTTACATACCAACATCCGTCTGACCACACCCCCATCCACTACCTACATAAGCAGGGGTGGGGCCACACACTCATCTCCTTCTCAAATTTCACCCCAATAGAGTGCCTGTATACCAATCACTTGAAATGGGAAAGAAAGTATTTATCTGAAGAACAAGGAGATACGTTGACGTTATATCTTTATTTTCTCTCTCACTATTTCGAGAAAATACGGCGATAATGTCTTCGTCACTGGAGTGTCTGGAAGATGATGATCATTCTGACCTCCACCGGCTTTTTCGTATTAGGGGCTCGCGTCGCTGATATACTCCCCACCTGCAGTCCTCCTTGCTGCGGCTGGTTAGGTATTGAACCTCCGGTCATACAGCTGGACTGTGGGAGGCACCGGCTGTTGTGAGAAACTGGTTGCTTCCGAGCTGGGTGAGTAATGTTTTGCTTGCAAGCACTAGTTGTCTGCTAGTGCTATGGGGGTTAGCTGACAATTTTACGAAGGCCGGCCCCAGATTGGGGTCCTCTGCTCTGCTTTTTTTTTTTTTTTACTTTATTTTTTAGCGTTTATCGCTTTTCTGGTCAAGCATGACCGACAGTTGTAGAGTGAAACGGGAGGGAGAACAGGGGAAGACATTCGGCAAATGACGGCGGGTCCGGGAATCGAACTCGGAGTCAACCAGAACCGTGACGCAGCACGGCTCCTCCCGACGCAGAAATAGCGCCGAGATACGCGGTGAGCTACTGGAGCTCCCCCTCTGCTCTGCTTCTTAGGCGGCGGACGGAGGATCTTGGTCTGACGCCCATGATGGTCAAACTAGTGGGCCGCGACCGAGACCTGGATGAACCCGGGATTCTCTGGACAAGCGGATGCTTCTCTGTCCCGTGCAGGCCCCATCTTTCACATGAATGTGGAAGTACACCCTAAAGCACGAGGAAATGTGAGCATGGATCTTCTTTATCGGTAGTTCCATGCTCAAGTCGGCTGCAGCCCGTATGGGAATTGAGCCGACTCTGCTGTATGTCTGGTAAATCACAGTTGAAAACTGTGTTTGACATTTCTTTTTCTCTTCTCTCTTAGGATGAGGACAGTGGCGAATCCTCATGGAAGCCAACGGAAGCCAGGCCTCCCTATAGGAAAATATGAATTAATATCAAATATGAAATATGAAAAGAAAAGAAAAAAATTATTTTTTTATATTATTTTTTTATATAGTTTACAATAATAATAAAACAATTATAATTTTTTTTATTTTTTAAATGTCTCCCTCTCCTCCTTCTCACTCTCTCTAACACACTGTGCCTACTGCAGCAGAGCAGAGGAGAGTGGAGAGGAGGGAGGCGGGATGTCCTTCTCCAGCCTCCCATGTTAAACCAATACTAGCCAGTCTGATTCCGTGATTCGAGCTGACTAAAGCACTAAAGCACACCTTAAAACGGGGCTTTGAGAAGGAATAATTAGTTTTGAGTCTACATACTGGCATCTAACGTGAATCACGTGACAACGGCTGAACCATAGGTGACGTCATCATGAGGAGGGACTCCGGCGGCGGCCTGTCTGAAGTGTGGCTTGTTATGTCGTTGTGTACAGTTCAGGTGATAGCTGCTTAGCTGGCATGCTAGTTTGTGGCCTGCTGTTAGCCAGTCAGCTGTTAGCTAGCGCTAGCTTGTTGTGTTCACTAGGCTAGGAAACATTAGCTTGTTGCTATCAGTCGGGCGGCTGTTAGCTTAATGCTACACTGTTGAACGTTACTGTGACTATAACATGCCTTAAACACTCTGACTACGACGTCATCTTTGACAGAGGATGTTAGTCGACCCTACACCCGGGTGCCATGCCAGCGAGGACTTTGTCAACATGGAGAACGGCGGCTGGGTGGCGTAGCGGACATTACCCTCGTCACCAACGCACGAGATGCCGGGTTCGACTCGGTGTCCCGTTAACCAGTGTTGCAGTCCTCTCGGCCTGCGCTCAGGGTGGAGGTAGGAGTCCTGACCGGACTTTAAACACTTCTTCTTTCCTTCCCTTCTAAATGTTTTGTAATAACGATGTATCCAAAACGTGTGTTGCTGCAATACATTGAGGATATGACGCGTGTTGTGTGTGAATTGTCTTGTCACTGGTATAGCTTCTCTCTCCATAGAAAATCAGCGTTGTTTTTTACATGTGTAAAAATGAACTGGTTAGTTGTGATGAGAACATGTGTGTTCATGTAACGTTTGTAACGTGGGTGAACTCACAACTAAGTGGGTTAATTAACCTGTGAAGCTATGCTTAGTGACATGTGATTGAGGAATGAATCCTTTTCTCAGCCTGTGATGACAATGAACAGCATGTTCACATATTAACAGGGGTACCTGTTCAACCTGGTCGTATCAAGGGTAAGGTAGGAGGGGTGACCCCCCTGGTTTCCCTGGGGCTTCCCCCCCTCCTCTCAGACATGTTTGTTTACAATATATTGTGTCACTGTGTTTGTGGGGATACGATGTAACCCTCAGCTTAAGTTGCTGGGGTTGTGCTTCCGCTTGAGAAACGATTATTTTCCTAGGGAAAAGGTTGTTTGGTCACTATCATGTGTGCTTAGCAAGGCCTGTGGCCAATACGTAATCAAGGACTTATGTCTCTCTCGTTATGAAAAACGGCGTTCCTCTGTAGTAAGAGTGTACTTTTGCCATTTTTTGTTGTGATGAAGGGTTGTGTGCGTCGTTGAGATCTACAACTGGGTTAGGGTTTGGCCCACAGAAGCACATGTGTAATTCTGGTACCGGGGCTCTTAAAGGGGCCCTCTCTGTTCTGTGTTTTTTTCCTTAGTAAAAATCAGATAGCAGGTTAGCACATGAGCTATGTGAAGCTGTTAGATGTTTCATGTAGCATGCTATGACTGGGTCATGCTCTACTTTGTCATTACATCGTATCAGGGGTGAGGGGTCGTAAAGGGGTGAACTGGTAAACCTTTCCTCCCCTTTTCTGATTGGTCAGGGGTTAAAACCGCCTGTCCTTCAGGGTTCCTGTCACGTTGCTCTTCGGCACGTTCCAGGGTAGGGGGGGGGGGGAGGGGAGTTTCCTGGTCCCACGCCCTGAAAGATTGGGCGTGTGCACCGCGGAAATTCCCCCACCATAGTGTACGTCACTGAGCGCGTTTCTATTGGTAAGACTTCCGTGAGTTGTTCAGGTTCCATGTTATGGATCTGTTTCAGGGAGTTGTCAGAGCTCCTCCTCACGAAGTTCCTCCTCAGGGAGAAGTGCCTTCTGTGAGTTCGGACCCTCTTTCCCGGTGAGGGAGCCTCCTCAGAGTTTCAGAGCCTCCTCCTCAGATTGTCAAGGTGAGTAGAACTTCAAAAAGGAGTTCTGCTCTATTGTATGTGTATTCGATTCAATTCGATTGTTGTGTATTGGTTCAGAGCCTCCTCCTCGGAGAGTCCTAACCCAAGTGTTACATAGCTCAATGTTGCAATATTTCTTTTCAATCTATACAGCTCGCGTGGGAAGTCTCTCTGGGGGTTCCCCGTCCTCTCCTTTTTGGAGTAGGTGGACGGGGTATTGTTTAGGGTATCCCTGACTCCTCTGTTGAGTCATGGGTTTCCCCCCGTCATAGGGGTACATCGCTCACCGTCCTCTCTTATGAAGTGTGGTTGACGGGGTGGTGTTTCCCTCAGCCGCGTCGCATGGGACCCATGTCCGTATTATTTTTTCTTTTTCTGAAAAAGGTAAAATTAAAAAGCGGCTTCTTGTCGTTCCCCAGGCGGCTTGGAGGAACGGTATCTGGTGTCTTGTTAGACTATCCATTGATGTGTTTTGGGTCTCGACGCATATATTGTCCTGGCTCTGGGTGTTTCTGATAGGAATCACGCATGAGGCTGGTGCGCCTTGGTTGCTCGTTATTAAAACAGCGTTTTTATAGGGCAACTGGGATGGAGTTTGTCTCTTCCGAGCGCCAGTTTACTAGGTTTGTCTCGACAAATTCTCGTTCATATCTGGGGGATGTTAACGGAATAGATCAAAACATAGGTAGAGGGGTTTCACGCCCTTGGGGTGGGCCACTGAGCACGGTACAAATGGGACCGTCTGGGTGGCGCCCTCTATAATGTTTAGATCGACACGCGTACCTACCCCCTCTCCTGGAGTGGGGATGTCGGCGTGATTAGGGCACGGGACTGGTTCTGGTCACGCTGGTCCAGGTCAGTTAACCCGTTGTCCGCCGGGGACGCAGATCTTCTGTTCTGGTACCCTGAGGGACTTGTGCTTTTTTCAGGGGGAAAATGCTGGGTCGGCCCGGGTGTCACAGGGTTGGGCGTTATAGAGACCCTGTCATAAAGGGGCTGGTTCTCCATTCCTTTCGCCCCTCTCTTCTCCCGCTTACGCATGGCTGAGAGGGGGCTGTTGAGGTGGGTTTTGTAGTACTCCTCTGGCATCCCTGTGTACGTCCCGGTCCGCCGGGCCCGGTCCGAAGTCTGCCTGCTCCCGCTGTAGTGTAGCCTCTTCAGTGCTTCGAGTTACAGCCATGCTGACTGCCTGAGTATGCCAGGGTCAGTGTGCCAGGCGGCGTGCTAGTGGGGGGAAGGGCCCGCTCTTGGATGGGCCCTGTCCGAATACGCTGGCGATGTGGGGGGCGGTGTCACTAGTGACCGCCTGGTGAGGTCTTGATGCTGTGGCGTCATTGACCTCTCCGGGCCCCCTTTTTCCAGGGGGATCCAGTCCCTTCTGGGTCTGGGTCTTCCTTCGCGCTCCGCTGCTACGGCCTTGCCACAGGGTTGAGTTTGCTCTTGACCCCGTGATTTTGGGGGCGGTAACGAGGTTTGTTCCTTCCGTTCGTTCCCTGGTGGCATGCGGGTTGTGCGTGTGCGTAGTCGTGGGGTCAAGCCACGGTCTGCTCACCCTGTGCATTGAGTTGCTCGAGTTCCTTTTTGCACGGTCGGATCCGTCTCCCTCCCGTCCTCCAATAGGGAGGGTATCCTCCATTAGGGAGGGTCGGGGGGCTCGGCCCTCCCCGGTTCTGATGGTTGTGGGGGGCCTCAGCGGGGTACATTTGTCGAGCTTCAAGCTCCCGCTCAGCTTCTGTTGTGCAGATGACGCTGAGCGGCAGCTAGTACGATATAGAACGATAGATTATGAATATAACCGTAGTTCTATGAGTACTAGTGACGCTCAGCGTCTAGACGCCACTGCAGCCCTTGATCTTTCCTTGTGGTGAAATTGGGAAGGAGATGAGTGTGTGGCCCCACCCCTGCTTATGTAGGTAGCAGATGGGGGTGTGGTCAGATGGATGTTGGTATGTAAAGGTACATTGTGAAGTTTTTATTCAGTGCACGTCACTGGAGTGAGATGTGTGCAGATGACGCTGAGCGTCACTAGTACTCATAGAACTACGGTTATATTCATAACCTATCATTACCATCTTCCTGGACTCTTACTTTTTAAACAGCACTGTGCAATATTACACCTACTGTAGACTTCAGAATATATTTTTTTATTTACTGTATCTTTTATTCAATTTTTATTCTATTTCATTTTATTCTATTCTTAGGCCATTTGTTTTGTTATTCTTATTCGTGACTTGTTCTGTCTAAATGTTTAATGTTGAGTGATTTGCAGTGTAAAATTTCCCTCAGGATAATACATTTCTATTCTATTCTATTCTATATCTTTGAAAAGTCTCCATTTATTCAACACTTTTGAATTCACTGAAAACTGAACTGAACTGACAAAAATAAGGTGCATAAAAAGCAAACAAAATTCCTCCACAGGCTACTCACCATCATTAGTAGAGCGGCAAGTGGCGTTTGGGGACAGAGTGTAATCTTCTTAAAACACTGCCCCTCCACTCATTCCTGAACTTTTTTGTTAAGTCCTTCTCAAATGCCAACTGAATTAAATTGGCCTTGCGTCGATGAAGCATACTAAGGCGATGTTCTGTAAAGACGTTCTTGAGGGTAGAAAACTAATTCTCACAGAGTGCCGTGCTAGCTTCAGTAGTGTTGTTGTTGACATCAGTGCCCACTAGGGCTGTCCCCGACTAAGGATTTGGATAGTTGACTTTGATTGAAAAAGAAAAAATAATTAAATTAAAATTAAAAAATTTAACTAAAAAAATATATATATTTACCAGGGTGGGCACAGCTGACTCTGTGGGCGGGCCCGGCCCCCTAATGCCCGCCCATGGCGCCGGGTCTGAGCGTCAGCTAAATTACTAAATGTAAATGTAACATGACTAGACACCTTTGCCTGTGTAGCACTTGTGTCACTAACAGTAACAGCTCGACACCACGGACCAGTTCTAGGCTCGAGGGAGGAGTAATATATACAGTAAAAGGAGTAGTAGACCAGAGACAAAGTTATAACAATAACCGGTGGTTTATTCAAAACAACAGCGTTGATAAGACAATGACGACAATATGCAACAGGTAAGTGAGGTAAAGTAAAGTATCCCTTTTTAGGTCCTTTTATTAACCCTTCCTTATCTTAGGAAGGTTAGTTCAATATCAAGTTTCTAGGTTGATTGAATCAACACATTTTGTGCAGACGTCTCTGATGATAATCACTAGCTAAAAGCTAGATTTAAAGTCGGACTGTCGTATATTGGAGTAGTCAAAGGTAGTTAACTAACACTGTTTGCTTAATGGAGAGAGGATGAACAGAACAAAGCTTTCCCCAAGACTCCTAGCCAGGAGGGAAAATTAGTTTGCCGTACACAACAAAGGTGTTTTGTTATCCCATATTTATTGATGTGGAGAGACCCTAGTGAGAGAGTTTGTGTCAACACAGGGAAACAATGATAATATTGTGCATTACATGATTATCCATACTTGTTACATTCACCTGGTCCAGTGCAGTGACCTTAAATTAATCTAGTCAACAAACAATTTGTTCAATATACATTCAGAAGCAAGTTTTACTCACGTATGGCACAATCTCAGATGGGATCGAGGAGGTTCAGACTGGCTGTCTGACCTAACTCCTAATACTTTCAGATAGGGGTTTTATACCAGTTATGACATCATACACTGTAATCCTTGCCTGGCCAATCAAAGTTACATCCAAAACATTGTCTTCCTCCTGGTCAGGTCTTCCAAATATGGTCAGGTAGGGATCTTCACCTCAGGGGGTCTGCTGTGGCTGTGGTTTCTTCCCCCAAGGACAGTTCATCAGAGCCATTGCATATGTAAAATTTTACCTAATAAACCATTTCTAGGGTGTATCTTTAGTGGAATGATCTATATATATCCAGAATTAAAACAGTGTATTCATTAACTATAGTTCAATACTAAACATTCTATATGAGATAAAACTGTACCTGTATTTAACAGACTGAAACTTACATTTTATATATAAACATTGAAAAGAGAAACAGAAAAGGAATGTTCTATTATTTTTATAAACAGTTGAAATTCAACTTTAAGTTGTTAATCCAATATTGTGTTTCATTCTAATCCAGTATAATATAATTACATTTTCCTTATATATTTTCAGAGCAAGTCTGTGGTCTCTGTCAGAACAGCTGTCTCTGCTGTAATCTGGTCATGCTGAGGTGTGACATTTAGTCTCTTTGTATTGGCGCTGATAACATTACCATCTCCATTGTCTTTGTTACCCTGAGTATACAGTCCTGAAGACATTCCCATGCTAAGGGTGAAACTGCCCTTAGGCGCTAATATTCATACATTCTGGTCAAATAAAGTTACATTTTATATTACATCCAAGTCAATTTACTACATTTCACCCTTGGCGTTATCTATAACGACATAAAAAATAAATTGACTTGCGTCCTAATAATAAACATTCAAAAACCAAATATATTAATATTCTTTTTCCTTGTCATTTGAATTTGTCCATTTTTAATACACATCATCAAATCTTCTTGTTTCTTCTTGTTGGCCCGTCTTTCCCCTGACTATAGAGAAATAAACTAGATATAATCAAACCTAAAATAAACCAGTTATTTTCCCCCATCCATCTTAGTGGGAAGAAATAAATGTTATATGTTAATATTCCAACAGTCATCTAAATGTAGTCTCCTTCTTTTATCTCCCAAATCATCAATGCATTCATCCTCTATTTATTCAACATTTCATCATCATTTTTACCTAATGTCCATTTTTACCTAAATTGTATTTTGATGACAGCTCAGTCACATTTGCATAATTAATCAATTGGTTTCTTATTTTAACTTTAACATTCTCCATTCAATATTCCACTCATATCCCTCTCACCCAGGGGCGGAGCTAGGGGGTGGCTACCTGGGCTCAAGCCCCGGATGTATTCTGAAAAGCCCCGAATCTATTTAAAAAAAAAATATATATATATATATATATATATATATATATATTTTTTTTTTTTTTTTTTTTTTTTTTTTTTACAATTCATCATTGTTACATGAAAATATGTTGGCACCAGATTTAGCAGAAGCTAATTTCCATCTGTGGTCTATCCAGCTGCTAACTGTATTTGAGTGAGTTAAGTCTTGGTGTTATGGTAGACTCAGACCTAAGCTTTAAATCACAATCAACAAGTTGACAAAAACTTAATTCTTCCACCTTAGAAACAGCTAAAGTACGGCCATTTATAAATCAAAAGGACACTGAAAACCAGATCCATGCCTTTATCTCAAGCCAACTCGACTACTGTAATGCACTCCTTACCGGCCTCCCGATTAAATACGATGATAACTATTTTATTGCAATGCACTATTGCATTATTTTATTCTATTTTACTAACTATTTTATTGCACTGCACTATTTTACTTTGTATCAGTGAATCATAGACGCCTGGCCATAAGAGCATTCGGAGCATCTCTGCTCTCCCACTATTGAACTTGGGGGAGCAAAGGTATAATCTTGCTCCACCACTTTTTGATTATATGAAAAATATGATATATCCCCCCCCAATATATAAATCTAACCATAACTACGTTATGGTTAACTGAGTTTTATAGTGAAAAGAGCAGCTTTATTGGTCAAGATTGAAGGCTCTATATTGCAGGAAATTGCACGTACAGGTTCATTAAATTAAAAAAAAATCTGTCGTGGAGGGGGTCGTGCCTGAGCCCCTCCAAACCACCCCTTGCCTGCCCAAAAAAAAAGAAAAAAAAAGGGGGCCCATCTGGGCTAAGCCCCGGATCTCCTACAATCCTAAATCCGCCCCTGCTCTCACCCTTGTGACCGCGACTTGTCAAAGGTCACATCTCACCATTCACAGCTCCACCTGGGCAGAGAATAGCAGAACAACACCTTTCAAAAAATATCTCCCTAACAAACCACTCTCACTACACTGACCACTGTCATATATCTATAAAAGAAAAAAATTATCACAATCTGCTCTATCGTCTAGTTCCCTAACCTACGTGTACATGTCACTCATATTTAGCCCTGCGTTGTGTTTTTTCCTATCAGCCCTCTGTCTAGCAGCCACTTTAACATGAGCAAGCACACACTCATGCTGCACACGCCCACACTTATGGCCACAAAGGAAAGGTCACTTTAAAAATAGTAGCAACAGTAACTGTTGTGAAGGATCAGATTAAACCGAATATGTATATTTATTTATATATATATATTTAATTGTATTTGTATATCGTTTGATATCCCCTGTATATTCCTTGTACAATATGCATTGAATAACCCGTTTCTACTGAACAGCCCATAATAGTTTCATTCTACCATTGGACGAGAACCTGGCGCCAGGTTGCCATACCCCTAGGTTCAAGTTCAATCGTGCCGCCTAACATGTCGAGGCAACCCCCGGTTCCGCGCAGTAATATGCCGGGCGAAATACGTGTGGTACTATTTGTTCATAGCGCATATATATATGGCGCTCGTAAAGTAGAACTTTCTTTTAGTCCAGTTCTTTACCCTCCAACAGAGTGACAGACGCAAAAGCCTCCCCACGAAGCACGTGCGGTGTAGTAGGGCCTACTTGGCCCAGAATAGGCATTGAGATATCGTGTAGATTAATAGTTGAATGGTCATAGTTTGGCACCATACCGTCGAGTTGGACGTATTCTATTAAGCTAATAATAGTCTATTTATGTATGGTGCATCGTTCGGTTCGAGTTCTACAGTTATCAGTACCCCCATCGTTCCTGACGTTATCTGGACGCTTATCCAGGCTGGTCAGACCCCGAGTGGTGATTGCATCCGAGGAGCTCCGGGTCAAAAGCGACTGGACCTGTATATTGGATTACTCTACCCGACGACGGCGAGCCTTCCACGGCTCTTGGATTATGCTTTATGTGCTTTGATTATTCCATGGATAAAGGCCAACACTGTCGAGTGTTGGAATTACCCCCCGGAGAGGACTACAGGTGAGGCGGCGCTCTACACGTGAGGTCGCACCACGTCTCTCCATTGTGGACCGGCAGATACCGTTCCACAGAGGGTCCAGCTGCATTCGTCTGCGGCCCGAGGTTCTGTGGGCACTGTGTCTAAGACTTTGGATTCTCCCAAGACACCGTCGGCCAGATGGGATGCCGCCAGCGGCTTCTCTAACCCCCCCCTCCTACTGTCTTACAACCAGCGGGACCCCCCCCCCCCCCCTTAGTGTATCCAGCTATAATCATTTAAGTACTATCGCTATCGTTTCCTAAATATTCCAGGTTGTATACTTACTCCCTGCGCAACCAGAGATTGGACATTCAATGTTGATTTACCTACGAATACTCATTTGCCATAAAAGTGCATACTTAACATTTCAAATCATAAATGTAATTAAGTGAATGTTGTATACACCCTTTGCTGTATTAAATATTCGATTTGGTCCATTTGTGTTGGTTCGTTTCATCAGGTGGGAAAGTGTTCATCATACTTATATCTTGTACTGGGTGGCCAGAAGTTAAAGTACATGAGGTAGTGGTATTAAATATCATATCTAACAATACAGTCAGGGAATTGTACCCCTCAGCTACAGTAACAGTGTATTGCACTACCAAAGGACCTAGCATGTCCTCCATGCTCTGTAAATAACTTATGTACAAATACCGAGATGCCCCACTATGTTACCTGTTTATTGCACAATGTTGTTTTATTGGATTCTATTATATGTTGTACTACTGTATTGCACATTGTTGCGGGCAAGACCACCCGCATTTAATTGTATACTTGTATGCCGTGACAAATAAAACTCTTGACTTGACTTGACTTGTCTGTGCGTCCTATCCAACCTCAAAATAGTCCATCAGTTTCCTTTGTTCAGTTTCCCCCTGTTCCCCACACCCATACACACCCAAATTGAATTCAACATCTCCCAGAGGACCTTGTTTACATAACTGCTCAGTCTCAGACTGTTCGTGCCCCCCCCCCCTTTCCGTGCTAGCCAGCTTCAGCCGTAGCAATGTTGTAGGCCAGCTCACATAGATCCTGTCATATTTTGTCCTATGATTGTCCGGCCTCGGACTTACAGGTCAGCGGCTCTCTTTGTCTCGTACCACATCTTTCCCCGTAAGTCCAACCTGGCCCCTTTCCCCAGGGTTATGATGAAGGAGGGGTATGTCCACACACGTCCTCTTCCCACAAAGCTGGTCATTTCTCACCCTTGGATTGAAAAGAACAGGAAATAAATGAACATTTTCCTATCGTGTTGCAACTAATGTACATATATACTCATCTACTTTGCTCATCCTATTCTGACTCCTGTGCAGTAATCTGCTTGCTGAAGTCCCCTCATGTGTTTGTTCATGCACTCTCTCCCCGACAGAGCCTGTGAAGAGATAAGGCACAACACAAGTCTCGATTACATAACAACCAACACTTTTAAGAGAAAATCCCATTGTAATGAACTACTTAGCTTTCAGACTTCCTGTCCTGAGTCCTGCTTTCTCAGTGTCACCCTTGACACTTCATTCACTCACTTCCTCCCACTCAGTCCGTAAAAAAATATAAATAGAAAGAGAGAAACAAAATGAAAACTAAACCGTACTACATCAAATCTGTAAATTAAGTCCCCATGCAGTAATTGAATTCTTGACAAACCACCAACATAAACCAGAAAAAGACAAACAAAAATAAATAACACATATTATTTAAACATATCCTCATGCATTCACCAATACTCAGATATTCATGCATTTAACTATAATTTCACATAAAACACTATAGTATCACATAAACAAACAAACATATTAGTGGCTTCCTCCCTTTCTGCTCTCAACCTCTGCTAATCCAGTCTAACCCCCTACCTTGCTCAATCGTAGTCCCATAGCCCTCAGGCCATTATGTTATCCTGCAATCTCACACTTACCCTAACATCCAGAGAGAGACTAGGAATCCCTCTCAACGATAGAATCTCAAAGCATTCCTAGTACCCTGAGAGTATAACATTAATCCCTCTAATCAAACAGTCAGCCATTCAATGTTATAACTCCACTTGAATGATCACTTATTGATTTCTCGCTCACACCTTATGTCTTCTGAAATAGCTCAAACTTTCAACTTCCTCCTACCTCTTCCCTGCTGTCTCACCTCCTCCTGTCGTAAAACAGCTACTGTAAACAGCAGCTGTCTGTTTATTGTTTATTGTTTAAAAATGATCCCCATTAGCTGTCACCTAAGTGGCGAGCTAGTCTTCCTGGGGTCCACATAGAAAGACAACACAAAACACAAAACATAACAACATAAGATACATATGACAATCATAATTAACAATGATAATCTAAAAACAGTAAAACATTGTAGACATCATTATCTAAAAACATTGTAACATTGTCTAAAAACAGTAAAACATTGTAGACATCATTATCAACATCAGAATATTTTGCTCACATATTTAAGTAGTGCATTCTCAGGTGGTATTTGAAAGACACTTTACTATTCAATTTACTTATGTTCAGTGGGCAGTTATTCCAATGATTGATGGCACGATAAACAACAGTCCTCTTTAAAGCATTTGATTTTGGACGTGGTAACATAATCTGTCCATCATCAGCTGACCTAGTAAAATAAGAATGAACCTGACTGCATCTGACAATTTGTTTGTATAAGAAAACAGGTTGAGATGAAAAGACAGTGTTCCTGAAAAATTTAACTGTGTTGAAAACCAGCCTATTCTCTACCGTTAACCATGAGAGTTGCCGGTGGATAGTGATGGTGTTTGTTCTCATGGAACAATGTAAAACTAACCTTGCAGCTCTGTTCTGGGCAGTTTGCAATTTCTTTAGTTGACCTTTGGATGCACCATACTGGTGCACAATATTCTAGGTGACATACAATTAAAGATTTCGCCACCTGTCCCACAATATATGTAGGGACATAAGACATTTCCTCACCATAGAAATACCACTCCCCATCTTCTTCACTATGGTATCAATGTGTTCTGCCCATGACAGCTGGCTATCAATTATTATGCCCAGTAATTTTACTTTATTTACCTGTTCTATGGGTTCATCAGACACGTTCAAACTCATTTTTGGTATTGATGACAATTTATGACTCGAACCCAAGATAATTGATTTGGTTTTTGAGATGTTTAGTACCAACTTATTCCGTTTTATCCAATCAAACACCATATTTAACTCAGCTGATAAAACATTGTCCAGTTCACTGACAGTTTTTGCAGCATAGTACAATGTGGAATCATCAGCATACATTTGTACAGTTGCTTTACATAGAACTGATGGTAAGTCGTTTGTGAAGATGGCGTATAGGAGTGGTCCAAGGCAGCTCCCTTGCGGGACCCCGCAGTCTAAGACCTTAGAGTGAGACCAGCTGCCAGTGTAATAAACCCTTTGTGTCCTACTTGTGAGATAACTCTTCATAAATATGATGGCTGTTGGACAAAACCCATAGCATTCTAATTTACCAATGAGCAGATCATGGTCTATGACATCGAATGCAGCACTAAAATCAAGTAATACTGCACCAGTCATCTTTGAGTTATCAATTTCCTTGAGCCAGTCATCTGTCATTACTGTAAGGGCAGAACAAGTAGAATGATTAGGTTTGTAAGCATGTTGAAAACTTGTGTTCAAGCCATTACAGTCAAAGTAATCCTGTATTTGTGAGTGGACTATTCTCTCCATCAGTTTACTGAGAACTGGGAGAATAGCGATAGGTCTACTGTTCTTCCCAGTGAGTGCTAGTCTGCCATCTTTAGGTAAGGGAATAATTTTACCATCTTTCCAGACAGTGGGATAAACACCTTTCATTAAGCATGCATTTAATATATGACATATCGGACCATAAACATAGTCAGCTGCCAGGCCAAGTACCTTACTATCTAGCATGTCAGTACCTACTGAGCTATGTTCAGGAAGGGACTTCAACATCTTCCTTACTTCCCGCTCAGCTACTCAATTAAACTTAAAAGTGCAACTCTTGTCTAACATCACATTCTTTTTTATGAGCTTTAGATAATCATAATCAGTATTGTCCATCTTCTGCCTTAGTGCATATACCTTATTTATGAAGAAATCATTAAAATAATTTGCTATATCAGATGGTTGTCAGAAACGTGCCTTCTGATTCCACAAAGGAAACCCCACCAGTTGTCCTTCTCCCCATTATTTCATTCTGTCTTGACCCCCTTGGCGGTTTACCCCCAGACCATCTAATATGACCTTATCAACTCTTGGCATTCTATGCATACAGCCCCTCCTCTGAGCCCTCTGTTCCGGCGAGCTGGTTTTAAACCATGAACACCCTATTGTCCCTTCATGAATGCAGTTAAACATCACACATTCTGCCTCCAGGGGCAATTCTAATTCCCCCAGAGCCAAATTAACATACATCTGCCTGTTTCCAAGCCTTAAATCAATATCATTACTCTAAACACAAAACACAAAACATTACAGTGCCTTTACTCACTACCAATACCCTACTATGGAATGAAAGCAATCACACAATTATCAAATGATCACTACATTATAAACAGATCTACAATACTCAATTTATAAACACAGCATTTATCCTAGGACACCATTGTTCAAGAACGGCATGTTACTTCACATTATATAAATATTCACTTATCCCCACTAGGAATGAAAGCAACACATTTCCCCAAACTACTAAAATTGACATGCATCACAGAATCAGTTAGCACATACATCACACAATATAAGCAAAATTCCAAAACATTACACAGCATAATACTTCATTCTATACATATAAAATATAGCACAGAATAAAAAGTGTGACAAACATTATTAAACAGTTGTCTTGGTTTACAACAACTACAAAATAGTAATACTTTCAAACCTGCCCTCTATAGATAAATGCCAACCCAAATTCACTCTATACTCATTGCAACTTTTATTAGCCAGTAGGGAGACGCAACACAAGGCCACAGACAGGGTAGGTGAGGGTGCAGTGACACAAAATCCAAGAGACAATTTGCAAAATAATAATATTTATCTCACAAAACACAAATCAGCAACACAGAGAGCAAGGAGGACCTACCAGTGGCACCAAATGAAATATCAAAAGGAAATTAAAGCCCACCCCCCCTTACAGGCGTGGATGCCCAAAAGTACAGGTGGCGGTGCTCACTTCTAAGGCTGGTGTCTTTAACAGTAGGTCACCTACGTGATGCAAAATGTATACCCAGGGTATCTTCCTGTCCTCAATGTCCCTGTGTGCGAAACAAAAGATGAATACAAAAGAAAAGCAATCACCATAGGCTGGGTGACACAAGAGAACAAAATACACGGGTTAACAGAAATGTGCAACAAACTATAATGACTTAAACACAACACAATGAACCAGAGCTTCAGGTACCAGCTCTATACCAAACTAATGCCAAAAAGGCCACAGCTCACAAACAGCACAAAACTAAACTAAACTCCTAAACTAACTAACAGCACAAAGTGCCAGAGCCTTCACCAGCTCTATTACCAGAACACACAAAGCGCTCTCCCACACAGACCAAGTATAGTTACCACAACCAAACAAACCAGGGAGCCAATTAACACTGGACACAAATGGAGTATATGAAGGAGTGTGGAGCTTGATTGCTTGACGAGCCTCAGCTGCTGCTCCTGCTGCTGCTGTTGTTGTTGCTGGAACTGAGACACCTGCGAATGGGGATATGTAGACACAAGAGGGAGACAAAAGAACATAACAAACAACACATGCCTATATATACAACATATTATCATACACTACTCCCTCTATATATATACATACATAAGGACACCATCCGTAACAACATTATTCCCAAGACTATATCTGCTGTAACTAACCTTTAACTCCTACATTATCCCTACATTTATACTATCAATGCTATATCACTGTGTATCTTTTTAACAAGCACAGACATTAGCAAGCATGTTGTTTCCAACCTGTTTGGAACTTTAATCTTCTAATATGTGACCCGCCGTGACCAAACCCGATTTGATCCGCAAAGGGGGAGGTGCTCTGAAATGAACCAAATGTCTTGCTGTCCAGAAAATCCCAAAAATCGAAATCTTGATTTTTTTTACATATTTGAATTGTCATTAATCTGTTCCATTATTTGCCCTTAGTTGCAAACTTAAATACAACTTGTAAATGAGGTAATTATTGCTATAATAGTTCCACAAATTTTCTTTCAATTGAGGATAAAAACTACACGAGCGGGCTTGGGCCTGTCCACAGGGGGCTTAATAGGTGTACTTAATAGGTGTTAACACACAGACGTCATTATTTAGCTCTCCTTTCTCAGAGAGAGAATAACACACTATTAATACACTATCTTAATGTTATAAGTTATAAGCAACGTAACGCAGTGTCTAAAAAAAAGATAAAAAAAAAGAGGCCTTGACGGCCGTTATAAAACGCGTGTTTTAACTTAATTAAAAACCATTAAAACACAGTTCGAATTTTATGAGCGAACGAATTTCGGTAGGGTGCATTTTTTCCAACCTAATGGCTAAAAGTAAATTAATTTAATACGGAAACGGAGTGATAAAAAATGGCTTTTTCATCGGAGCGAGAGATTATTATTATTGTGGGGGCCCTGATGTAAACTATTTTCTGCGCTGGCATTCAGCACGGAATCTGTTAATACAGTTAAAAGTAAGTTGTTGTTGTTGTTGTTGTTGTTGTGTCTTTCACTACCACACTACATGTATTTACATCTAAATACATCTAAATGCTTAACTGTTACTGCACCGTGTATCCCTCCTGTCTGGACGTTATGAATGTGAATGTGCGCAGCACCGTGTATAGGCAGGGGAGATGAGATGAGGCGCGCGTTAACCCTTTCACTGCCACACTACAGAAGCGCTTAGTAATGCTTCGCCTCAACTCCGTTTCTGGTCGAACTAGTGAGCGAATCTTTAATATTTTTTTTGATTCATATTCAGAGGTAATTCGTCGAGATATTTCTAATTGGTATTTATCAAAAATAAATATTAGAAATATGGTCAAACAACATTTCGAACCGCTGAGCGCTTCGTAACGTTCGCCTCAACGCCGTTTCTGGTCGAACTAATGAGCGAATCTTTAATAATTTTTTTGATTCATATTCAGAGGTAATTCGTCGAGATATTTCTAATTGGTATTTATCAAAAATAAATATTAGAAATATGGTCAAAACAAACATTCATCCGTCTTTTTCGATGAAAAACTCCGTGGGGGTGGGGGGGGTGACTCGGGGAGCGAGTGAATTTTCAAGACAGAACCTTCGCCTCAACTCCGTTTCTGGTCGAACTAGTGAGCGAATCTTTAATATTTTTTTTGATTCATATTCAGAGGTAATTCGTCGAGATATTTCTAATTGGTATTTATCAAAAATAAATATTAGAAATATGGTCAAACAACATTTCGAACCGCTGAGCGCTTCGTAACGTTCGCCTCAACGCCGTTTCTGGTCGAACTAATGAGCGAATCTTTAATATTTTTTTTTATTCATATTCAGAGGTAATTCGTCGAGATATTTCTAATTGGTATTTATCAAAAATAAATATTAGAAATATGGTCAAAACAAACATTCATCCGTCTTTTTCGATGAAAAACTCCGTGGGGGTGGGGGGGGTGACTCGGGGAGCGAGTGAATTTTCAAGACAGAACCTTCGCCTCAACTCCGTTTCTGGTCGAACTAGTGAGCGAATCGTTAATATTTTTTTTGATTCATATTCAGAGGTAATTCGTCGAGATATTTCTAATTGGTATTTATCAAAAATAAATATTAGAAATATGGTCAAAAACAACATGTATCCGTTTCTTTTGAACCGCACTCGCAGTGTACCACTTGGTAAAGTTTCGCCTCAACTCCGTTTCTGGTCGAACTAGTGAGCGAATCTTTAATATTTTTTTTGATTCATATTCAGAGGTAATTCGTCGAGATATTTCTAATTGGTATTTATCAAAAATAAATATTAGAAATATGGTCAAAACAAACATGTATCCGTCTTTTTCGATGAAAAAACATTTTTTTTTCAATAAAAACTGACGTGGTATCAAACAAACACTAATTTAAGTGGTTAAAATTCGAAAATATGTGTAATTTTTTACAGATATCTTGAGAATAGGCTATGAATGTTAAACATGGGTAAAAAAATGTTTTAAAAATAGTAAACAGTTAAAATTATATGGCTTTAAACATGATGTATCTTTTCATCTCCCTTAAGCCCAGTGAGCTCCCTCATCGTTAGGACAGCACAAGGGTTAACCTTTCACTACCACACTACAGAAGGTTAACCTTTCACTACCACACTACAGAAGGTTAACCTTTCACTACCACACTACAGAAGGTTAACCTTTCACTACCACACTACAGAAGGTTAACCTTTCACTACCACACTACAGAAGGTTAACCGTTCACTACCACACTACAGAAGGTTAACCTTTCACTACCACACTACAGAAGGTTAACCTTTCACTACCACACTACAGAAGGTTAACCTTTCACTACCACACTACAGAAGGTTAACCTTTCACTACCACACTACAGAAGGTTAACCCTTTCACTACCACACCACAGAAGGTTAACCTTTCACTACCACACTACAGAAGGTTAACCTTTCACTACCACACTACAGAAGGTTAACCTTTCACTACCACACCACAGAAGGTTAACCCTTTCACTACCACACTACAGAAGGTTAACCTTTCACTACCACACTACAGAAGGTTAACCTTTCACTACCACACTACAGAAGGTTAACCTTTCACTACCACACTACAGAAGGTTAACCTTTCACTACCACACTACAGAAGGTTAACCCTTTCACTACCACACTACAGAAGGTTAACCTTTCACTACCACACTAGTTTCAAGTTTCAAGTTTCTTTAATAGTTGTCATACAGAAGTACAGAATACTTTTGTACAAAATGCTTCTTACTGTTGCGCTCCAGAGACTGTGCATGACAAGATAAGTATGAAATAAAAACATAGTAAAAATTAGAAGTAAAAAAAGAGGTCACAGTGTTCAGTTTAGACATATGTACAATGTTCGTAGACGTAGACACTACAGAAGGTTAACCTAGTTGTTGTGTCTTTCACTACCACACTACATGTATTTACATCTAAATGCTTCTGGAGAGGCCATCAGAACATTGAACATTGACTTTAGGATGTCTATTTTTATCTTGTGTTATTTTAAATGCTAATAAAATCTTGAAACTTGATTAAGTTTCTTGTTTATTATCAGGGTCCCTTTCACTACCACTACCAGTCACCAGACTCATTGTAATAACAAAGAGCCTCAGACTGGAAAGCTGCCAGGTGTTAATTGCCCTAGAGAGAGGGGGGCCATGGATTACAATGACTTCTGGGTAGTGTTGTAGTTGTTTCACTATTGTCACTGAATAGCCTGCTCGTCTCTTGAAGGCTATTATCTCTGAATACGTTTTGTGATAATCACCATGAATCATAGGAAGTAGCTTGCAAAGTATCCCACCAAAATGTTCAAGTGATGGCTTATTTTGAAGGTATGAATCTGTACTTTCATAATATGTAAAAAAAAAAAAATGAAGATCCCTCAACATGACCCTGAAGTCCATACCTGGTCACATATGTCGGTGTATCCTTCTAACCAGCTTAAACATCTAGCAAGCATTGTTATGGACATACAGAGTACCATAATCAAAAATCAACCTATTGTTTCTTCCCGATTACAAGTTACCCTGCATAACCTGTGAACAAGATTAAAATGTCCCCTTGTTGATTCATACAAGTCTAACCATGTATCAACCGTTTTGGTTAAGGAAACAGTAACCTTAAGCAAATAAATAACATCACTTACTGTCAGTCCTAATTTAATTGCACTGCTTACATAAATCAGTACACTACTTTTACTTTATACCCCTACAGCTGAATTAACTAACAACCTGAGTTTGCTAACTGAAACTACTCAACTGGAATTGTAACCGCCATGTATGACGTGTGCAGATGGCAAAACAAAGGGGGGAAACAACATTGCAGCTCTCTCAGCATCTGAGCTAACACACAACTACAACAGCCTCCCAAAGTAAATAACAACCCCCAAAAGCCATCGAAATATACCTCTAACACCCCATATAGGACAACTTCCACCCCATGGCATCCTCAATATTCTCACATCAACAACCACCCCATTAATAATATATAGACACGTCCTTCCACCCAGTAGCCCTGAGCTCAATTAGCCCAAAGCTAATATGCTACACCGACGTCCCGCGATGCACAGTTCCCCTGCGCCGAATAAAACACAAACGTACCTAACGTTCACAACCACACTCTTCATACACATACATAATAAACAATCAAACTGTCGCCACAACCAACCACAAATCCCTAACGTTACTCACCCCGCACCCAACCTAGCCAGCATCAACAACAAACTTCACGCCCCACTAGCACTTCCTTCTCCCGGTATCCGCAACACCGGATGTGACTCACCGGAAACCGGAAGTACCCAGCACACATTTTCCCCTCCAGGAACGATTAGCAGAGTTTGGCTCAGTCAGTTAACACATCACAGTGAATCTTTTCCTCACCATATTACCTTATAAAACACACATTTTAACCCAATCTCCTATTAAGTGCCATATCTAACAGCTGTTTCAGTGCTCAGTTGTCACACTTACAAACCAACCCCCGCACGAGGCGTTGATCACATGGCGCTACAAATATAACCCACAAAAAGACACTGTGTCGCCGACTTTTTAATGCATATTGCCTTATTCCTTCCCAGCAGTAAGCCGTCGTAGTTACCACCAGGGGCATAGGCCGGCCAATATTCCAAATATCACGTGAAATATAGTGTTTCCAGAGCCAAAACGATTAAATTCCACATGAAACATCATAGTGTTTCCCAGGCCAAAACGATTTACCCCCAACTGTGGCATTTCACAGTTCTCATAGCAGGAAATCATTCGTCAGGTTTTCTTCTTCAATTTAACCCCCTAATGGGGCTGATCTCGGACAACGACGAGAAGGCCTACCGGGAGGAGGTGGAGGTACTGGAACGCTGGTGCCAGGACAACAGCCTGCTCCTGAACATTGGCAAAACCAAGGAACTGATCGTGGATTATAGGAGAGGACAGCAGGAGACACACACACCACTGATGATAAACGGGGCTACCGTGGACAGGGTGAGCAGCTTCAAGTACCTGGGGGTCCACATCTCAGAGGACCTGACATGGTCAACACACATAGGCACAGTAGTAAAGAAGGCGAAACAGCGTCTCTACCACCTGAGACAGTTAAGGAAGTTCAGAGTATCGGGGAAGATACTCCAGTCCTTCTACTCAGGAGCTGTAGAGAGCATCCTGACCGGAAACATCACTGCCTGGTATGGAAACAGCACGGCACAGGACAAGAAGGCCCTACAGAAAGTGGTGCGCTCAGCCGAGCGTACCACGGGTATTGCACTACCCCCCCTGCAGGTTCTATACAACAAGAGGTGCAAATCCAGAGCCTGCAGGATAATGAAAGACCCTCACCACCCCAATAACAGCCTGTTTCAGCTGCTGAGGTCAGGCAGACGCCTGCAAATCTCAGCTACTAGGACAGAGCGGTTTAGGCTCAGCTTCTTCCCCCAGGCCATCAGAGCCATGAACAATGTACATTGAGTGCTCAGAACATTGAACTGTCCACACACAAGCACACATGAACACACACACGACACGCACACTGTGCACGCTCACACACGAGCAGCCACTTAACACTTTAACATGAGCGGGCACACACTCATGTCGCACACACGCACACTTATGGCCAAAGGAAAGGTCACTTTAAATTAGGATAACAGGAACAGTGTATTGCACTACCAAAGCTAACTAGCATGTCACACATGCGCTGTAAATAACTATGTACAGATACCGAGATGTCACTCCATGTTACCTGCTATCTGTTACTGCACAATGTTGTTTCTTCTTTTGATTCTATTATATGTACCACTGTATTGCACATCGTTGCGGGCAAGACCACCCGCATTTCATTGTATGCCGTGACAATTAAAACTCTTGACTTGACTTGACTAATGGGCACAACATAATAATAAACCCCTAGACCCTCTCTTTAACCCTTGAGAGTCCAAGGGCCTGTTTGAACCCGTCGGCGGAGAACAAAAGGATTTATAATTTCTCCCAAATGCTCAAAAAGTACATATTTTCAGAAATCTGTAAAAATTGAAAAATTACAATTTCGAGTGCTTTGAGATGTAATCTATATGTCTCCTTACTTGCTAAACGTAATACGACTTGTAAATATGTTTAATTCTTGCAAAATTGTATAGTTCTAAATTATCCCCGTATTCATGGCACTACAGCGCGCCACGTACATGCACGCGCACACACACAAAGAGCGGCGTGTGCGCTGATAGGTGTTAAATCACTGAGTGATCTAATATGCATATCATTCTTCAGAGCAAGAGGGGGGAGGGATTGTGTTTATCACATTACAAGATACAAGATACAAGAGTTTTATTTGTCACGGCATACAGGTATACAGTGAAATGCGGGGGTTCTCGCCCGCAACGATGTGCATAATACAAGTAATAATATAATATAAGAGTCCAACCAATAGAGCGACATGCAATAAACAAGTAAACAAAGTAGGCATATCGGTATCTGTACATGAGCTATTTACAGAGCATGCCACAGGTCCTGTGGCAGTGCAGTACACTGTTAGCTACGGATGAGGCATTGGGTCTTTATGTACACTGCTATACAATGCTATATTATACGATCTCAAGCTATACTATTCTTAAAGTGATCTTTCCTTCTGTAAAGTGTCCATAGTGTGAGTGTGTGCAGCATGAGTGTGTGTGTGCTCATGTTAAAGTGGCTGCTAGTGTGTGAGCATGTACAGTGTGTGTGTTGTGTGTGTGCTCATGTGTGCTTGTGCGTGGAGAGTTCAGTGTTCAAGGCTCTGATGACCTGTGGGAAGAAGCTGAGCCTAAGTCTCTCTGTCCTCGTTAGTGGTGCTCGCAGGCGTTTGCCTGACCGCAGCAGCATGAACAGGCTGTTGTTGGGGTGGTGAGGGTCTTTCATTATCCTGCAGGCTCTGGATTTGCACCTCTTGTTGTATAGGACCTGCAGGGTTGGTTGTGCAATACCCGTGGTACGCTCGGCTGAGCGCACCACTCTCTGTAGGGCCTTCTTGTCCTGTGCTGTGCTGTTGCCATACCAGGCAGTGATGTTTCCAGTCAAGATGCTCTCTACAGCTCCGGAGTAGAAGGACTGGAGTATCTTCCCAGATACTCTGAACTTCCTTAACTGTCTCAGGTGGTAGAGGCGCTGCTTCGCCTTTTTTACAACTGAGTCTATGTGTGTTGTCCATGTCAGGTCCTCTGAGATGTGGACCCCCAGGTACTTGAAGCTGCTCACCCTGTCCACGGTAGCCCCGTTTATCCTCAGTGGTGTGTGTGTCTCCTGCTGTCTCCTCCTAAAATCCACGATCAGCTCCTTGGTTTTACCAATGTTCAGGAGCAGGCTGTTGTCCTGGCACCAGCGTTCCAGTACCTCAACCTCCTCCCGGTAGGCCTTCTCGTCGTTGTCCGAGATCAGCCCCACCACCACCGCGTCGTCCGCAAACTTCACTATGGAGTTGGAGCTGAACTTGGCCACACAGTCGTGTGTGTAAAGTGAGTACAGCAGGGGGCTCAGAACACAGCCCTGGGGGGACCCGATGCTCAGGGTGATGGTGTTGGAGGTCTGACCCCCCACCCTGACCGCCTGGGGTCTTTCACTCAGAAAGTCCAGTATCCAGGCGCTCAGAGCGGAGCTCAGACCCAGCTCGATCAGCTTGTCCACCAGTCTGGTGGGGACTATGGTGTTGAACGCTGAGCTGTAGTCAATGAACAACAGTCTCACATAGCCCCCCTTCTGGCGGTCAAGGTGAGAGAGGGTGCTGTGCAGTACTTGGGAGACCGCATCGTCCATGGACCTGTTTGGCCTGTATGCAAATTGCATAGGGTCCATATCACTGGGGAGGGAGGCACAAATGTGATCCTTGATCAGCCTCTCAAAACATTTCATGGCCACAGAGGTGAGTGCCACATTATTGCTGTCTGTCGTTGAACTCACTGCTCTCAGCTGAAAAGCTCTCTCACTCGCGAGGATATCTCGCCATGGGGCTGCATATTTCTCCAACAAATCATACCGTCTATAAGATCTATTTTCTGGCATTCCAAGTTTAGTCAGGATAATATAATCTGCATTATCATTCTCGAGAATACACTTTTCATTTCAGCTCCTCACGGACCCGACTGAACGTTAGAATGGCTATAGCCAACAGCTTTTGATGATCAGGGAGATGGATAAACTGTGGATCAATTTTATTTATTTTATCAAAGAAAACTTCTCTTAGATCCTTATATTTATCACAGTGTAGTAGGAAGTGATAATAATAATTGTTAGACTAGAAGTCTTTATTTGTCATGCAGTTTAACACACACACGCGAGATGGGCGACCCACAGGAACACACACACACTGAGTCACAGATGAAATGTCTCTCTGCACTTTTCCCATCCTGTTGTCCTTCCCCCCATGGGCAGCCGGGAGCAGATAGGGCGTCAACGTGAGCCGCGCCCCGGGGACCAATCCAAGTGCTCCTGTCCGTCTTCATCAAGGACGCCACAGCGTTAGCGATCTGTTGTGCATGTTTTTCCATTGGGTTTATCTTATCGGGGGGGAAACCCTTGCGAGCATGGGGAGAACATGCAAACTCCACACAGAAAGGCCTGGGAAATACCCCACCTGAGTACCTGGCATCATGGAAACCTGGTCCCCAAGCGGGAAACGAACCCTGGACCTTCTTGCTGTGAGGCGACAGTGTTAACCACTACACCACCGTGCCGCTGATGAGACAGAAGTGAGGTTCTGTCTCAACATCCCCCTGATGACAAAGTGAACACAGCCTGGCCTCTCTGGGCAGCCAGTTCTGCCTGTGACGGCCTGTTTCTATGGCTAGGCTATGTCCACTCAGTCTGTACCGTGTCAATGTCTTTCTTAATTTTATATCATTCACAGTGGTCAGGTATTCTGCCATCATGTACTCTATGTTTAGGGTCAAATAGAATTCTAATTTACTTTGAGATTTGGTTGATTTGTTCCAATATTCTATATAATTTTCTTTTTGTTTTGAGATTATTTGGTTGGGCCAGATTGCTTGGTGTCTGTCCTGAAGCCCTGGTGTTTGTGGGCAGAGGTTTCTGACTAGCTGGCAGAGGGGACTCTTGTCTGGGTTCATCTCCTGGCTCTGAAGGGCTTTGTAGTGGTAGGAGTGGGGGTCACTTGATTGGAGGTGTGTATAAAATTTGATGGCTTGCTTTTGAATTTTAATAATTAGAGGGTATTGGTCAAGTTCTGCCCTGCATGCATTATTGGCAGTGTGTCTGTGAACCCTAAGTAGGTTTTTGCACAATTCTGCATGCAGTACTTCTAATGGATGTTTTTCCGGGCCTGCTGGGCCGCCTGGGAGTCGACCTTCGAGGGCGGGGTACTGTAACACTTCCCCCGGTCCTGTGGGACCAGCCGGCAACCCTCCGCCCGGTTCGGTTGGTTCCAACTGGTGGGCTGATGCAGATCTGGCATCAGCTCACACACCAGCTTATTATTATTTACTGCCAGTTATGTTTATTATGTTTACTGTCTGTATTGTCGTTGTTGTCTCCACTTTGTTAGACTTGTGTTCCCCTGTCTGTGTTTTGCAAATATGTTTTAGTCTGGTTGTGTAATTGTTATTGTTTTCCCAGTGTGCTCTGTGTTCTGTTGTTTCTGTCTGCCACACCTGTGTCCTGTTTGTAATTACCCTCTGTGTCTATCAGTGTCTGTATATTAGGTGTTGTGGGCCTGCAGTCCCTTGCGGGTTCATTGTTAAATGTTACCTATGTTTGTCAGTCGTGTATTGTTCCTGTCTTGTTTAAGTAAACTGTTATCGTCACCACGTCGACTCCTGTCTTAGCTATATTCACTCTGCCACCTGGGTTCACCATGAAGAAGAAGCATAACCGTAACAATTCCAAGACGGCGACCATTTTGAAATTTTTGAACCATGGGAATTGTAGTTTTTTTGCAGCCATTTTGTCGAGGGCATGCATAGCTGTGGATCAGCGTTGGAATTATTCCGAACCACACTTCCTGGCAAGTTCTATGGGGGTTCAAAGTTCAGCGTTCTGAATGAATTATGTCAATAACTGTTATTATTCGGGATAATAAGCCACAAAGGGTAACGTTTTTGACAAATATTGAAACGCAGTTAGTTTCTCCTCCCTATTGTTAGCATGTAGCAACAATTAGATCTGAAATTAATTTCAAAATGGTTGCACTGTGGTGAAAATAAAAAAAATACAGTAAATTACAGTAGATATCATTATCTGTTCTTATGCACGCCTGGTGATACTAAATCAAAATTGAACTCGGGCATTTGAAAGATAATATATGTATATATATATATATAAATGTGTGAATTGGCTATAATAAGGTAATTTATAAGCATCATATTCTATATTCTATAATAATATTTCAAATTGCATTGGTCCGAATGCGAGAATTCAGTACTGTATCTATCTTCGGTTTAATCATCTTCCCCTTATTAATTTGTTTTACACATGATCTCAAGAGGGTACTGAACGAGATCAGTGGCAGTTTTTTAAGTTTGGTCATTATTATCATGGTGTTATTCACTCTCAAAGATGCAAAGAAAAATCATAATTCATATTCTCTTTTGTTTCATCACAATTTAAGCAAGCCTAGTAATAGACACAATATTTCTGATACTGTGTATACATTCCCTGAGGTCCATAGATGTCCCTAGATACCAAGAATATGCAAATGTTCCTTGTAGAAGTGGAGCAATAATCCATTTACCTAGGTATATATTTTAGGCAAAAATATTCCACCGGTGGAACAGGTTAAGGGAGACGCACTAGTGTGTTATCTAACCACCCCGTAGAGGTTCCCGACAGGTCTGCTCATCTGATCGCTATCCGCCAAGGTACTCATAGTGTTAGTGAGTATTCCATCGAGTTTCGTATCCTTGCAGCCGAGTCAGGGTGGAACGATAAAGCACTTAGAGGCGTATTCCGCCAGGGACTCAGCGACATACTCAAAGACAAGCTAGCCGCTAAGGATACAGCAAACACGCTAGACAAGCTAATTGATTTAGCCAGAAGTTTAGACAAGTTCAGTTTTTTGTCATATCATGTCCTCTTACCCCCCTAGTTCTGGGATATCCGTGGCTTAAGAAGCATAATCCACAAATCGACTGGGCCTCGGGCAAGATTATGTCCTGGAGCAGCCATTGTCACGCTAACTGTCTGCACTCTGCTCAACCCTCTCTTCCTAATACTCCTTCACTTCCTATTGAAGTCGCTGATCTGTCTGCCATCCCCAAGCCGTATCATGACATTGCCGCTGTATTTTCGAAACAAAGGGCCATGTCTCTACCGCCCCATCGCCCATATGATTGTACCATTGACCTTCTTTTTCTTTAGTCAATGTGTTTTTATTACAGTTTTTTAGACATTACAGTAGACACTACAGACGTAACATACATACGCATACAAACAAAACAAAAACAAAACACCAAAATATTTAAAAGAAATATATATATATTAGAGCTGGGCCGCTAACGCCATTACCGGGCTAAGTTAGCCCCGGACTGTTATCGCGCGATAAAAAATTGCCGCCGTTAATCTATTCTCAAAAGTTGGGTCTCCTCTCCTCTCTCTGTCTGCACGAGAAGCGAGCCGCAGCGACTCAGCGAGCCACTCACACTCACACAAAATACACATAAGGTTACTTAACACTTTCAGTGCCCAGCAGGGGGCGCACATTTAGTGCTTGAATGCCCACCATCCACTTCAATGTTAACATTAATATCGCCTAATCTATGTTTTAAATTATGGCTATGTGTCTAATCTGCCCGTCGCTTATCAATGACTCATTTTCCAGTCAACATTGTCAAAGCGGATTGTTTTTTTATCGGTTCATTTCCGTTTTATAGCATTTTGAAAAGCCCTCGTTTTCAAGGGGGAAAAAAGATTCTGTGATAAACGCCCTGTACTGTAATATTGTAGAACGTTGTCATTTTTCGGCCTATTTATGAATCCTTTTCAAATAAACGCTAGATTATCGATTGTATATGTGTACGTATGCACGCTGGTGCCGCAAGCTGAAAATCGATTCTCTTAGTTCCTGATCACTCACACATAGGGGAAAAGCTTATATCTCCGTGAAAACAGGTCTGATTATCCTAAGACGGGTAAAATAGATTCCTTACCTGAGATCAGATGGTATCCAAAAAGATTATTCCAATTCCTGATCGCCATTCCAAAAATCGATCCTTTTATTGATCCAATGCTACGTACTGTAAAGACATATTACACGCTGTTCTGAGGGTCCACAATGAATCTGATCGGCTCCGGTTACATGCGTGAGATGTAAAATGTGGATTCCGGAGTATTTTTTTCTCATCCATTTTCATTGAGTCCAATCCAAAAGGGTGCATTACCATCTGGGAGACGATAGGGGGCGCTTTTTTCACATCTGAGCGCCTGGTGGGGCTGGTTTACCAACGGTATACTCAGTTGAATTCAGATCGCTAATAAAAAAAATAAAACGAGAATTCTCGTGATGGGCATTCAGGGGGCGGGCTGATAACACGAGTTATCTCGTGATGGGCATTCAAAGTGTTAAGGGAAGGGCCTGTCCGTGGCTCCGTGTTGAAGCTCACAGGACACAGACCGAGCTCTACGCTCATCATGGCGGTGAGAACAAAACGAAAGTCTGGGTACACTTTACGAAAGTCGATGCCGACAACGCACGTTGCCACAAGTGCAATAAAACATTTGCAAGTAAGGGTGGCAATACAAGCAATTTGTCAAAACATCTGTTGTCAAAACATAACATTAGTCTGCAGAAATGCGCCGTTTTCGACTGCTTTGCTCGCAGTGTTCCATCTCCATCCACGTCCACTGCAGGTAAGCCAAGATACAGAGTTAGCTAGGCTAATAACGAATTATTACGAATAGGCTAATACATGAAATATAATTGCTTAGCTAATTGTTTAGCTACAAATATATTTGAAAGATGACAACTTTTTATAGATCGTCATTCGTCAGGCTGAGGCTGCAGCCACCATGTCCCAGCCCACCCCTCCTCCCTCTACCACCACCGGTCCCAGCCAAGCACAAAGTCCCTTCATCCTAGCAGCTAGGAAGGATGACAGAGGATAGGGTGAACGAGTGTCACAGGGCTGTGACCCAGTTTGTTGTCAAAGGCCTGAACCCCTTCTTTACAGTGGAGTCCAAGGGCTTTAGGTAACAACTAATTATTCAGTGTATATCGTTTTTTTTTATCTTACATTTGTTGTTTATTATAAAAAGTCTATAATTCAGACACATTTAAAACATTGTTGCTGCTGTTGCTGAAGAAATAATATTTATTTATTATATTTATTTATAATTTATTTATAAAGTTAAATAAAAGAACATTGCTGCTGCTGTTGCTGAAGAAATAATTATAAATAATTTGTCGATAAAGTACCGAACCGTTAAGCAGTATCGATAAGAGTAGTAGTATCGATAAAATCCTAACGATACCCATCCCTAGGTAGAACACACATATTTAGAATGCCTTCGGCAGACTTCAAATGAGCCATTTTAATCTAGATTAATCTAGATTAACTCCAGGATTGCAGATAGATTCATCTAGATTAAAATAATTAATCTATGCCCACCTCTAATATATATAATAAGAATAAAATAAAAAGTTCACAGAGCACTTCATATTACAGAATCGTTACTATACAGTGTCATTGTTTCAGGAGGTGAGAGACATAGTCAACCGTTCCACATGAGAAATAAAGGGTTGCCACTAGGAGTGGAACGGTACGCAGTCGAACCGTAAACCATTCGGTACGACCTCCACGGTTCGGGGCATGTGTGTATTGTTCGGTTATAACGTCATTCATTCATTCACGTTAGCGTCGAGCTAGGCTAACGTTACGTTAGCCACGAGCTAACTAACTTTAGCCGCGAGCTAACTAATGTTAGCCGCAAGCTAACCGTGGAAACGCTCACAGCGAAGTGACTCCACGACACCAGAGTGGGGAAGGGGGGTATATTGACGAGGCTTGACAACAGAGGTTCAAAGATAATTGTTTGTGTTCAATAACGAGCCAGGAGACTAGAGCGTGTGTGTCAACTGTGCCGTGCGTCTGTATTGCCAACCCATAACACGACATCTTGTTTACATCCTGGTCCCTGCTGGGACATACCAACTCCACACACCACTGTGGGGGGGTTTATATAACATTCCCCATTCCCTTGTAACATCTCCTCTTTTAAATTTTTTTTGATAACACCATGCAAATCATTATTAACCTCTTCCACTCTGAGACTATTTTCTGAAAATGCGCCTAAAATATATACCTAGTAGGGATGTAACCGTACACAGAAGCCACGGTTCGGTACGACGGGGGAGAATGTTGATGTGTTTGTTGGCGCGTGTGTGTGTGTGTCGGCGACGCGTGTGTGTTTCTTTTCATTGGTTTCATTTGGTTAACGTTATTGGGCGCACAAGAAAACGAAAGAAAACTGTAATGATGACCCTGCAGCTGTTCCAATGTAAATGTGCCTGGCTTTCTCCTCCGTGCACTTTCGCCGCTCTGAAGTCTGAGCTCGGTGTGCCCGGCCACGCGCGCTGTTCTCACACAGACCTCGCGAGTGCCTGCATGTGGGTGTGTGTGCGCTGTGGGGCGTATTCGTCGCATGGGTGCGCATACCACACCGTGACGGCCGTACCGTAAATTTGCGGGACGAATACACGTACCGTTACACCCCTAATACCTAGGTAAATATGGAATATTGCTAAAAGCTGAGCTGACTACACTTGTGATTTAGCTGAGTAAAGGTAAGTCAGTACCCATTGTGTATTATTTTTGGTGGTTGTTCTCTCTGAATCAATCAGCTCAGTTCACCCCATAGGGATTGACTTGAGCAGCCTGTGCTAATTAGTCCAATCAGTCAGAGGCAAGGACTGTGTTAAATACTGCTGCCTGTAGCTCACTTTGCCCTAAAGCTGAGCTGACTACACTTGTGATTTAGCTGAGTAAAGTAACTCAGTACCCATTGTGTATTATTTTTGGTGGTTGTTCTCTCTGAATCAATCAGCTCAGTTCACCCCATAGGGATTGACTTGAGCAGCCTGTACTAATTAGTCCAATCAGTCAGAGGCAAGGCCTGTGTTAAATACTGCTGCCTGTAGCTCACTTTGCACTAAAGCTGAGCTGACTACACTTGTGATTTAGCTGAGTAAAGTAAGTCAGTACCCAGTGTGTATTATTTTTGGTGGTTGTTCTCTCTGAATCAATCAGCTCAGTTCACCCCATAGGGATTGACTTGAGCAGCCTGTGCTATCAGTCAGAGGCCAGCCTCCTACAGGTGTGGGACATTATTCATCAGGGATTTAAGTGTAGTTTATCTAAGCGCCAGCGAAGCGCAGGCGACCGACTAAGACAGACAAAGACTTGGAGTTTTCCTGCTGGAGTTCTCCGAGGAGGCAACCGAGTGCATTCAAGTATCTACTGCCTCTTACTTGCCCTCCTCCAGCAGGCCACTCTTTTGTATCTGCATTTTCTGGTCTTGCCTTGTTAGCTTGTCAACTATACTATCCTAGTCCCCTAGCTTCCAGGCTTACCCGGCTAGCGCAACCTACTGGTTTTAGCTCTTTAGCCAAACCTTCAATTGGCTTCATACTCATAGCCTTTACATGGGCGGAGTTTATGGGGGTGCAGGGGGTGCATTGCACCCCCTGGTGGCCGGGGGTGAAATTGCTTTTTTCTTTTTTTTTCTTTTTTTTTAAATCAAGATTATTTTTATTTTAATAAAATTATAATAATTGTGAGAAACAAATCTGAATTCTATTATGTTTTGTTTTACAATACATTCATTTTATATTAGTAATCATGTCACATTATAAGGCGAACCTTCTGTAGTGTGGCAGTGAAAGGGTTAACGCGCGGCCAAGCACCACCATTCGCAGCAGCAGCAGCAGAATGCCCCGCGCTATAGTACATTGTAACGCTTGTACAAAGCCACTTATTCTGAGATGATAATTAATGTATCTGGATAACCAATGCACGGATTTTGTCGAGGCAGGTAGCGTTATTTCGGGAAAATTGATATCTATAGTCTGGTATATTTTTCGTCCACGAAAAATGGAGGCTGTAATAATTATTATTGCTCGAGAGTCTCTATGAATAATAATAATTAGAGCCTCCATTTTTCATGGACGAAAAATATACCAGACTATAGATATCAATTTCCCCGAAATAACGCTACCTGCCCCGACAGAATCCGTTCATTGGTTATCCAGATACAGATGAATTAGCATCTTAGAATAACAAATAACGTGTAAGACAAACGCAACATCTTTTTCTTTTCTCCAGCGCGACCAGCACATCTTTCGTTGGATTGGCATGTCTAATAATGCTGTTATTAGAAAATGTGAACTTTTGTTTGTACAGCCTTTGACAACCTACTGTATGCATACGTGTGCGCGGCTGTGCGCTTGGCAGAGTGTTGCACAGTATTTTGTTATTTTTGTATGTCATGTTTGGTACAGTAAAGTGGTCTAGTGGAGCAGCAATATACTTGTTGTGGTCTTTTTATTTTAGTATTTCCTTCTTTATCTTTGTCACTTTGTCAATGATTAAGAGTAAGTCAGTTAAAAATTATCCCCCGTAGTGCTGTGTGTGTGAGTGTGTGTGTGCTGCTGTACTACCTAAATAAAATAAAAAATTAGGGGTTAGGGCATTGTAAAAACGCTAAAATAATAAAATAAAGGTCAAAAAAATCGCGCGTGCACGATTTGCCAAACAGTCGCACCCCCTGGGGTCACGTTCAAACTCCGCCTATGAGCCTTTAGCAGTTGATCCATAGCACTTTTATTTAAATTTTTTCCTGGTTAAGCATGGCTCTGTGTTCTGTCTGTCCCTCTCTCCTAGAAAGGTTAACTCGGTTAGAGAGTTGTGTCCTTGAACTTGAGTCAGGAAAACAGTCAGCTTTAGACGTCTTAGACACTTCAGGCTTTTCTAAGGAGCCTCAAGCGAGGTCTTCTAGTCTGGAGAGTCCCAGACATAGTGCTCAGGATGGTCTTTGCGCCCAATACGGAGCGGCAGTGTAACCGCTCGGTCTCGGCCTCAACACTTGCTCCGCAACATGATCTTACACGTGTTGCGGGTTCCGGTCCCAGCACGCAGCGGCCTCCACTGAAACCCCGTCTTCCTGTCCTTGTGATTGGCGACTCCATCACCCGGCATATTAAGCTAGACAAGCCAGCCGAGATCAAATGTTTTGGGAGAGCCAGAGCTACCGACATTGAAGCCAACCTGAGATTTCTGGCGAATAGCATAGTCAAGGGAAAAGATAACCCACATCTCGCACCCACTGAAGATAAATTTGAGCAGATTGTTATACACGTCGGAAATAATGACTGTAGGATGAAAGTCTCTGAGGTCACAAAGATCAACATAGTTAGGCTTTCTGACCTCGACAGAAAGATGAGTCGGCATCGAGTAATCTTCTCTGGCCCCCTGCCTGTAAACCGGCATGATGATGAGTTCATGAGTAGGATAGCTTCTCTACACCGATGGCTGGGAAAATACTGCAAAGAACAGGGCTTAGGGTTTGTGGATAACTGGTCCTCTTTCTGGGGGCGCCCTGGCTTGCTGAGAAAGGACGGCATGCATCCTAACATGCAAGGCGCCTCTCTCTTATCTAGCACTATAGACAAGATTATAGCTTCGGGCTGACAGCCACCCCACAAGCATGCCAGGGTGCAGGCTCTTAGCGAGCCTGCTAGTCATGCTAAATCGATGGAGCCTGCCAATCCCTATACCTTTCCTAACCATGCTGGGTCCCTCCTCCACCAGGCTCCCCATTCCTCTCTTTCTATCTCTATCCTTAAACCGTTATATCCAATCAAAACTAGAATATCTTGTTACGCTCCGCTTTACCCAGCTCGTCCTTGTGCGATAAACCATGCCAACTTAATTGCGATTAAACCTAGCCGCATGGCTGAAAATCGCGCTGTTAAATATACAGAGTGCGTGAAGGTTGGCCTTATCAACATTCGCTCTCTGCCAACCAAAGCTCTTTTGGTAAATTAACTGATAACAGACCATAGTCTCGACTTATTGGGCCTCACTGAGACATGGCTTAAACCTAATGACTTTCTGCCCTTAAACGAGGCTTCACCCCCTAATTTTAGTAGCTCCCATATCGCACGCACCTCCAAGAAAGGAGGCGGAGTTGCTCTAATTTATGACTCTAAGCACAACTTTACATCCAACGCAAAATGTAAGTTTTCCTCGTTTGAGGTGCTCCTGTTGCGTCCCTCTCCGCCCAACAGAAAGTGTGGCGGTCTGATTCCTACCTCCACTGCATCCTTTGTAATGGCTGTCCTTTACCGCCCCCCAGACCCTTACACCCTCTTCCTAGATGAGTTTTCCACTTTCATCTCTGAGCTTGTTACGCGCTCAGATAACATTTGAATTGTTGGTGATTTTAACATTCATTCCAACAAAACTCTAGATCCCCTAAATAAGGCTTTTACCGACATCATTGACTCTGTCGGTCTCATTAAAATCGTTGACCAACCCACTCACAGTGGTGGGAACACCCTTGACCTAGTCCTAGCCTGTGGTCTCACTGTGTCTCACTGTTTCCCCCTATGTTCCTGCTCTCTCAGACCACTACCTCATCAAATTTCAAATTGATCTGACGGTTTCTCGCCCAGACAGTGTAGAATCCTACATGAGCCGTCGTATTAATGCCTCAACTGTCCCAACTCTAGTTAACTGCCTACCAGACACCCTCTCTCCCTTCCTCTCTTACTCTGGCCCCCTTGATCTCTTAACAGACAAACTTAACGCCGCCCTTCGTAGCACGCTCGACATTGTCGCTCCCCTTAAGCCTAAAATTAAACGTGCTCCGCAAAAACAAACTCCCTGGTTTACAGGAGAAAACACACTCCTTTAAAAAGGCTTGTCGCAAACTTGAACATAAATGGCGTTCGACCAAACTCGAAGTATTCCGCCTTGCCTGGAATGATCAACACCTCCTTGTCTACTGGCGTGGTGCCCCTGGCCTTTAAATCAGCCGTCATTAAACCACTACTTAAAAAACCGAACCTCGACCCTCTAATCTTGAGAAATTACAGACCCATCTCCAATCTTCCGTTCCTATCCAAAGTGTTAGAACGGATCGTCGCAACGCAACTTACTGACCATTTATCAAACAATAATCTTAATGAATCTTTTCAATCTGGCTTTAGAGCCTTACACTCCACCGAAACAGCGGTTACCAAAGTCACAAATGACTTACTGCTCTCTCTTGACTCAAACCTAACTTCTGTGCTCTTATTGCTTGATCTCAGTGCAGCCTTTGACACTATCGATCACTCGATTCTTCTAGGTCGGCTTGAGAATCATGTTGGCATTCGGGGTCATGCACTTGCTTGGTTTAAATCTTATTTAACTGATAGAACACACTGCATGGTCTATAATGATTTAACATCTGATACCCTCCCAGTGCAATGTGGTGTCCCACAAGGCTCTGTCCTGGGCCCTTTGCTATTTTCGATTTACATGCTACCCCTCGGCAATATCATACGCAAATTTGGCATAAACTTTCATTTTTACGCTGATGACACCCAATTATATATACCCTAAGCCAAATGATTCCTCCCAATTACAAAACCTTGAGGCCTGCTTGCTTGCCATCAAAAAGTGGATGTCGCAAAACGTTCTACTCCTTAATGCAGATAAAACTGAGATGTTAATTGTTGGCCCCCCAAACCACAGAGGCCTGTTTCAGGACATCTTCCTCAACTTTGATACTTGTCATGTATCCCAGAACTCCACCATAAAAAACCTCTGAGTCATTTTTTATTCCTCCCTCTCATTTAATGCACATATAAAAAATTTCACCAAAATTGCCTTCTTCCATCTTCGTAATATCGCAAAAATTCGCCCCATTTTAACTCTGGCTGATGCTGAAACGCTGATTCATGCTTTTGTCTCATCACGTCTGGAATACTGTAATGCACTTTTTTGAGGCCTACCTAATTCAAGCATCAAAAATCTTCAACTCCGCCCTACACTGGCTTCCTATTCAAGCCCGATCTGACTTTAAAGTGCTACTCCTCACCTACAACATTTTTAATGGGCTTGCACCGTTCTATCTATCCGATCTCATCTCCCGATACTCGCCCGCTCGTGCTCTGCGCTCACAAAATGCTGGGCTTCTATCGATTCCTAGGGTTAAAAAGAAATCCGCCGGCCACAGAGCCTTTGTCTACCGCGCTCCCTACCTGTGGAACAAATTACCTGCCGTCATCAGGGGAGCCTGCTCTGTCGAAGCTTTTAAATCCCTGCTTAAGACCCATCTTTTCTCTCTTCTTCAACCTACTCTGATCTCACCTGGTCGGGGACTGACCTTTAGATTAATCTGTCTAGTTTAGTTAGGATGTCTATTTTCTCCCATGTCTGCTTTTCTGCAGACATGGGAGAACCTTTTGGCCTCTGTCTCGGCCGGTCCCGTGGAATGGCGTTGTCCGCCTTCTGTCTGGCCTGCAGTGCTGAACCTTCTGAGAGGCTCCTCCTGCCCCCACTAGGCATGCAGCCCTGGGCTTTTGTCTCGTATTTCACCCTGTGTCCATACGCTTGCAGTGGTTCTATCTATTGCTCTATTTCACAATTTTCTTGTATACTATGGTTCTGCTGTCGCCATGTGTACAAGTGCTCGCTGCATGTATCTGTTGCTCCATCTCCGCCCTCTACAAACATGGGAACTCTCTAACCCCCCCCCCTCCATCTATCTGAGTGCTTGTCTTGTAGTGCTGACCAAGGTGATGGATGTCTCGGGGTCTTGGCCAAGATTGCAGTGACTGCTCTACGTGCACCACCGAGGCCATGGATCAGCTCCTTACCGTTTTCTGTCCGTGGTCTGTCAACATGGTTTGTGGTCTGTCAACGTGGTTTCATTGCTGGGTTAAGTACTTCTATTCTATTCACATAATATGCTTACTTCATATATCTATTCTATTCACATATATGCTTACCACTTGTATCTATTGCTATGTCCGCCCACTACAATAACGCCTGTCCCGTCTCCCTGTCTCCCTGTGAGTTGCTGTCCCGGAGTGTTGACCGGAGTGTCGAACATCCCATGATGAAGACCGGGAGGATGCGACCCTCTCTGCGTGCCCTCCTGTCTCCCTGTCTCCGGCTGTCTCATAGTGATGACCGGAGTGCTGGACGTCCCGCGATGATATCGGGGAGGTTGCGACCCTCTCTGCGCCGCCCCCTATCTCCCTGTCTCCGGCTGTCTCGGAGCAATGACCGGAGTGTTGAACGTCTTTGCGCCGATCAAATAGATCCGCTATCAGCTCTATCTTTAATCTTTCAAAATGTTCAGTTGCTATCGCTCTCAGCTCTATCTTAAATTTTTCAAAATGTTCAGTCGCTATTGCATGCAGTCATCTGTGTTTCACTACACACATGAGTGCATGCTTACCAACTGTCAGTCTGCAACACTACTATCACCGAAATCTAAGACGGGAGATCCCCCCTTGAATGGCCCTTCTAAGGTTTCTCTCCTCCACACTGCCTGTGGTGCATTTTTTTTCCTATTGTTAGGTTTTAGTGAGTTTTTCCTTACCTTCGCGTGGGGTATGTCTGGGAGTGTTTGCATTCATTCATTTATTTTGCATTTATTTTAAATTGGTTGGACCTTATGGTGTTCTTGTTTTGTTCTTGACTTATTGTTATGTTTCTTCTTGACTTGTTTAAAGAAGATGTGTCCGGCCCATGGGGACATTAACGTGTGTTGTCGGGCCTTACAAATAAATTTGATTTGATTTGATTTGCGCCACTTCTACAAGTCCATTTGCATATTCTTGGGACATCTACGGACCTCAGGGAATGTAATCACAGTGTCAGAAATATTGTGTCTATTACTAGACTTGCTTAAATTGTGGTGAAACAAAGGAGAATATTAATTATGATTTTTCTTTGCATCTTTGACAGTGAATAACACCATGATACTAATGACCAAACATTAAAAACGGCCACTGATCTCGTTCAGTACCTTCTTGAGATCATGTGTACAAAAAATCTAAGGAAATTAATAAAGAAGGTGATTAAACAGAAGGTTCTGTAGATACAGTACCGAATTCTCCCATCCGGACCAATGCAATTTGAAATATTATTATAGAATAGGAGGCTTATCATTATAGCCAATTCGCACATTTATATATGTGACCAAGTCCAGCGTTTGTGCCGACATGTGTCCATTTTCATTTTCCAGATTTTTCCAGATTGTGAAAGTACAAAATGTAACATTTCAAATGATGTGTCATACTTTGAAATCTGAGAATGTTTTGAATATCATATATTCATTTAAATCTTGTAAAGCAGTCTGTTGTCTAGATTAGAACACTCAAGGGGAGAAAATGCCTCTCAAAGATGTTCACACTTTAGCTAGTTTGGGGGGGGGGGGGGGGGGGGGGGGGCGTGGACAACTACAACTAAAAAGAGCTGCTTACCGCCCAGCAATTCCATCCATCTTTCTGGCGAATGCCCGTTCGTTGGAGGGTAGGATGGATGACCTGAGAGCGAGGGTCCGGTTCCAACGGGAGATGAGAGACATCAACATTATGTGTCTCACAGAGACATGGCTCACGTCGACGACTCCGGACAAAAGCGTATCTCCCTCGGATGCCTTCACAGTCTTACGTGCAGATCGTACCGCTGCCTCAGGAAAGACCATCGGCGGCGGAGTCTGCCTCATCACGAACAATTCCTGGGTTAATCCCGAGGGGGTGCAGGTTCTCTCAAACTCGTGTTCGCCGGACATGGAACATCTTTCTATCCTGTGTCGTCCGTTTCACCTCCCGAGGGAGTTCACCGCGGTCGTCATGACTGCCGTGTATATCCCCCCACACGCGAATACGGGCAAAGCGCTGGGCGAACTACACCATCATCTCAACAGACACCAGATCAAACACCCAGACGCAGTGATGGTAGTGGCCGGCGATTTCAACCAGGCCAACCTGAAGAAAGTGATGCCGTCCTTTTTTCAGCACATCGCTTGCTCCACCAGAGGGAAAAACACACTCGACCACTGTTATTCCCCGTTCAAAGCCGGTTACAAGGCAGTAGCCGCTCCGCCATTAACGGGGTCCACAAGCTCGAGCGATCACAACTCCATCTTGCTATTTCCGGCATATCAACAGAGATCACGTGATGCCGTCGTGTCACGTGAGACAAAGAAGTGGACCGACGAATCAGAGGCCACGCTCCAGGACGTGCTTGCAGACACGAATTGGGATATGTTCAAAGGAAGCGCCAGTGACATCAGTGAGCTCGCAGACACAGTGGTGAGTTACATCACAACAATAGCCGATGGTATTGTCCCCAGGAAAACGGTGCGGATTTTCCCAAACCAGAAACCGTGGGTGGATAGCACTATTAGAGCAGCTCTGAACTCTCGTACCACCGCCTACAACCTGGGTAGAGAGTCAGGAAACATGGAGGAGTATAAGGCTTCAGTCTATACTCTACGCAAGGCTGTCAAACTTGCTAAGAGGACATATGCTGATAAACTGGAGACACAAATGGCACAAAACGACACAAGAGGATTATGGCAGGGACTGAAGACAATAACTGACTATAAAGTCAGCGCCCCCTCAATGGGGAGCGACGACGCCTCCCTCGCGGACAAGCTCAACATCTTCTACGCTCGGTTTGGTGTAGACAGTGGCGCTGCTGGCTCTCCGGCTAGTGACGTCACTGGCGCGCCGGCTGTTGTGGAGGGGGGGGGGGCAACCGCGAGGGGGGGGGGACGCTCTCTCGT
This sequence comes from Notolepis coatsorum, assembly GCF_963971535.1. Taxonomy (NCBI): domain Eukaryota; kingdom Metazoa; phylum Chordata; class Actinopteri; order Aulopiformes; family Paralepididae; genus Notolepis; species Notolepis coatsorum. The sequence continues at coordinate 65,929,811 of NC_140171.1, forward strand.
TGTCGGAACACAGTGTGAGAAGAGCATTTATGCAGGTGAACACCAGGAAGGCTGCTGGCCCAGATGGCATAACAGGACGTATACTCAAGACCTGTGCCAACCAGCTGGCCCCTGTGTTCACCGCCATATTTAATCAATCACTGGCGGAGTCAGTGGTCCCTGCCTGCTTCAAGATGTCTACCATCATCCCTGTGCCAAAGAAACCCTCCCCAGCATGTCCAAATGACTACAGACCGGTGGCACTCACCTCTGTGGTCATGAAATGTTTCGAGAGGCTGGTCAAGGACCACATTTGTGCCTCCCTCCCCAGTGATATGGACCCTATGCAATTTGCATACAGGACAAACAGGTCCACCGACGACGCGGTCTCCCAGGTACTGCACAGCACCCTCTCGCACCTTGACCGTCAGAAGGGGGGCTATGTGAGACTGTTGTTCATTGACTACAGCTCAGCGTTCAACACCATAGTCCCCACCAGACTGGTGGACAAGCTGATCGAGCTAGGTCTGAGCTCCGCCCTGAGCGCCTGGGTACTGGACTTTCTGAGCGAAAGACCCCAGGCGGTCAGGGTGGGGGGTCAGACCTCCAACACCATCACCCTGAGCATCGGGTCCCCCCAGGGCTGTGTTCTGAGCCCCCTGCTGTACTCACTCTACACACACGACTGTGTGGCCAAGTTCAGCTCCAACTCCATATTGAAGTTCGCAGATGACACGGTGGTGGTGGGGCTGATCTCGGACAACGACGAGAAGGCCTACCGGGAGGAGGTTGAGGTACTGGAACGCTGGTGCCAGGACAACAGCCTGCTCCTGAACATTGGTAAAACCAAGGAGCTGATCGTGGATTATAGGAGAGGACAGCAGGAGACGCACACACCACTGATGATTAACGGGGCTACCGTGGACAGGGTGAGCAGCTTCAAGTACCTGGGGGTCCACATCTCAGAGGACCTGACATGGTCAACACACATAGACACAGTAGTAAAGAAGGCGAAACAGCGTCTCTACCACCTGAGACAGTTAAGGAAGTTCAGAGTATCGGGAAAGATACTCCAGTCCTTCTACTCAGGAGCTGTAGAGAGCATCCTGACCGGAAACATCACTGCCTGGTATGGAAACAGCACGGCACAGGACAAGAAGGCCCTACAGAGAGTGGTGCGCTCAGCCGAGCGTACCACGGGTATTGCACTACCCCCCCTGCAGGTTCTATACAACAAGAGGTGCAAATCCAGAGCCTGCAGGATAATGAAAGACCCTCACCACCCCAATAACAGCCTGTTTCAGCTGCTGAGGTCAGGCAGACGCCTGCGAACCCCAGCTACTAGGACAGAGCGGCTTAGGCTCAGCTTCTTCCCCCAGGCCATCAGAGCCATGAACAATGAACATTGAGTGCTCAGAACATTGAACTGTCCACACACAAGCACACATGAACACACACACGACACGCACACTGTGCACGCTCACACACGAGCAGCCACTTAACACTTTAACATGAGCGGGCACACACTCATGTCGCACACACGCACACTTATGGCCAAAGGAAAGGACACTTTAAATTAGAATAACAGGAACAGTGTATTGCACTACCAAAGCTAACTAGCATGTCCCATATGCTCTGTAAATAACTATGTACAGATACCGAGATGTCACTCCATGTTACCTGTTACCTGTTACTGCACAATGTTGTTTCTTCTTTTGATTCTATTATATGTACCACTGTATTGCACATCGTTGCGGGCAAGACCACCCGCATTTCATTGTATACCTGTATGCCGTGACAATTAAAACTCTTGACTTGACTTGACTTGACCTGAATAGCATTAACATAATTAAGTGCTGTCACAGTAATGACTGTGAAAAGTCTACATGACATTATACAGCAGATAACATGACATTGTACAGTAGATAACTATAATCATAGTTCAAGCAATTTTCATGCATTTTCAAGGTGCCTTTTCAAGCTTTTCCAACATCTAACTATAACTATAATCAAATATATAAATGAGTACTACTGGGTGTAGTGCTAATCAGACGTATGTACAGAGTTGTAGTATCAATATGTACAGTGATACAGTAAAGTATAAAAACAATAGTTTGTTCGTGGTCATACTGGCCAGCAGCGTAACTAGTAAGAGTAGGTAAGGGATATGTACAGGTATGTATACATTTATTTTGTATAATTTTTTTAATGTTTAAATATCAACATTATCTGGCAATCCTCACTATCAAACTCCTCTGATATCATCTGGTCTTTCCAAAGATATGGGACACATGCTCGCGCACACAAACACAGGGAGAATGGCTTTAATTATTTAAAAATACTTCAGCTAAGTTAAGTAGTGGGCGAGAGAGAGGGAGAGAGAGACTGCTTCCCCGCTGCTATGAGAGCTCTCTGTCTCGGTCTGCTGGCTGTTGACTAGCAGCTCTATTCAGATGCAAAAATAAACCCAGCCCCCACCTCTCCTCTGTGGAGAGAACAAACTGTTTCAAAACTGCCTTTTTTAAACACAGAATTCTTACAATTAGAGTTATTATATAAGGATAATTTAGGACCTGCTCCGAGGTCATCAATTGGCACACATGCGATGCATGCATGCAATTCGTATCTGCGATTAACCCATCCCGTCGTCCTTCCCCCCCAAGGGCAGCCGGGAGCAGACAGGCGTCAACGTGAGCCGCGCCAGGGGACCAATCCAAGTGCTCCTGTCCGTCTTCGTCAAGGACGCCACAGCGTTAGCGATCTTGTTGTTGTGCATGTTTTTCCATTGGGTTTATCTTATCGGGGGGGAAACCCTTGCGAGCACGGGGAGAACATGCAAACTCCACACAGAAAGGCCTGGGAGATACCCCACCTGGGTAACTGGCATCTTGGAAACCTGGTCCCCAAGCGGGAATCGAACCCTGGACCTTCTTGCTGTGAGGCAACAGTGTTAACCACTACACCACCGTGCCGCCTGTTCGCTGTTATACTAAATATGTTCTTCAACTCTCGAACTGTAGTTATATATAAAAATAAATAAAAAAAATTGTTATTGTGTCTCTCTGTCATTTCACCCTGGCAACTTGTAGGCATCATCACCAGACTGGATCACATATATACATATATTATCTTTCAAATGCCCGAGTTCAATTTGGATTTAGTATCACCAGGCGTGCATAAGAACAGATAATGAAATCTACTGTAATCTACTGTACTTTTTTTATTTTCCCCACAGTGCAACCGTTTTGAAACAAATTTCAGATCGAATTGTTCCTACATGTTAACAATAGGGAAGAGAAACTTGAAAGCCTTTCAATATTTGTCAAAAACGTTACCTTTTGTGGCTTATTATTAACACTTTGAGTGCCACGCCGGGTTTTCCTTTTTACCCCCTGAATGCCACCATCGGCGCCAATGTTAACGTTAATATCGCCTAATCTATGTTTTAAATTATGGCTATGTGTCTAATCTGCCCATCGCATTATCAAAGACTATTTTCCAGTCAGTGCTGTCAAGGCAGATTGGTTTTTTATCGCGTCATTTCCGTTTCAGAGCATTTAGAAAAGCACCCGTTTTGAAATAAAAAACAGCCCATTCTGGACCATTCTATGAAAATCGTCTTTTACTGGAATATTCCACAACGTTGATATTCGTCGGCCTTTTTATGAATCGTTTTCAAATAAACGCTAGATGATCAATATTATATGTGCACGCAAGCACATTCGGGCCGCGCACGGATAATCGCCGCATTGATTTCCTCTTGGACTTTTACAGTGAAACCGAAAGAGCCCATTTCACAAAACAGCTTATAAATTAGTCTGATTATCCTAACACTGATAACATAGAGTCCTTACCTGACATCAGATGGTATCCAACTGGTATATTCCAATTCCTGATCACCATTCGAAAAAATCGATAAGTGTATAGATCCAACACGATACAGTAGAACTCCATGATCAGCGGGGCTCAGAGGCTCCAGAATGAACTGTGGTAACCCCAGCTGGATCAGTGGACTGGAAAATGTGGAGTACCGGATTTTTTTCCCCATCCATTTTCATTGAGTCCATTCCAAAATCCCTTATGTCATCTGAAAGACGATAGGGGGCGCTTTTTTCCACATATAATCTCCGGCGGTGCTCGTGTATACTCGGGTAGGCTCGCGTGATGCAATATGATTTCAGATCGCAAAAAAAATATAATAATTTAAATCCGAGAAATCTCGTGAGTGGCTTTCAACCACATAAAAATAAACCTGAGATATCTCGTGTGTGGCGGTTAAAGTGTTAACAGTTATTGAAATAATTCATACAGAACTCTGAACCTTGAACCCCATAAAATCTTCCAGGAAGTGTAAACTTTCGACGCAGAACCATATCTGTGGCCAAGATTGCAGTGACTGCTCTACGTGCACCACGAGAGCATGGATTAGCTCCTTACCGTCTTCTGTCCGTGGTCTGTCAACATGGTTTGTGGTCTGTCAACATGGTTTCATTGCTGGGTTAAGTACTTCTATTCTATTCACATAATATGCTTACTTCATATATCTATTCTATTCACATATATGCTTACCACTTGTATCTATTGCTATGTCCGCCCACTACAATAACGCCTGTCCCGTCTCCCTGTCTCCCTGTGAGTTGCTGTCCCGGAGTGTTGACCGGAGTGTCGAACATCCCATGATGAAGACCGGGAGGATGCGACCCTCTCTGCGTGCCCTCCTGTCTCCCTGTCTCCGGCTGTCTCATAGTGATGACCGGAGTGCTGGACGTTCCGCGATGATATCGGGGAGGTTGCGACCCTCTCTGCGCCGCCCCCTATCTCCCTGTCTCCGGCTGTCTCGGAGCAATGACCGGAGTGTTGAACGTCCTGTGATTAAGACGGGGAGGATGCGACCCTCTTTGCGCCTATCAAATAGATCCGCTATCAGCTCTATCTTTAATCTTTCAAAATGTTCAGTTGCTATCGCTCTCAGCTCTATCTTAAATCTTTCAAAATGTTCAGTCGCTATTGCATGCAGTCATCTGTGTTTCACTACACACATGAGTGCATGCTTACCAACTGTCAGTCTGCAACACTACTATCACCGAAATCTAAGAAGGGAGATCCCCCCTTGAATGGCCCTTCTAAGGTTTATCTCCTCCACACTGCCTGTGGTGCATTTTTTCCCCTATTGTTAGGTTTTAGTGAGTTTTTCCTTACCTTCGCGTGGGGTATGTCTGGGAGTGTTTGCATTCATTCATTTATTTTGCATTTATTTTAAATTGGTTGGACCTTATGGTGTTCTTGTTTTGTTCTTGACTTATTGTTATGTTTCTTCTTGACTTGTTTAAAGAAGATGTGTCCTGCCCATGGGGACATTAACGTGTGTTGTCGGGCCTTACAAATAAATTTGATTTGATTTGCGCCACTTCTACAAGTCCATTTGCATATTCTTGGGACATCTACGGACCTCAGGGAATGTAATCACAGTGTCAGAAATATTGTGTCTATTACTAGGCTTGCTTAAATTGTGATGAAACAAAGGAGAATATTAATTATGATTTTTCTTTGCATCTTTGACAGTGAATAACACCATGATACTAATGACCAAACATTAAAAACGGCCACTGATCTCGTTCAGTACCTTCTTGAGATCATGTGTACAAAAAATCTAAGGAAATTAATAAAGGAGATGATTAAACAGAAGGTTCTGTAGATACAGTACTGAATTCTCCCATCCGGACCAATGCAATTTGAAATATTATTATAGAATAGGAGGCTTATTATTATAGCCAATTCGCACATTTATATATGTGACCAAGTCCAGCGTTTGTGCCGAGATGTGTCCATTTTCATTTTCCAGATTTTTCCAGATTGTGAAAGTACAGAATGTAAGCTTTCAAATGATGTGTCATACTTTGAAATCTGAGAATGTTTTGAATATCATACATTCATTTAAATCTTGTAAAGCAGTCTGTTGTCTAGATTAGAAAATGCCTCTCAAAGATTTTTACACTTTAGCTAGTTTGGGGGGGGGGGGGGCGTGGACAACTACCCTCACCTGAATAGCATTAAAGCCCAACCTCCAGGTTAAACCCTACTGATCAATTATGGGTAGTTTACATCATTGGTATATAATTTCATTATTTATTTTTTTCCATTTGACACCGGAAATGCCACTCTGAAAGAGTTAAAAAGGTCCACGCACGAATAACATGCACGCGCGAATCAAAAAAGCTTATCAAACGCCGACGTCACTACAGGTGCATATTAATGAGCCGAATCTAAAAGCTAGCACGGCTGTGACGTCACTTCAGGAAATGCCATGCCCGTCCGGGTCATAGTACTAGTTCAATGGTGGCCCACTAGGTGCATCACAGTTAGCCTATATAGCTCCGCCGTCCCTGCTGCCTACAGTCAGGACCACTACACTGACGTTAGCCTATGGTTCTCTCCTCTTTGTGTGCCCCCGTCCTCGCGGGTGTCCTGCGGAGGAGCTTGTGGACGCGACAACAGCGGCGACCGTTGTTAGCTCATAGCTATCGTGAACCACTAGCCTTTACGGGCTCGAGCACCCTACAGGCTGCCACCATTGTCGCCGTTGTCGCGTCCATGGCCCCCCGGCAGGGTACCCGTGGGGACGGGGTGTACAGAGAGGAGAGAACCATTTTGGGTCGGTTGTTCATGCCGGCCAGCGAGCCGGATGTCGGGATATTTTGTTAGCACAATAGCTACCAAGCTAAGCTATGTTAGCTACTAACGTTATAAACACAAAATGTGTACAACGACACAATGATTTACATTATTACAAATATGGTAACGTGGTTGTGGCTTTAGAGATGGGTGGTGGCTTTAGAGATGGGTGGCTATAATCACGGAGCAATAGTGTTAGGTGAAACAGATACATTTTCATTCGGCTAGTAGTAGCAAGCATATATCAGTGCCTGCCACTAGCTGTGTGTGACTCTCAGCGCCCCCTGGTGAGCCCCCTGGTGCCCTGCACCTGTTGTGACGATCATTTCGATTACACACGCACGTTATGAACCATTGATTAAAATATGCACGTGCGTGGTGTGTTATGGTTTGTAACCGACCCCAATCGCACAACACAAGACCGGTATGAGGGTAAGCCAAGAAACTGGCATTTATTGAACAAAAGGAAAACCGGCACTGTCCCTTTAAGGGAGAAACACAAAATACTGGAATAACAAGAGGGGAAAAGGTACAGTGCCCTTAAGAGGCGAGCTGGCTAAGGGGAAGGCAAGGGAAGGCTAAGGGAAGGCTAAGGGAAGGCTAAGGGAACAGGGCCGGAGCAAGGGAAGGCTGGAAAAACAGGGAGGAACTAGGAGGACCGGACGGGAGGACTAGGAGGAACTAGAGAGGGGAGAACTAGGGACAGAGGCCCGCGGAGGCGGGCTGGGGACGAGGAGGACTAGAAAGGGGAGAACAGGGACAGAGGCCCGCGGAGGCGGGCTGGGGACAGGGAGGACTGGGAGGACTGGTGGGAACATCAGGGCCGCTCTGCAGAACTCTCTCGGCAGATCTCCGAGGTGGGTAAACGGCGGCCGAGAGGGAGAGAGGAGAGGGTTAAAGTACAAAGGGGAAAACAGAGCAGGTGCAGGAGAGGTGACTAGTCCAAATACAAAAGTTATCCAAGTAAAAACTATCTTCGTGTAAAATACACAAAGAGCAAAGTTCCAAAAACAATCCAAAAGTGAATACTATCTTCGGTGTGAACAAACACACAGTGGGAGATGTAACGTCCAAAAATAATATCCCAGTGAAAACAAACAGAGGCACACGCTGGGTGAGTGACTGTCTGATTAAAAGGTGGTAATCTTCAGTGTTAAGAAACACACGAAAACGGAAATGATCAAGACAGTCAATAAAAACTCACCCAGACGTAATGCGTAAAGGTGCTGGAACAGCAGCGGGGCGAGAGCGTCGCCACCGGGGAGCCGGCTGTCCGAGCCGAGGTCAGAGTGGTGCGCCACTGCTTGGAGTGCGCGCCGGAACCGAGAGAACGCATCTGGAGTGCGTCTGCGCGGAGGAGCGTGCCAAGCTCGGAGGTCTGGAAGATGCGCGTCAGGCTGGGAGTGCGCGCTGGTACGGAGGAGCGTGCCAAGCTCGGAGGTCTGGAAGATGCGCGTCAGGCTGGGAGTGCGCGCTGGTACGGAGGAGCGTGCCAAGCTCGGAGGTCTGGAAGATGCGCGTCAGGCTGGGAGTGCGTGCTGGTACGGAGGAGCGTGCCAAGCTCGGAGGTCTGGAAGATGCGCGGCAGGCTGGGAGTGCGTGCTGGTACGGAGGAGCGTGCCAAGCTCGGAGGTCTGGAAGATGCGCGTCAGGCTGGGAGTGCGCGCTGGTACGGAGGAGCGTGCCAAGCTCGGAGGTCTGGAAGATGCGCGTCAGGCTGGGAGTGCGCGCTGGTACGGAGGAGCGTGCCAAGCTCGGAGGTCTGGAAGATGTCTGGGCGTCTGCAGCGCGGAGGTCTGGATGTGCGTCAGGACGACAGCTGCGCGGGGGTCTGAAGTGGATCACTGGGATGCCTCCCGTGGAAGTCTAGGGAGCGCAGACCAGTCTCCCCCTCAGGCAACGGCGACAGCAGGCGAAGGCTGGAGCAACATCCTTACGCCGGAGATAAAAACAGCATAGACCGAACAGAGGACCTCCCGAGGGAGTCTTGATGAAAGAGCATATCTGATACCGAATGTTACGGCATATTACAACACGGCATATTACAACACGACCCCACGAGGAACAGAGTGGAAGAGCCAGGTACTTAAAGGCCACAGGGGAACTAATTAAATCGCACCACAGGTGCGAGAGGTAATTGATAATCGAACTAAAAGTGTGAGTTCGGCACCAGACCAATCAAACACATACTGACAGGTAGTCCAGGTGTGGCTGCTTGAAGAGAAAACGAGAGTAAAGAACGAGAGGGTGGGGGCTAGTGAGAGTGAGTGAGAAGGGAATTCCTAAACAGTAGGCTAAAAGGAAGGAAAGAGTAGGTGAGCAGCGGGCAAAACCTCACAGTACCCCCCCCTCAACGGGAGCCACCCGGCGACCCAAAAAAAAATACAGACAGAGTGGCAGGGGACAAAACAAGGCAAAAACAAAGGGGTACTGGGCCGAGCCAGCAGGGGAAGCCACAACAAAAGTGGGGCTAGTAAAAGAAACAGGGTAGCCGAGGGGTAACTAGGGTAGCAGAGGGGTAACCAGAGGAGCTGAGGGGCAACTAGAGGAGCTGAGGGAAAAGGGCTAGCAGAGGGAAGGTTAGCTGCCAGGGCACTGATAGCTACAGGGCCTATGCTAGCTGTACTGCTACATCAACATAGAGGCTGCGCAAGCTGCCGGAGCTAGGCTAGCAGAGGGAAAGGGTAGCTGCCAGGGCACTGATAGCTACAGGGCCTATGCTAGCTGTACTGCTACATCAACATAGAGGCTGCGCTAGCTGCCGAGCTAGGCTAGCAGGGGGAAAGGGTAGCTGCCAAGGCACTGATAGCTACAGGGCCTATGCTAGCTGTACTGCTACATCAACATAGAGGCTGCGCTAGCTGCCGAGCTAGGCTAGCAGGGGGAAAGGGTAGCTGCCAAGGCACTGATAGCCACAGGGCCTATGCCAGCTGTACTGCTACATTAACATAGAGGCTGCGCTAGCTGCCGGAGCTAGGCTGGCAGACAGGGCTGGACCAGCATGAGAGAACAAGCTAGCTGGAAGGACAGTCCTAGCTGTGTGAGATAAACTGACCTTGCTAGCTGAAAGGGCAGTCCTAGCAGTGGGAATACTGACCTTGCTAGCTGAAGGGCAGTCCTAGCAGTGTGAGATAAACTGACCTTGCTAGCTGAAAGGGCAGTCCTAGCAGTGGGATAAACTGACCTTGCTAGCTGAAAAGGCAGTCCTAGCAGTGGGATAAACTGACCTTGCTAGCTGAAAGGGCAGTCCTAGCAGTGGGATAAACTGACCTTGCTAGCTGAAAAGGCAGTCCTAGCAGTGGGAGATAAACTGACCTTGCTAGCTGAAAGGGCAGTCCTAGCAGTGGGAGATAAACTGACCTTGCTAGCTGAAAAAGCAGTCCTAGCAGTGGGAATACTGACCTTGCTAGCTGAAAGGGCAGTCCTAGCAGTGGGAGATAAACTGACCTTGCTAGCTGAAAGGGCAGTCCTAGCAGTGGGAGATAAACTGACCTTGCTAGCTGAAAGGGCAGTCCTAGCAGTGGGAATAAACTGACCTTGCCAGCTGAAAGGGCAGTCCTAGCAGTGGGATAAAACTGACCTTGCTAGCTGAAAAGGCAGTCCTAGCAGTGGGAGATAAACTGACCTTGCTAGCTGAAAGGGCAGTCCTAGCAGTGGGAGAAAACTACACAAAAAGTGGAGGCCATGCAGAGGGACCGGGTTAGCTGCTTGGGCCTGGCTAGCTACAGGGCCTATGCTAGCTGCAAGGCTGCATTAACATAGAGGCTGTGCTAACAGCCGGGGCCAAGCTAGCAGACTGGGGCCATGCAGAGGGAACTGGGTTAGCTGCCTGGCATGGCTAGCTACAGGGCCCATGCCAGCAGCAAGGGCTGCATAAACATAGAGGCTGTGCTAGCAACCGGGGCTAAGCTAGCAGACTGGGGCTCTGCTGAGGGACTGGGTTAGCTGCCAGGGCATGGCTAGCTACAGGGCCTATGCCAGCAGCAAGGGCTGCATAAACATAGAGGCTGTGCTAGCAGCCGGGGCTAAGCTAGCAGACCGGGGCTCTGCTGAGGGACTGGGTTAGCTGCCAGGGCATGGCTAGCTACAGGGCCTATGCCAGCAGCAAGGGCTGCATCAACATAGAGGCTGTGCTAGCAGCCGGGGCAAAGCTAGCAGACAGGGGCCATGCTGGTAGAAGAGGCCTAACAAGCTGCAGGGGAGCCAAACAGGGCTTACAGGGAAGCAAACAGGGGAGTCAACGGGCTAACAGGGGAGCTAACCGGGGAGACTAACAAGCTAACAGGGGAGCTAACCGGGGAGACTAACAAGCTAACAGGGCTAACTAGAGGGAACAAGAAAAAAAAAGGCAAACTCAACATACACCGTCTGTGCTGGCTGGGGTCGTCGATTTGGTGGGGTCGTACTGTTATGGTTTGTAACCGACCCCAATCGCACAACACAAGACAGGTATGAGGGTAAGCCAAGAAACGGGCATTTATTGAACAAAAGGAAAACCGGCACTGTCCCTTTAAGGGAGAAACACAAAATACTGGAATAACAAGAGGGGAAAAGGTACAGTGCCCTTAAGAGGCGAGCTGGCTAAGGGGAAGGCAAGGGAAGGCTAAGGGAAGGCTAAGGGAAGGCTAAGGGAACAGGGCCGGAGCAAGGGAAGGCTGGAAAAACAGGGAGGAACTAGGAGGACCGGACGGGAGGACTAGGAGGAACTAGAGAGGGGAGAACTAGGGACAGAGGCCCGCGGAGGCGGGCTGGGGACGAGGAGGACTAGAAAGGGGAGAACAGGGACAGAGGCCCGCGGAGGCGGGCTGGGGACAGGGAGGACTGGGAGGACTGGTGGGAACATCAGGGCCGCTCTGCAGAACTCTCTCGGCAGATCTCCGAGGTGGGTAAACGGCGGCCGAGAGGGAGAGAGGAGAGGGTTAAAGTACAAAGGGGAAAACAGAGCAGGTGCAGGAGAGGTGACTAGTCCAAATACAAAAGTTATCCAAGTAAAAACTATCTTCGTGTAAAATACACAAAGAGCAAAGTTCCAAAAACAATCCAAAAGTGAATACTATCTTCGGTGTGAACAAACACACAGTGGGAGATGTAACGTCCAAAAATAATATCCCAGTGAAAACAAACAGAGGCACACGCTGGGTGAGTGACTGTCTGATTAAAAGGTGGTAATCTTCAGTGTTAAGAAACACACGAAAACGGAAATGATCAAGACAGTCAATAAAAACTCACCCAGACGTAATGCGTAAAGGTGCTGGAACAGCAGCGGGGCGAGAGCGTCGCCACCGGGGAGCCGGCTGTCCGAGCCGAGGTCAGAGTGGTGCGCCACTGCTTGGAGTGCGCGCCGGAACCGAGAGAACGCATCTGGAGTGCGTCTGCGCGGAGGAGCGTGCCAAGCTCGGAGGTCTGGAAGATGCGCGTCAGGCTGGGAGTGCGCGCTGGTACGGAGGAGCGTGCCAAGCTCGGAGGTCTGGAAGATGCGCGTCAGGCTGGGAGTGCGCGCTGGTACGGAGGAGCGTGCCAAGCTCGGAGGTCTGGAAGATGCGCGTCAGGCTGGGAGTGCGCGCTGGTACGGAGGAGCGTGCCAAGCTCGGAGGTCTGGAAGATGCGCGGCAGGCTGGGAGTGCGTGCTGGTACGGAGGAGCGTGCCAAGCTCGGAGGTCTGGAAGATGCGCGTCAGGCTGGGAGTGCGCGCTGGTACGGAGGAGCGTGCCAAGCTCGGATGTCTGGAAGATGCGCGTCAGGCTGGGAGTGCGCGCTGGTACGGAGGAGCGTGCCAAGCTCGGAGGTCTGGAAGATGTCTGGGCGTCTGCAGCGCGGAGGTCTGGATGTGCGTCAGGACGACAGCTGCGCGGGGGTCTGAAGTGGATCACTGGGATGCCTCCCGTGGAAGTCTAGGGAGCGCAGACCAGTCTCCCCCTCAGGCAACGGCGACAGCAGGCGAAGGCTGGAGCAACATCCTTACGCCGGAGATAAAAACAGCATAGACCGAACAGAGGACCTCCCGAGGGAGTCTTGATGAAAGAGCATATCTGATACCGAATGTTACGGCATATTACAACACGGCATATTACAACACGACCCCACGAGGAACAGAGTGGAAGAGCCAGGTACTTAAAGGCCACAGGGGAACTAATTAAATCGCACCACAGGTGCGAGAGGTAATTGATAATCGAACTAAAAGTGTGAGTTCGGCACCAGACCAATCAAACACATACTGACAGGTAGTCCAGGTGTGGCTGCTTGAAGAGAAAACGAGAGTAAAGAACGAGAGGGTGGGGGCTAGTGAGAGTGAGTGAGAAGGGAATTCCTAAACAGTAGGCTAAAAGGAAGGAAAGAGTAGGTGAGCAGCGGGCAAAACCTCACATGGTGATTGTGTTGAGCAGACAAAATGTTTGATAAAAACGCTAAAACTGGGTCAATTTCAATACTTTTTTTTCCCATTCTTCATGAAAGTCACTGTTGGCCTAGTCCACATTGTTTATTGAACAAAAATACAACGTGAAGGTTGACCTTTAACATAATTAAGTGCTGTCACAGTAATGACTGTGAAAAGTCTACATGACATTATACAGCAGATAACATGACATTGTACAGTAGATAACTATAATCATAGTTCAAGCAATTTTCATGCATTTTCAAGGTGCCTTTTCAAGCTTTTCCAACATCTAACTATAACTATAATCAAATATATAAATGAGTACTACTGGGTGTAGTGCTAATCAGACGTATGTACAGAGTTGTAGTATCAATATGTACATTGATACAGTAAAGTATAAAAACAATAGTTTGTTCGTGGTCATACTGGCCAGCAGCGTAACTAGTAAGAGTAGGTAAGGGATATGTACAGGTATGTATACATTTATTTTGTATAATTTTTTTAATGTTTAAATATCAACATTATCTGGCAATCCTCACTATCAAACTCCTCTGATATCATCTGGTCTTTCCAAAGATATGGGACACATGCTTGCGCACACAAACACAGGGAGAATGGCTTTAATTATTTAAAAATACTTCAGCTAAGTTAAGTAGTGGGCGAGAGAGAGGGAGAGAGAGACTCCTTCCCCGCTGCTATGAGAGCTCTCTGTCTCGGTCTACTGGCTGTTGACTAGCAGCTCTATTCAGATGCAAAAATAAACCCAGCCCCCACCTCTCCTCTGTGGAGAGGACAAACTGTTTCAAAACTGCCTTTTTTAAACACAGAATTCTTACAATTAGAGTTATTATATCTGTTCGCTGTTATACTAAATATGTTCTTCAACTCTCGAACTGTAGTTATATATAAAAATAAATCAAAAAAATTGTTATTGTGTCTCTCTGTCATTTCACCCTGGCAACTTGTAGGCATCATCACCAGACTGGATCACATATATACATATATTATCTTTCAAATGCCCGAGTTCAATTTGGATTTAGTATCACCAGGCGTGCATAAGAACAGATAATGAAATCTACTGTAATCTACTGTACTTTTTTTATTTTCCCCACAGTGCAACCGTTTTGAACCAAATTTCAGATCGAATTGTTCCTACATGTTAACAATAGGGAAGAGAAACTTGAAAGCCTTTCAATATTTGTCAAAAACGTTACCTTTTGTGGCTTATTATTAACACTTTGAGTGCCACGCCGGGTTTTCCTTTTTACCCCCTGAATGCCACCATCGGCGCCAATGTTAACGTTAATATCGCCTAATCTATGTTTTAAATTATGGCTATGTGTCTAATCTGCCCATCGCATTATCAAAGACTATTTTCCAGTCAGTGCTGTCAAGGCAGATTGGTTTTTTATCGCGTCATTTCCGTTTCAGAGCATTTAGAAAAGCACCCGTTTTGAAATAAAAAACAGCCCATTCTGGACCATTCTATGAAAATCGTCTTTTACTGGAATATTCCACAACGTTGATATTCGTCTGCCTTTTTATGAATCGTTTTCAAATAAACGCTAGATGATCAATATTATACGTGCACGCAAGCACATTCGGGCCGCGCACGGATAATCGCTGCGTTGATTTCCTCTTGGACTTTTACAGTGAAACCGAAAGAGCCCATTTCACAAAACAGCTTATAACTTCATCAAAATTTGTCTGATTATCCTAACACTGATAACATAGAGTCCTTACCTGACATCAGATGGTATCCAACTGGTATATTCCAATTCCTGATCACCATTCGAAAAAATCGATAAGTGTATAGATCCAACGCGATACAGTAGAACTCCATGATCAGCGGGGCTCAGAGGCTCCAGAATGAACTGTGGTAACCCCGGCTGGATCAGTGGACTGGAAAATGTGGAGTACCGTATTTTTTTCCCCATCCATTTTCATTGAGTCCATTCCAAAATCCCTTATGTCATCTGAAAGACGATAGGGGGCGCTTTTTTCCACATATAATCTCCGGCGGTGCTCGTGTATACTCGGGTAGGCTCGCGTGATGCAATATGATTTCAGATAGCTAAATTTAATTAAAATCAGAGAAATCTCGTGAGTGGCTTTCAACCACATAAAAATAAACCTGAGATATCTCGTGTGTGGCAGTTAAAGTGTTAACAGTTATTGAAATAATTCATACAGAACTCTGAACCTTGAACCCCATAAAATCTTCCAGAAAGTGTAAACTTTCAACGCAGAACCATATCTGTGGCACTCTGCTACAAAATGGCCACAAAAAGACTACAATTCCCATGGTTCAAAATATCCAAAATGGTTGCCCTCGCGGATAGAATTGGTCAAATCGAAAAGTTAAATCTATCTAATGACAATTTTAACCTATTGCTAAACTAACGTATTGATGATAATATACATTCTACATGCTGTTGTGACATGTTTACATTTTACATTTACATTTAGTCATTTAGCTGACGCTTTTATCCAAAGCGACTTACAAGTTCTGTACGACAAGACAGCAAGAAGGGTACAACTCTATCAGCTGAGTAACAATGTTCATCAAAGTGTTGCGTGTTACAGTGTAGGTTAGTTTATTAGGACAAGTGCATGACAGTAAGGTTAGTCAGGGTTAGATTTTTATTTTTTTTTAATCATTTCAGATAATGGTTGAAGAAGTGAGTCTTTAGTCGACGGCGAAAGATTGGACGGGATTCGGCTGTCCTAACTGGGATGGGTAGTTCATTCCACCATTGTGGGGCAAGGACTGAGAATAGGCGGCTTCTCTTTGATGACCCTCCGGGAGCTTGGATAGGAGTAGGTCTGAGGCGGCCAGAAGATGCAGAGCGTAGGGGTCTTGAGGGTGTGTAGTTAGAGACCATTGACCGAAGGTAGGCGGGAGCGGTTCCCTTTGCCGCACGGTATGCTAGGTCGAGGGCCTTGAAGCGGATACGTGCAGCAATGGGGAGCCAGTGCAGGTCCCTAAGAAGTGGGGTGACATGGGCCGACTTCGGTAGGTTTGAGATCAGGCGGGCCGCTGCGTTTTGAATGAGTTGAAGAGGCTTGGTGGCAGTGGCCGGGAGGCCAGCTAGCAGTGCGTTGCAGTAGTCGAGGCGGGAGATGACTGTTGATTGGACGAGGAGTTGGGTGGCTTCTTTTGTCAGGAAGGGGCGTATCCTTCTGACGTTGCTCAGGAGGAATCTGCAGGTTCTGGTTGTCGCTGCGATGTGAGCAGAGAAGTTCAACTGGTCGTCGAGGACAACACCAAGGTTCTTGGCGGTCGGGGACGCGGTCACAGCTGCATTCTCGACTGTGATGGAGAGGTCGGTCAGGGGGGGGGATTTGGCCGGCAGGTGGAGCAATTCTGTTTTGCTTAGGTTCAGTTTGAGGTGGTTGGTCGTCATCCATGCGGAGATGTCGGACAGACAGGCCGAGATCCGCTCAGAGACGTGGATATCTGAGGGAGGGAAGGAGAGGAAGAGTTGAGTATCATCGGCATAACAATGATATGAGAAGCCATGAGACGTGATAATGTTACCCAGTGATTTAGTGTAGAGGGAGAAGAGAAGGGGTCCTAGGACCAAGCCCTGGGGGACACCCGTCCGGAGGGGGCGGGTGGCCGACAGAGTCCCTCTCCATGACACTTGGTAGGAGCGGTCGTTGAGGTATGATGTCAGCCATGTCAGCGCAGATCCAGCCACTCCCATTCCTGCGAGGGCCGCGAGGAGGATCTGATGGTTGACTGTGTCGAAGGCTGCAGATAGATCTAGGAGAATCAGGACAGAGGAGAGGCCTTTCGCTTTTGCTAAGTGAAGTGCCTCTGTGACCGCAATGAGGGCCGTTTCTGTGGAGTGGCCAGTCCGGAAGCCAGACTGATTGGGGTCTAGGAGGTCATTCTGTAAGAGATAAGCAGTAAGTTGGTTGATGTTAATGTTCATGATAACACATGTTCATGATGTTAATACTTGAATACGTTTGAAATTAAAATTGCAACTTTTATACAACACTCTGAACGGGGGGAACATGTTAATACAAGAAACCCAATAAACGTTCTTATTTAAAACCCTAGTCATATTTTCTGTGACTTTTCCTTTTTGATAATAAAGTCTAGTGCTGGTTGAGCATATGCATACAGCCGCCCTGTATATTTTATCTTTTCAACTTTTAAATGATACATATCACAAATCCACCTGCCAAATGAGGGAGGGTGATCATTTTTCCAGTTCAGAAGAATGAGACGCCTTGCTAGAAGGGAGGAATAAGCAAGTTACAGTTAAATTGTGCTTTTGGTAGATATAAATCCTCAGAAAAAACACCAAAAATACCCAGGAGATGACATGGTTCAAGTACCCGACCTGCAAGGTCTGAGTAGAGCTCAAATATGGAGGACCAGAAATCTGCTAGGCTAGGACATGACCAAAATGTGTGATACAGACCAGCTGGGGCTTGTTTGCATCTGTTACAAGTAGGACTAACCTCAGGGAAAATTTTTGAAAGCTTGAGTTTGGACATATGTAGCTGATGTACAATCTTAAATTGAATAAGCCAGTGTCTCGCACAGATAGATGAAGAGTGAACATTTTTAAGTATTCTTGACCACACCTCTTCTGATATGTCTGTTTCAAAGTCCTTTTCCCAGTGCCCCTTTATTATTGAGAGTGACGAGTCCTCCATCTCGAATATGTTCATATGCAGGAGTGCAGAACAAACAGACTGCCAGACGGTTGTTAGATGCAATACACGTGAAGTGCCATGTTTACTTCCCACTTCCTTAATACAATCTTAAACGTCATCACGTCAACCCGTGTGACTACATAACGTCAATGCCCTCTAACCACACCCTGTGCATAACATTGAACATGGATGTGACAGAATGTGAATGTGAATTCTATTGTCCATTATTGTCCCCCACACATATAAAGTTTAGACATTGTTCCCTTAAGCTCAGGTTTTGTCTCCAGGTTTGAGTCCAAAGATGTGGATTGACTACGTATAAAATTTCTAACTTGTAAGAAGTGGTGTGTTGGCAAATCATACTTGTTCTTATTTTGTTCAAATGACATAAATACGTTGCTTTCATACAGCAGTCTCGTGCTCAAAACTCCCTTTTTGAGCCACTGATCAAATACATTATCTAGGAGGGAGGCCGGAAACAGATGATTTGATGCAATTGGAGCATAAGTAGACATAGAGACTAAACCATAACTTTGTCTAAATTGGGACAACATTTTCAGGGAATGCAACACTAGAGGATTTAGACAGGCCTGGGGAGAGTGCAGGGGAATTGAAGAGCTCAAGAGAGCAGAAAGTGAGATGCGGGCGGCAGAACTAGCTTCGATGTGTAACCAGGCAGGAACGTCAGGGGCAGATGTATCATGTAGCCAGAACAATAAACTTCTAATATTCGCGGCCCAGTAATATATTTGGAAGTTTGGTAGGACCATACCCCCACACAATTTCAGTCTTTGTAAAAATATTTTCCGGATTCTAGGTGGTTTATTGTTCCAAATACATTTTGAAATTAGGCTATTAAGTTTTGTAAAGAAGATTTTTGTGAGAAAGACCGGGACACATTGGAAGAGGTATAAAAACTTTGGAAGAATGCTCATCTTAATTATATAAATTATCCCAGCTAAAGATAAGGGCATGGTGGACCAACATAAGATCTTGGCGCGTTCGATCCAGGAGCGGTGTAAAGTTGGCCTTTAGTAATTGGGAGTGAGACTTTGTGATAGATATACCCAGATAGGTAAATCTATCATTTGTGATCTTAAAGGGCAAATAATTAAAAGAAACCTGGCTGGCCACAGTGTTAATGGGTACGAGTTCACTTTGATCAAGATTGAGTTTATACCCTGAGAATTCACCAAATGTCCTGAGTGTGTCAAGGATATGTGGGATAGACGAAAGAGGGTCAGATACATAGAGGAGTACATCATCAGCATATAAGGAGATTTTGTGCTCCCGCCTCGCTCTAACTATCCCTTTAATATCTGGGCAGTGTCGAACGGACGTTGCCAGAGGTTCCATCACCAGAGCAAAAAGGAGTGGGGATAGAGGGCATCCCTGTGTCGTCCCACGCTGAAGGGGGAAATATGTTGAGTGTACATTATTTGTTCTAACTGAGGCCACAGGGTCGGTGTATAACAGTCTAACCCAGGAGATAAAAGCATCACCGAAGCCAAACCGCCGGAGTGCGTAAAACAGGTAGCCCCATTCCACACGATCGAAGGCTTTCTCAGCATCCAGGGACCTGAGCAGGCATGCGTTCTTCATAGGACGGGGTTGCCCCAGATAAGTACTCGCTATTTGCATATCAATAGCGCCGGTCGTCAGGTGTGTTAAATACGTTCTCAGATACATTCACACCTAACTTGTTGTGAATGACATGTGTTACATTCCATTCGTAGAGGCAATTAGGCACTGTCTTTAGTCTGTGCTCAAGCGAGGGGACATTAAATGCGCATTCGCGGGAGCGCGCGCACGCGCCGGGAGCGCGCGTGCACGTGGCGCCATTAGATGCATGCAACCCCAGATGATTTCAATAACGCACCACTGGACCTGAGTACCTCTGGACGCTGTGTGGAAGTCTCTGTGTACAGGATATAAAACACACGTCTAATATTGAAGAAGGAATGTCTGTCTCTGATAAAGCCTGTTTGGTTGGAATTGATAATAGATGGCAGAACAGATTCAGAACCGAGATATAAGATCTTAACATCGACGTTGAGCAAACTTGTTGGACGATATGAGGAGCAACTAAGAGGATCTTTACCTTTCTTTAAGAGCACGAAGATTGACGCCTGGCGGAGGGTTGGGGGTAGGTTTGACCAGTGATGCCAGTAACGTGTTACTAAGTAACGCGTTACTGTAAACAGATTCCTTTTTCCCGAAAATAGTAATCTAACGCGTTAATCTTTACAAGCCAGTAATCTGATTGCAGTTACTTGTCCAAGTGGTTGTGTGTTACTATTTCGTTACTATCTCATAATGCAGGCAGAATGCAGTATTTTCTTTCATTTTCGACAGTCAAAAATACATTTTGAGCTGTTTTTCTTGCATTGGGAGTGACGTCACATGTCACGTTTTCAAAGCGTGTCTGAGAACGCAACCTCACGTGTTGTACCATGCTGGTGGGCGGTGGCTATTATTATTATCAGGCTTACCAAAACATAGCGAGCAGGGAGATGCTCACGCTGGTAACGCTTTCTTGCACTGGAAGTTCAGTCACTACTTCACGTTTGTGTCAGCTAAGCCGGGTGAAAAAAACATTCACTATGCGGAGGAAACAAAATACTGTCTACCGCTAAAAACAGCACATCCAATTGCATTGAAAGCATCTGGAATCACAACACAGCACGACCAAACGGATAGAAAAAAACCTGAAGCCGAAGCTTTGACTTCTACAGGACTCGGAGGTCCACCAGCCAAACAGCAAAAGCTGGATTTCAATAAAAAACCACCCGTAAGTGAGCGAGAGCTGAAGAGAATGGTCAGGACTCGGGAGATATCTTGTAGAAGAAATGTTACCTCTGAACACTGTTGGTGGGAGTCACTTGCTTCAAAGATACAGAATACCAGTTCCTGCATGAGTACTGCACCACCATGAAGCCTCTGACTGTAGCACTGGACATTTTACAAGGTGACTGTCCTTATGGAACTTTACTACCCACACTTGAAGTGCTGATGCAGAAGACCCTCGCTCTGAAGGACACCCTCTCCAAGACGACTGCAGGCCTTCCAGATGCCATAGTGCAGGTATGTTCCACCTTCTAATTTACTCTGCAAAATGTACTGTGTACTCGTTGCTGCTAAACAGTCAGGAGAGATTGTTGCTTTCCCTTTTGATTCATATATATGATGGTGGCAAAGCAAACGCTCTTATTTGCCCAATGCTGTTCATTTACAGGTTAAAGACAAGAGAGACTGATTGTATGACATTGTTTGCCTACATGTGGTGTTATTCACCGTTTTTGTTTTGTGAAACCACTCGTTTCTGCTCAACAGTCAGGAGAGATTGTTGCTTTCCCTTTTGATTAATGTATATTTGATGGTGGCAGAGCAAAAGCTCTTATTTGCCAGATTTACAGTTAATTTACATGTTAAAGAGAGACTGATTGTATGTTTATAGAGAGACATTTAAAAAAAACAATTTAATAGTTACAGTTGATATAATTGAAGAGTTCAGCCTGCATTTGTTAGGTGTGATACACTGGTTTTGTAAAACCACTGGCTGGCTGCTTTAATGCTGTGAGCATCAGAGACTGTTGCTTTACCATACTTGATGGTACAGAAGCTGAAGCACTAGTTTAACAATTTACGTTATGTGCAGAGAAACAAGTTAAAAACAATTTATGCACTTTCAATAAAGCGTTTAAAAAAACTGTTGTCATTCTTATGTTGTGGCAGCAGCAGGGGGGACGACGACGACTTCGTAACCTAGTTACTTTCAAAGTAACTAAGTTACTCTGATAATCAAGTAATCAGTAAAGTAACTAGATTACTTTTTATCAGATAATCAGTAATCAGATTACCTTTACAAGTAATCTGTGGCATCACTGGGCTTGACTGAGTTAAATTATCATCAAAAACGTCTGCAAGTAAGGGATTAAATTTAGGGGAAAACCTTTTGTAGAACTCCGTTGGAAAACCATCTGGTCCTGGGCACTTACCACTTTGCATACACATAACCACGTTACTTATTTCATCTAATGTAATGGAGTTATCCAGGGATTCTCTAGAGTCCTCATCAACAGTGGGTATGTGTTGACAGAGTCAGCTGTGGAGCGACAATAATAGGTTCATGATGAAAAGGTTTCTCTCTTTAGCCTTTGGCGTGGTTTATTCACATTGCACCCAACAGTACACGAGACCTTCTCCTTATGAGAGGCGACGGAGGAAGAGATCGAGGGGGAGGTAACAACTCCTTTTATACCTCTTACCTGGCGTCAGCTTCAATAGCTACACCTATAGCGCCCACTTGTGGAAACAGTTAGGCAGTTACATGCAATCATACACATAACTTCAACACTCCCACTTCTGGTTGTCTTGTATACTGTACAACTTTTTCAAAAACAATTTTCAAAGAAAATAATACAGTTCAGAACATCAAAATAATATGGCAGTCAATATTACATAACAGGTAATATTTACACATGAAAAAAACACGACCTCTGCAAATCTTCTCAATTTCAGTTTGGAGACAGGCTTTGTCATAGCGTCTGCTACCATGTCGTCTGTAGGACAATAAACAAGTGTCATCCTTTCTTCCCTGATGACAGATCTGATGAAATGATATTTTATATCCACATGTTTACACCTCTGTCGGCACACAGGGTTTCTAGCAATTGCAATGGTTCCCTGGTTGTCTTCATAAACAACAGTTTTCTTATATACATAGGTATCCATTCCTTCGAGCAGTTGTTCTAGATAAATACATTCTTCTATTGTCATAGCTAGGGCCATGTATTCGGCTTCTCAAGTTGACAGTGCCACTCTGGGCTGTTTCTTTGTTTTCCATGAAACCAGTGAGCTGTCTGTGTTCAAACTCACACAATACCCTGTGGTACTTCTTCTGTCTGTGGCGTCTGCCGCCCAATCTGCATCACTGTAGGCTTTAAGCCAGGGCTATTCAACTGGCGGCCCGCGTGCCAGATCCGGCCCGCGGGATGATTCTGACCGAGATTACATGATAATAATTTTTTTTTTTTTTTTTTTTATATATATATTTTTTTTACTTTTTTTCTTTTCATGTCAACGTTAACACGCACAATTGAGCCAAACGTCACTCAATTAATGACAGATTTCATTGATAAATTGAGGGAAAACTTTGCAAGTCGATTTGATGAATTTGACATGTCCAGAGAATTGATGCATTTTGTGAGCAACCCATTTGCCAATGTAGCTGCTATTTCCACAAAAGGACAAGAGTTCCTTGCATCACTTCACATTGATGAAGGTCTCCTGCAACTTGAAATAATTGACATGCAAGCATCATCTGCTCTGAAGCAGGCACTTGAGAATGAATCCACCACAACATTTTGGATAAAGTGTATTCATGTCAAGACATTCCCCAAAATAAAAACGCTGGCAATATCTGTGCTAACAATGTTTGGCTCAACATACACCTGTGAATCCAGTTTCTCTCACATGAATGCCATTAAAACAAGCAACCGTGCCTCCTTGACAAATGAGCATTTGCATCACTGTTTGCGGGTAGCCCTCACTTCCTATGAACCCTCTTTCTCTGCCATTGCCCAGTCAAAGAAGTGCAATCGCTCTCATTAGATGTGTGTATGTAGGCTAGGCCTGTCTGCCCCCCACCCCCCTGATGTTTGAGAGTTAAGAGTGGACAATAAGTGCTAATAAGATGCTGTGATTTGCTGTTGTTGCACAGACATGAAGCACTTTTTCATAAGCTCAGCTGCACTATAAATGTGTTTTTTTGTTCAAGTGTTGATGTTAGAATGTTCAGATGCACATCATGCACTTGTTTCTTTTTTATTTTATTTTTATATTGAAATGTTGAAGAGGAGATGTTGCAGTTGTTGCACAGTCATAAATGAAGCACTTTTTGCAGGAGATGTTGCAGATGTGGCACATAAATGAAGCACTTTTTTTTGAAAAGTATACTACTTTTGCAATGTAGTTAAATAAAAGTTGTGAAAATGTGGTTGCGTGTTGTGTCAAGTGTACATATATTCATAGCATGGGGAGGCGCCGTGGCAGTCCGGCCCCTGGCCCCTTGGGTTTCTGACAATGTGGCCCCCTGAACAATTTAGTTGAATAGCCCTGCTTTAAGCCCTAAGCCCTCACTGCTCTTTCTGAAATAAAGCTGTTTATCTGCTGTACCTTTGAGATAACGAAAAACATGTTTTGCTGTAATACAGTGCTTCTCTGTGGGGTCAGCAAAATGCTGTGACAATTTACTCACTACAAAACATAGGTCACGGCGAGTACATGTTGTCAAATAAATGAGGCTACCTACAGCTTCCCTGTACGTTTTTACATCTGTCCATTTCTGAGCATCCTCTTGGTAGTCTAGTTTTTTCTCACATGGTGTTTCCCTTGTCCTACATTCTTGCATGTCAAGTCAAGTCAAGAGTCAAGAGTCAAAATGTTGTCAAAACGTTTCAGGATCTTCTCCACATATCTCTTCTGGGATATTTTTACACAACTGGCAGACTGTTCGAAATCCATGCCTAGAAAATGCTTTAACCTACCTAGGTCTTTCATTTTGAATCTGGTGGAGAGCATACTTTTCACCTGCTCTAGGTTTCTAGTGTTGTCTGCTGCGATGATTAAATCATCCACCCTGTCATGTACAAAGGTCTAAGGACCACACAGAATAATAACTGGAGCCGGCTGCACATGAACAAAAAACAGCCTCTCTCAGTAAATGCGTTTAAAGCAATGTCCCAGGTAGGTAAGAAAGCCACAACACAAGATGTTTTCCAAATAGTAAATTATATATTTATGGTGATAGGGATTGAAACCTCCACCATAATGCACAGGGGAAAAAGGTAGGGGAGGACAAACAAGACATGCATATATACAAACAAACACGTAACAAGTAAATAATATAAATGTAAATGTGCCAGTCATGGGACACAAAGAGAAAGCCACACGATATCATTCCACAGCTACAGCTAGGCGAGAAGGCAACCTCCTCACTCCACTCTGGAACGTGGCAGTGATTCAATTGAGGCGCCCCGTGTGTGTGTCATCTTCCAGACTATAACCACTCATTCCACTGACTGCCCACAGGTGCACCAAGCAGGTGCAATCAGCTCAATCAGGGGGATGGGTGGTATCTGGGGAAGGGAGAAAGAAAAACAGAATTAGAAGATGACACATCACACAAACAAAAATAACACAACCCATACTAATTATACTAACCTGATGTTCACATGGTCTTCCAAATACAGTAACAATGATAATGACCAACCCACGTACGTCACAACATGTATGAAGCATCTCGTTCCAATTTCGCCCAGACTGTTTCAGGCCGTAAATGGATTTTTCTAGCTTACACACTAGCTTCTCTCCTTTCTTCTCGTAACCTTCAGGTTGTTCCATATATATCTCCCTATCTATGGGTGCGTGCAGGTAGGCTGTCTTCACATCCATCTGGTGTAAAATCAAACTGTCCTCAGCTGCTTTCTGCATCACTACCCTTACACTGGTCAGATTGGCTGTGGGGGAGAATGTTTCACCGTAGTCTATCCCCTCCCTCTGACTGTAACTTTTAGCTACAAACCTGGCTTTGTACTTGTCGTGGCCTTCAATACCCTCTTTGATTGAGTACACCCATTTTCCTCCCACTGTCTGTCTGCCCTCTGGTAACTTGGTTAGAGTAAAGGTGTGGTTGTCCTCTAGGGACCTCATCTCCTCATCCATTGCTCTCTCCCATTTTCTTGATTCAGGGGACACCATCGCCTCTTTAAAGGTCTGAGGTACTCCACTCACTACTCTGTAGCAGTAATCAATGCTAATAAGTGAACTGTCATCCTCGTCACTTTCTCTCTGGGCATAGTCTTTCAGATACTTTGGGGGTTTGTGTTCCCGTGAGGGTTACCTCCCACTGCATGAGGCACGTGACGTCACCCTCGGGTGCTCCTCGTCATCATCCTCTGCTAAGTACACTAGGCTGAGGTGTCTCTGTTTCTTCACACCGTACTCTGGAGTCCAGCTCTGGCTCCTCTGTCTGTGTCTCGTTCTCACATGTTGTCTTTGTGACAAATTTGACTAGCCTGTGTTTTTGCACTTTCCCTTTACCGGGATAATAGACTAGAAAAGCGTGGCTTCCTTTGTCGTGCCCTACAAAGAGTCCTTTTTCACATCTGGACTCAAGCTTTCCTCTGTCCTGCTGGTAAGCATAACACACTGATCCAAATTTGTGCATTCTAGCTAGATTAAACTTTTTCCCTGTCAGTGCTGTATACGGGGTGGTGCCTGTGTGCTTATTAAAACACCTGTTTCTGGTGTAAGCGGCTTCTTGTACCGCATAATGCCATAGACTTTTAGGTAAGTTACCATCTATTAGCTTACACCTAGCCATTTCGAAAAGAGTACGTCCTTCCCTCTCTGCCACCCCGTTCTGGTGCGGGGAGTAAGGACATGACGTCTCGTGTCTTATCTTGTTCCTTCTCAACAGTGATTGGAACTCTCTATTTGTGAACTCGGTTCCGTTGTTGGACCTCAAGCATCTTATGTTGCCATAAGGGGCTACATCTGCAAGGAATTTCTCCGTGGCCTGGAGTGTGTCACTCTTTGCTTTGAGAAAGTAAACAAACACTGCCCCTGTACACACATCTGTAAAAGACTGTACATATTTAAAGCCACCTATGGACGCGTTGCTTACTGGACCGGCTAGATCTGTGTTAACTAGCTCAAGTGGTACCTTTACTTTTTCTGTGGGACTTCTGTTTCTCGATTGAGTGAACTTCCCCTTTATACACACTTCACATTCTTTGTTCGGTCTATGCTTTTCACCGTTAATGTGCATGCCTTCTGTCACTGCTTACAGTTTCAGTAAATCCTCGTAATTACAATGACCCATGATCTCATGCCATGTCTGAATATCGTGACTGACAGTCACATTACACATATCATTATTATTACACTTATCGTTATCATTACACTCTGTTTGTAGATAATACATTCTCTTGTACACCTCTATGTTAAATCGCGTACCGTCAGGCTCTACAAGAACATCTTTACCTTCATTGAAGAACACTTTGGCACTGTTCGCAGTAGCAGATTTGACAGAGAATAGTTCTTGTGGGAATGAGGGTATGTAGAGAGCGTTCTTTAACGTCACTGTACACTGGCACCCCTCACTGTCTATGAGGCATACCTGTGTGTCTCCTCTCCCCTGAGCCAACCCGAAAGTGCGCTTCCCATCTGCCAGCTCCATGCTGTGTCTCTCCGGCTCAAAGGTGTTGTCAAAGTTCTTGAATCGATTCCTGTCGTTGATGATGTGGGACGATGCACCTGTGTCCACGATCAGTCCCTTCCTTTGGACCTGCTGCTGCTGCGTTGGCTGGGTGACGTACGTTGTCTGGGCCCCGAAGTCCTCTCGTCCCGCTGCTCTCCGGGCGTCGTCTCGACTCGCCTCACGACCACTGTTGTCGCCATCTTGTCCACAGCCGCCATCTTGTCCATGCGCGTACCGAGCGCTCTGGTCGCGTTTCTTTCTACACACTTTGTCTGTGTGCCCCGTGCTCTTACAGAAGCTACACCAAACAGTCTTTTTGCAGTTATCTTTCCGGTGCCCTTTTTCTCCGCATCACCAACACGCCAGCTCCGTCGGGGGTCTGGTCTTCTCTCTCGGTGCCACCCGGGCCTTCAGCACCCTCTCTCCCGCCTCCGTCGCGGCTGGGTGTGTGTCTTCTGAGGCCTCAAAGTTCCGCAGCTTGGCCTTGAACTCCCCCAGCGACATGTCCGCTGAACCGTGTGTCACCAGTAGTGTGAACGGTTTGTACAGCTCCGGTAGTCCTCTCATAACCATCGCCATCATTAGTCCATCGCTCGATGCTTCTCCTGCACGCTTAAGCGCCGTAATGATCTGCTCAGCCCTGATGACGTATTCGGTCACAGTCTCGGTGTGCGCTTTCTTCAGCGTGGTCAGTGTTATGTAGAGGGATACGATTCGGGGTCAGTATGTGTCGGCATTTTGCTTGGTGTCCAGGGCTCGCGCTTCCGCCGTTACTTCTCCCGTGGGGGCCATCAAGATGGTTTTCTTCAGCCCCACTCCGTGCATACAGCACAACATTCGCTCTTCCCAGAGCTCATAGTCCTCTGCCCTTCCGTTGAACGAGGGCCATTTGCTCCTTCCTTTGGTCGCCATCCTCTTTTGATAGTAGGCGTAGCTTTAGCTCCCGTTAGCCTAGCATTAGCCACGCGGTGCTCCCGGTGCTAACCTGGCCTATACTTCAGCTAAACTTGCTACCCTTATTATTTCGCCCCTGCATGATCTGGGCCCATAACCTGTTGACAGAGTCAGCTGTGGAGCGACAATAATAGGTTCATGACGACAAGGTTTCTCTCTTTAGCCTTTGGCGTGGTTTATTCACATTGCACCCAACAGTACATGAGACCTTCTCCTTATATAGATTAGAATAGAAATGACGGAACTGTTCATTATACCTGAGGGGTCAGTCTTTAAGCCAGTCGGAGAGTCAATTTGGTCAATGACAATGGCAAATGCTTGTCTCAAACTATGTGCAAGGGCTCTACTCGGTTTCTCCCCCTGTTCATAAGAAATGTGCCTAGCCTTCAGAAGAGCACGTTCTGCCTGTCCAGTTGAAAGTGTATCAAACTCTGTCTGATGTAACAGCCGTTCTTTATAAAGCTCTGGAGTTGGGGCAGAAGCATAGACTCTGTCTGCATCCAAGATCAGTTTTAGAAGTTGCGATTGTCTTTCTACTTGTGCCTTATGAGTAGAGGCACTGTAGGAAATGATCTGACCCCTCAGGTAGGCTTTAATGGTCTCCCAAATCAGAGATGGGGAGGTTTCATTATTCAAATTGGTTTCCATATAAATGTCAATGTGTGAATTAATGAAAGAAATGAAAGCCTCCTCTGACAATAGAAGTGAGTTAAGTCTCCAAGGGGCAAGCCGACCGGGCCGTTTGGGCCGTGGCCCGTGGGCCTCGAGCTCCCCCTAGTGACGAGGGGCCTCCACTACAGGTGGCTGTCACTGTTACTTTCATAGCGTAGTGACTAGACATATAGGAAGGGCTGGAAATCTATAGTGCTCCCTCTGTCCTGTGGAGGGTGGCAATACGCCTAGACACGTAGTCCGCCGGAAATATACAAGAAGAAAAAGAAGAAGACTAGACGTAGAGTTAGGGTTGCCACCTTTCACTAATCGAAATAAGGGACACCTTACACCGAGCGTGCGCAAAACGCATGCAAGAAATTTCTTTTGGCGTTTTTTGGGCGAAAATGGGCGGATTTTGTAACTATTTTTTTTTTTACTTTCGTTCGGGTTTAGGGTCAGGGTTAGGGTTATGTTATTTAATTATTTAGGGGAGCCAGCCCCCCAAACCCCTGAAATGCATAGAAAACAAACAGTCAGTACTGTTGTAGCTGAGGTTGTGTTTAACCGTGTGGTATACCTGTGTCACCTCAGCTGCAGTAACGTAGAGGGGAGGATAAAATTGAAATGAAATGAAATGTAACACTATGATCGCCGGGGACGAGTTAAGACGTCATTCCTAGCCATGCTCATTCTGCCGAAGACGCCGTAACTCGTCTTTGATGTCAATATTTCAAAAATCTGTCATCGAAATCATATTTCCTTTCCGGGGCCATGAGATGTACTGGTGAGCTCCACTCAACTGTCTAACGGTTCGAGAGCGCCATCTGGTGGCAGATCGGCCAAGAGGGAGGGGCGCGTCAAACAGGAAGTGCTCATCCATATGTGCTCCGGGCACTCCGGACTCAATCTCAACACACTGGATGATCAATCGCTCGCCCTAACTCAATAAACAACGTTATTTGGACGTATATAGTATTATACAACCTGGAAATGGTTTATCAGGATCAACATCCCATAATCGAAAACGGTCTACTTCACGCTGATCATCCAACGGCGCGAGGAACATACGGTAAGATTCAGCGTTATTTTCTAACTTATTCCATATAAACTGCTATGATGAACATATGACCCACTCTGGATGAATCATCTAACGCTGCCCACGGAATTATAAACGATCCCCCGCCCATCCGGTCATCATCAGATCATACGTAGATCATTCTAGAAGTACGTCCAGTTGAAATTTTTCATCTCGCGCCGATCGCTACCAAACTGTATTTCATCATCAATATAATGCATTTGGGGCTATAAATCAAGTTCTGAAGAAAGCTGCAGAAAACGATAAAAACATACTTATACTTTAGACCATATTTTAGTATGAATATGTGAATGAAAAAGTTTAACGTTGCTACACCCTGAACAATACATATAGGACATTGAATGGGCCATAATAATGGCAATGTAGCAATAGAATTTAAAAAGTTATAGCCCTGCAAATAAGGGGAACTTCTCCATAGACAAATAGAGCTGGCGAGGGATGGTAAATTATGAATTTAACCCATGGCGATCAAAGTGTTAACAGTATGACTTTTATATTGTTGTCTGAACATTTATGAATAATTATGAATAATTCCGTTTTCCAGATGAGCATAACAACATAAGAGTTTAAATGGGCACACTATTTAATTATATTGATTAATATAAATACATGTTTATTTATTAGACTTTAAAAACTCAACATTAATCAACCATATTAGTCAACTGAAATAGCCTAGACTATGCCCACATCAGCAGTCGATTATGTAGGCTCCTGGCTGCCAGGGCAGGTAAATAGAAATACTGACATCTAGTTAGAAACACAACCAGATAAATAAGATGTAATATCCCATACCGAATCAATCTCAGGAGATGTCATGAAGAACTGTGAAACCTGTGCTTGGGTCCTTTGAGTTCTTATATTTCGGGAATATTTTTGTTCTCCTGAGGCATGCTGTTTGACGTCAGTCAGTCCACCATGCGCCACAGAAAACACACCTACATATACTTTGCAGTATGCTTTATAAACATCTCCACTGACGCTATCAAGCCAGGAGTTTGCCAGTTCCCACTCACGTCTGTACTTCTGGAGGCGTTTTGTATTTTTAGGATGCGGTGGAGTAGTGTCTGCTGTAGACATTTTCAAACAGCAGCCATGACAGGCAGCGGCGCAGCGCACAGACTGAGGATTGGCACAACCGCACAGAACGTTTTAGCAACGTGAAAGCGCGAATTCTCATTGGCCGTGAGCTGCTGAGCGCATGCCCATCATACCAGAGTTGCCAAGTCTGTTTATTTTTCGCAACTTTTGGACACAATTTTGCTTGTTTTTGGCTTGTTTTTGTAGGTCGGCTGGCTCATTTCTCTCACAATACTGGCAACCTTAAAATACTGGACAAAGTGCGTCCCGTATCAGTTCAATACGGAACGCGTCTTTTAGTTTCCAATTACGGGACGATTACGTATTTTACGGGACGGGAGGCAACCCTACGTAGAGTCTGCTGTCACGCCCACATCTCCACATCCCAGCCCCGACACGAATGAGGCAGATTGGGATCATGACAGCAGAGACCCGCCGGTGCTGATAGCGGATATCAATTCAGCATCTGGATCAGAAAGAAAGTTGAGGATGAAAAAGTAAGTAAAGTGTTAGCTTGGATGCTAACGTTAGCTAGCCGATTTTGTGAGTGTTTAATGAGAGATGGTAGATCCAATACACCAAGCTAACTAACACAGTGTTTAATGAGAGATGGTAGATTCAATACACCAATCTAACTGTACACAGTGTTTAATGAGAGATGGTAGATTCAATACACCAATCTAACTGTACACAGTGTTTAATGAGAGATGGTAGATTCAATACACCAAGCTAACTTATTGTACACAGTTGAGTGTTTAATGAGAGATAGTGGATTCAATACACCAATCTAACTTTACACAGTGTTTAATGAGAGATGGTAGATGGAAATTACTTCTATGTTGCGATAACTTCTGTATCATGTTTAAATGGGTTTGGGGGGGAAATGTCCAGGCTGCAAAGTAAGCAGTATGGTAATAGCCTATCAGACCAATACATATGGAATTACTTCTTAGTCATTTTCCTTAATAGTTCTTGGCTGGTATGGCAACATATTAGATTCTATTGAAAGGTGGTCTTAAAAAGGTCTTAAAAAGTCTTAAATGTAATCTGTTGAAACTTGCAGGAACCCTGTCCGTCAACATCCACCTTCAGTGAGACCATAACACCTGCCCATCATGAAGATGACGTGTCACCCACCTCTACAATCAGCAGTATCACCACCACCACTAAAGGTTTGACCTCACAAGACCCTGCACTATGGCCAAGTGTCATAGGCCATACCCAACAATGTGGTATCAAGGGGACCAATACAAGTCAAAGATATTGTTTTCCCCCAAAATCCAGCGAACATGGCTTCTGTATTCGGTTAGCACAGACTCAGTTTACTGTTTGATATTATAAAAAAAAAAATATGATGAATAAATGCCTCGTAGTTAAAGAAAGCTTGAATTTCGGACTTCTTTATTACATATTTCTTTTAATCTCTCCCGTCCTCCCCATTTTTTTAACGCACCAGCCACCACACTGGGGATGTTTTTAAAATATGGTCAGCAGCCACCACTGGATAGTGTTGGCTATATTTTATGTATATGCCAGGAAAGTAGCTCAGTGTCACATCTTTGACTCACATTCCAATAATCCATATATATTTTCTTAAAAAAAAAACACTATTATGCAGTTAGTTTGATAAGCAGCAACTCGTGATCTATGAGGCCAAAAGCTGCGCTGAAATCCAGTAGTACAGTACCCATCATTCGCTTCCTGTCAATTTGTGGTAGCCAGTCATCTGTTAATTGTGTTAAAGCTGTACATGTAGAATAACCCTCCTTATATGCATGTTGGAATTGAGAGTTGATACTGTTTTCTGAGAGGTAATGCTGAATCTGTTTAAAAACAACACCTTCCATGAACTTTTTGTGACTCCGGTGGTGCGGCCGAAGCCACGGTCATGGGTGAGCAGGGGAGGGTGTGTTGGGGGGAGTCGATTTCCAAATGGCAGGATAACCAGTACCGATCGGAAGCGTCAGAGGGACTTGTCACATTACACAATTTGACCTATTGATGGGGTCATTTTGTGCGGGGGAGAATGTGAATGGATATAATGTTATGAATATACAGTAGGTGAGGCTGAAGGATTATGGAACATTTGATTAACTACTGTTTATATCTATTTCAGGTGAACCAGAGATGACCAGGAGTGTGATGGGCAATAATTAATAGACTGACAAAAGTGTATTTGACTGAACATGACAGACGGAATGAATGGGCCATAAGAAGTTAATTGTTTTCTCCCAATGAGTTGATGGGCTGTGGAGAAAACAGATTATTCTGGCATCTGCAAATTATTAACCATGTCTTACTTCACAGGTTTTACATGGCTGGAAACACTGTAAGAGGGGTACCCCGTAAGAATTAGTAATAATTAGGAAATGGGTCATGCTAAGACCAAGAAAAAACAGTGCAAACAAAGAAACTAACCTGTAAATGCTTACTAAAATGCTTACTACTTGCTATAAGATATCCCAGCAAACTAACAAAAATGCTAATTTAACACAGCATCGCAGCTTAAGGTCCATATTTTGGGAAATTCTAATTGAAACTTTCCTCTTGGAGGTTGCATTGGGCCATGCTGAGACGTGTTGGAGGACAATGGACAGACTAATGGACATCGCAGGGGGTTCCCGGAGCTGAAGGATGAGGATCCCAACAGACTCTTCTCGCTTACAGAGGATTCGCTTACGGCCATAACAACCTGGACACGCCCGGTCTCGTCCTATCTCAGGAGCTAAGCAGGTTTGAGCCTGGTTGGTACTGGGATGGGTGCATCAAGAAAGCGCATGGCAAGATGGCAGGCTGAGTCGTGGACTGTGGGCTGGACAAGAGACATTGAGTGGGACATTAATAAAAAGTGTTGTTATAGTCAGGCGATTATAATGTGTTCACGGTTGTTGTCGTTGCATTCATATAAGATAACTATGTTTCTATCACCCTTTTTTCTTTTGGCATAACCTAGTGTATTGAATGTTGGCTGAACCATGGTTAAACTCAGGAAATGTACTCAGTCAGACACCATAGGTGATTAGAGTGGATTGAAAGTGGGAATTACTGACAAGATTACAATGAGTTGAGTTTACCCTTCTCACACAGAGTTTAAATTTTTTTCTCCTATATATATAATAATCTATATAATAAATGTGATGAGACGGGAGGTTTCTTGACCCAATTGTAGGCTCTGAGACATTCGTTCTTGATACGGACATACACATAATTGGTGGGTCTGGGAATTAGTCTGAAGCTGTGATATTCACTCTCAATCAACAACCTATGTCTCGGTGCACGGTAAGTGAGGGGAGGAGCAAAGTGTTTCAGCAGACTGCTGGAAGTGTAGAAAGATTCAGTAAGTGTTTATGAACCCACCAGGGACAGACCCCTGGTGGGACAGAGTGGTTATGGCTATAGGTCATAAAAGATGGCGGGAGCGAGATGGGAATGTGGAAGTAAGGTGAGGTTATGCTATGTATTTCTTTTCTTTCTTTTTCTTAGGATGATACTCTATTCCAGGAGTTCTTAGTTGGGGTCAAATTTATTTAATTTTAATTTCTATATCATATGAGATTATAATTACATCATTACTATCGATCTCAGCCTCCCACAGAACTCTGTAATATATTAACTTTAACAGGCCTCTGTGGAGGGCTGTGTTTGTCTGCACCAAACAAAGGCATAATGACATATCCCATGCAGAAGCATTTGGGTCATGATCATGAGATCGTATGATGTTAGGGAGAGGATACGCCTGTTTAAACTTGTCATGTGATCAACTGTTCTAGAATGTCTATAAAATGTCAATGTAAGCGGAGGGACGTCTCTCTCGTCCTCCTTCTTTGCCGGAGCCGGCTCTATATCAATTCGGTTCCGTATCAAATCTGTTCTATATCAATTCTGTTCTATATCAATTCTGTTCTGTTTTAAACCAATGCTTTAAGTTGAATAAAACTTCTGTCGATAATAATTAAGACCAGCCTCGTCTGCTTTTCCTTAAGAATATCCATTCTCCTTCAGTAGCTAGCTATCTAAGGTCATTGTTACGTTCAATCCTAAAATATGGCTCGTTTAGGCCTTGAACGTAAAGTGGTGGATACAGGACAACGAAGAAGAGTTATCAAAAATAACAATTTTTATTAGTACAGCTAATTTAGGGAACAAAAAAAGGGGGAGCTGGGTGCTCCAGACTCCATAATTCAGAATAACAAAAATAAGGCACATAGGCAAAAGGAAGAACAAGCGAAAAATACAATAAAGCAGTGAGAGCAGGTGAGACGCTGGAGAGCTGTAACGAGGTCGAGCTCTGTGAAGGACACCTGCGATCAATTAGAAAGTGGCCATTTTAAACACAAGCAAAATGACAACAGAAAGAAAGCAGTGTGTCAATCAAACCACCCATTAGTGACAACACACTACTACCACAATGTGAATATGCACCACAGACCGTAAGTATCCCTCCACCATGTGAAAGTAATACGTAACACCCCCACACCGGAAATGTATGTTCTTCTCCCAAGAGAATGAACATAAATAAATAAGGGGATACTTAACAACCTTACCTATACCAAAAATGTAACCACACATACTAACATGTGCAGTACCTGTACTGTGTTGAGTGTGAGCCCCGGTCAAGAGTCACACTCAACTGTACACCAAAAAAAACTGTGACCCACAAACTTGGAATTGCCGTGAATCACTACCACAAAGTGATAATGGGTCGGCCGCTGTCGAACACAACCTTTAACTGCACCAAATGCTCCCCACTGAGGAACATTTGACACCATTGTTTAGCATAAACAACAACATTGTCCCGCTACCCGCTCAAGCGAGTCCCCTCCAAAACATATACCGCTGGGCCTAGATGGAGTGGAGCTGGCGGAAACACCCCATCTGGTTTCCCCACCACCTGTCGTACTGAGGCACAAGGCCTAAAAGCCAATCCACCCACCAACAGATGATCAGAAAACAAAAGCTTTATTTTAAGGCGAGACACTGCAGGTGAATAGTCAAATATACTTTTTTTGTTGATTTTGAGATTTTGTTATATTTTGCTTCCTAAACATGTCTTCTATGAAACTAGTGACAATAAAACGTCAATAACACACATTTAGTTGTTTATTTTACATCATTTTGCCGTATTGCATCCATAAATGTGCACATATTTAATGGGGAAGTGCCTCATTTGCATATATAAACATAAATTTCAGAAAACTTGCAATATATTTTTTCTTAGTTTATATGTACATAACAAATTGGGAAAGTTTCATAGTGATATCTATTCAAATATGTTTTGCCTATTAGGGGGTACTACACTGTACTACACTGTTTGTAGCCTGTGTGTAGTTCTGTTCAGTTCAATAACATCATTATTATTATTATTCAGTTATCAGGCATGTGTTTAGGTTGTCTATTACTAATGGTTTGATTAGGTATTGTGTTTGTAAATATCTGTTTAAAAAAAAAAAAAGTATGGCATTTTACAATACAGAACTTTGAAGGCGTTTTCCCAAAAATGAGTTTTAAGAGTTTTTCCTCATACTCTGAGCCAGAAATCTCCACTTCAGTAGCACTCACATACACCAAACCTTCCAGTTATATTCATATCTATGTTCTGAAGGTATTTACAGAAGGGTTTGTTGATATCGCATTCATACCCTGATTTATATCACATTTTATTCCTAAAAACATGGCGAAATATGGAATTTTACCATAAAAATTTACTGAATGGAGTATTTTCTGATTTATGGAGTGATAAAAAGAGATATCCAAAATCCCCTCTGTAATAACCTTTGGCTCTAATATGTCAACAAAATGAAACTATAATTTTGAAAATGGCTTTATCCAATGTTCAGATTTCTGTCCTGGAATTATATGCAAATTAGTGCATATTTAAGTAGACCATGCCTCATTTGCATATTTAAACATACAATTTCAGAAAACGTGTAATACAAAAAAGTCTTGTCTTAATATAAGTAATCAACTGGGGAAGTTTCATTGTGATATCTATTAGTTATTTTTTTTACCCTATTCACCTGCAGTGTCTCCCCTTAATGTTTGTATAAGGGCTATTTTAACTGTTGATGGGTAGTGCATCAGTAAAGTGAATATGGTATTGTGCTCTTGCTCTGTTTGAATAGGTGGAGAGAGTGGTTAACTGTATTATAATAGTAAATAGACAAATATGTTGTTCTCTTGCTTTTTTCTTTTTGAAGGTGGAGAGAGTAGCATTGCTAGTGCCAAAACAGTTTTATTTGAGGTTCATAACAGTACATTGTACTAAGCAATTGTTGGCTCATTAGTTTGTGATTCACATGCACTAAAATTCACCAGAATGCAGGAAATTAAGTCTTTGTAACAAAAAAAATCCTGGTGGGGGACCCCCAGACCCCCCGCTTAAAAAGTGGCCTTACTGGGGCTATATTTCGCGCTATATCTCCCGGTATGAATTATTTCCCCAGTCCGGCCCTGAATGCAGGTGCAGGTGTTGTTGTTGAAGATTTTGGAATGCACACTATGAATGTACCTCTGCATAATTTTTTTCTTGATTGTGCCCTAGTGTCAGGCCCGGTGGTGAAACCGGAGGTGACATGCATGCCAGATACTCAGGTGGCAGGAGATGATCTGGCGGAGCAGTATCTCGAGGTCTTCCCAGCCTGTACGGTGGCTGAGTCCACAAACTAATTGGAGGAGAATGAGGAGGATGAGAGTGGGAAGGATGCTATGAGGAATGTTGCTAATTCATGTGGCACCATTTCTGTTGGTGTTTCTGATATTTCATGTGGCACCATTTCATGTGGCACCGTTCTGGTTAAAGAAGCTACAGAATTAGGCTGCCAGCCTTCCTATGGCTCTAACGTTCATGATGTCTTACTTGTCAGCAGTGATGATCCCAGTATGTCAGTTGTTACAAAGGATCAGATTAAACCGAATATATATATTTATTGATTGATATATATTGCATAGTATTTGTATATCGTTTGATACCCCTTGTATATTCCTTGTACATATACACGGAATATCCCTTTAGCCTAGTACAGACCATAATATTTCATTCTCCTATTGGACAGCGGTCCACAGGCGCCAGGGCCATGCCTCCAGAGTCAGGTTCAAGGCCACCGTCAAGACATGTCTGTACATGCCCGGCCTTGCCCAGGGATACGAGACAGAAATGAGGTTGGCACTAGATTGTTCGCCGTGCATATAAATATGGCGCAGGTGAATACAGAAGTAGAGTTACCCAATAAGTTGAAGCCTCACCCACGATACTTCTATGAAACTAGTGACAATAAAATGTCAATAACACACATTTAGTTGTTTATTTTACATCATTTTGCCGTATTGCATCCATAAATGTGCACATATTTAATGGGGAAGTGCCTCATTTGCATATATAAACATAAATTTCAGAAAACTTGCAATGTATTTTTTCTTAGTTTATATGTACATAACAAATTGGGAAAGTTTCATAGTGATATCTATTCAAATATCTTTTGCCTATTAGGGGGTACTACACTGTTTGTAGCCTGTATGTAGTTCTGTTCAGTTCAATAACATCATTATTATTATTATTCAGTTATCAGGCATGTGTTTAGGTTGTCTATTACTAATGGTTTGATTAGGTATTGTGTTTGTAAATATCTGTTTAAAAAAAAAGTATGGCATTTTACAATACAGAACTTTGAAGGCGTTTTCCCGAAAATGAGTTTTAAGAGTTTTTCCTCATACTCTGAGCCAGAAATCTCCACTTCAGTAGCACTCACATACACCAAACCTTCCAGTTCTATTCATATCTATGTTCTGAAGGTATTTACAGAAGGGTTTGTTGATATCGCATTCATACCCTGATTTATATCACATTTTATTCCTAAAAACATGGCGAAATATAGAATTTTACCATAAAAATGGACTGAATGGAGTATTTTCTGATTTATGGAGTGATAAAAAGAGATATCCAAAATCCCCTCTGTAATAACCTTTGGCTCTAATATTTCAACAAAATTAAACTATAATTTTGAAAATAGCTTTATCCAATGTTCAGATTTCTGTCCTGGAATTATATGCAAATTATTGCATATTTAAGTAGATCATGCCTCATTTGCATATTTAAACATACAATTTCAGAAAACTTGTAATACAAAAAAGTCTTAATATAAGTAATCAACTGGGGAAGTTTCATTGTGATATCTATTAGTTAATTTTTTTACCCTATTCACCTGCAGTGTCTCCCCTTAACAGGTCTCTCCACCGATACAGACCTGTCAAAAAGAGGCAGTAAACTAGAATCAATATGAGAGACAGGGTCATTGCACTCAGGATAGCCAAGATAGCCAACAGGAACACAAGACACTCCACATGTTCCTGGCACCACCTCCCTTCCCTTCCAGAGCCCATCTCCCTTCCTCCTGGCAGTCCAGGAGCAGACATTAAACCATGATCTCCCAGAGCAGGATGTACCGCCACAGGCACGTCACCACCGTCTCTGGAACACAGTAACATCTCATCAGTCACAAAAACATTTGGATTACCATTCAAAATGGCGTCACAAAAAATAACATAGCCAGGATCCAAAATGGTGTCACTCAAATTAGCACTGTCATGAGCAACAATGGTGTCAGAAAAATGTGTACTGTCACGAGCCAAAATGGTGGCACACACAGTAACATTGTCATGACACAAAATGGTGGCACACACATCAACTTCGTCGTGACACAAAATGGAGGCACATACATCAGCACCATCACGATCAAAATGGTTGCCACACATTAGGCTAGGATGTGAAGGCTGCTCCTGTACAGGACACAGGTAACCAGGCTGACTACCATACCTAGCATACCCAGTGCCTGTCAGAGAGTCAGTGTGGTCACGTGAATCAATATCAGAACTATTAACTGATGTAACTGAGGGGTACAATTCCCTGACTGTATTGATAAGTATGGTATCATTAAACCACTACCGCTTTATGTACTTTAATTACTGGCCATACAGTACATGATATATAAATATGATGAACACTTCCCACAATGAATCGGTTCCACACAAAGTGGTAATTAAGTATTTATTGCAGCAAAAGGTACATAATATACTTCTCTATTTTACTTTGGATGCGCTTATAAGGCAAAGGAATGTGCGTAGGCAAATCAATAATGAATGTCCATTCTCTGGTTACGCAGGAGGTAATTATACAACCTGAATCTTAGGGAATTATATCTATGGTACACTAGTAATATATAGCGGGAGATACTGGAAGGGTCCCCCCGGTTGTAAGCCAGCAGGGGTAGAGGATCTGTCGGTAGTAGAGAGTCTGGTCAACGATGACTAAGGAGACTCCAAGTACAGGAGACGGTGCAATAGTCTCTTGATCCACAGACGAATACAGCTGTTCTCCGTAGACTGTAGCTCCACAGTGAAGAAAGCTAGCCGGCCTCAGGCTCTCTGAGGCGCAGACTCGACGTGGCTCCTCACAAGGTAAATCCAACACGTGTAGGCGTCTGCGATTCTCTGCTCCATAAATCACAGGACCAAAACAAATATAATCCAGCCGCAAATGGCTATGTAGTCGTCGGGTAGATTAATCCAGTGTACATGTCCACACAGTTCTCGTCTAGGTCTCCTCGGGTGAAAGCGCCATGAAAGCAGCCCAGCCTGGATAAGCACTCTAGCTGGTACGAGGAAGCGTTGGTGATGCTGGTCACTGTAGAACTTTAGCCGCACGATACACTATACACAAATAGACTATTACTGACTTAATAGAAATATGTCGCACTCGACGGTATAGCGCCAAACTCTGACAATTCAGTTATTAATTCGCACGCGGTCTCAATGCTCTATTTGGGGCCAAACAGGCCATACTTCACCGCACGGAGTATCGTGGGTGAGGCTTCAACTTATTGGGTAACTCTACTTCTGTATTCACCTGCGCCATATTTATATGCACGGCGAACAATCTAGTGCCAACCTCATTTCTGTCTCGTATCCCTGGGCAAGGCCGGGCATGTACAGACATGTCTTGACGGTGGCCTTGAACCTGACTCTGGAGGCATGGCCCTGGCGCCTGTGGACCGCTGTCCAATAGGAGAATGAAATATTATGGTCTGTACTAGGCTAAAGGGATATTCCGTGTATATGTACAAGGAATATACAAGGGGTATCAAACGATATACAAATACTATGCAATATATATCAATCAATAAATATATATATTCGGTTTAATCTGATCCTTTGTAACAGCCGCCTCCTAATTAGTCCCACCTAATTAGCTAAACAGAGACAGATTAACCGCACTGTCCACTACTCAATGTCTGTTGTGAGGGGTCGGGCAGTTCACAAAGTCATGGGGTCATGGTCGTCATCGATAGTTTCGGGGAGCCTTGGCAGTTCTATTAGCCTCGCCACGGGTCGGGTGTAGATCCGTCCTTGGACGAGCACTTCGGCTGCTCGGACCTTTCCGTCGGCACCGGTGATCACTTTGCTTACGCGGCCAGCCGGCCACATAGCTCGGGGTAGTGACTGGTCGATAATCATGACGACTGTCCCTTCTGTCAAATTGTCTCTCTCTTTCACCCATTTCTGGCGGGTCTGTAGAGACGGTAGATAGTGGAGTAGGAAGCTGTTCCAAAACTTGTCAGCCAATACTTGACTGTACCTCCACATTCTTCGGCCGTTCGCTTCTTCAGGCCTGTACATTGTCTGTGGTAGCGCGGGGTCCAGCCGCACCATCAAGAGTGTGTTGGGGGTGACTGGGTCGACATCTGCTACATCACTTGAGACGTAACCGAGGGGCTTTGAGTTCAATACTCCCTCGATCTCCGTGAGGACTGTCATTAGGACTTCTTCCGCCACGGTCTGGGCCCCAAGCACGGCGTACAGGGCTGTCTTTATTGAACGTACTTCTCGTTCCCAAGTTCCACCGAAGTGAGGTGCGTTCGGGGGATTAAACTGGAAGTCAATCTGGGATGGAGCGAGGTGGGTCTTAAGTTCTGGGCCCATAGCTTGGAAGCTCTCTCTCAGCTCTCTTTCTCCGCCTTTGAAGTTTGTCCCGTGATCAGACAATAATATAGACGGTTTGCCTTTCCGCGATGTGAATCTTCGGAAGGCCATAAGGAATGAGTCTGTGCTCATGGTTGGAAGGAGTTCTATATGCATCGCTCGGGTGGTCATGCATTTGAATACAACACCCCACCGCTTCTCGGTTCCTCTTCCTTTCTTTATATACAGCGGGCCGAAACAGTCCATACCGGTGGAGTGAAAAGGCTTGTCGCCGAGTCGGAGGCGACAGGGAGGTAGGTCAGCCATCCGGGGTATACTGGGCTGCGCTCGCCACTTACGACAGTCTAGACAGGTTCGCTGGAAGCGCCGCACTGCTTCTCTCCCTTGCAGTATCCAATAACGACGTCTGATCTCCGCGAAGACTCTCTCTGCCCCGGCGTGATGCACATCCTCGTCGTATTTCTTTATGATCAGCTCTGTGACCTTGTGTCGGCTGTTTAAGACTATCGGGTACTTGACGTCATCCGGTAAGTCTGGAGCTCTCCGCAGACGACCACCCACTCTGATGAGACCATGGGCGTCGCTCTCGGGGGCTAGGTGGAGCAGTCTGCTGTCTGATGGGACGGGCTTTGCTCCCTGTAGACAGTCTAGCTCATCGGGGAACGAGTCTCTCTGGGCTCGTTGTAGTAGAAGAAGTTCTGCTTCTTCGTAGTCAGCTGCTGTAATGTCAGTAGTGAGCTGAACCTCTGGGTGGTGCCACAGGAATGTCTTTAGCTGCGCACTCTCTAGGGTGAGGCAATCGTCTATGTCGGGGTCTGTGGAGACGAGTGTGTTCAATCCACAGAACATAGATTTCTTGTTTTCGGCCTCCTCTTTACTTGCTTCCCGTGGGGTGGGTGTAGGCCACTCTTCTTCCGGGAGCTTGAGGAACTCTGGCCCGTCACTGTATAGGTTGTGACGGGTGAGGTCATCCAGGGACATTCCCCGGGTGATGACGTCAGCTGGGTTGTGTTTTGTGTCCACATACCTCCAGCTTGCTACTTCTGTTAAATCTTGAATCTCTGTGACTCTGACTCCCACGAAGACCTTGTATCTGCACGAATCAGACCGGATCCATGTGAGTACTGTCGTGGAGTCTGACCACAAGATTGTTCTTTGCACCGGAATGGTGAGTTCACGTTGGATTAACGTGGCGAGTTGCGCTCCTGCTAGGGCTGCGCAGAGCTCTAGACGCGGGATAGATTGTTGCTTTCGTGGGGCTATTCTTGAGCGAGCCAGGATGAAAGCAGTATGTATTTCTCCTCCCTCCTCTCGGGCACGCAAGTAGGCCACCGAACCGTAGGCTACTTCGGAGGCGTCGCTGAAGACGTGCAGGTCCATCTGGCACGTCTCCGGCCTCACTGTGGGTGGGAAGTAGCTGCGGCGTATGTTGACACCTGGGAGTGAGCTGAGTTCCGTCTCCCACTCTCTCCATGTGGATGCAAGGTGTTCGGGTATGGGGTCGTCCCAGCCCTGGTCCTTGTCCCATAACGCTCTTACAATCATCTTTGCCCTGGTGGTGTAAGGTAGAATACATCCCAACGGGTCATATTGTCTGGCGAGTGTTCTGTATACACTCCGTCTGGTGGTCGGTAGTGCAGTCGACCTTCCCTGCTCCTTGGTCAGGGGTGTGTGTTTATAATGGAGCGAGTCTGTTTTGAAGCGCCAGACTAGTCCTAATGTCATTTCTTGGGCTTCTCCTGGGATGGTCGCCATCCAGGTCTCGCTGCTTGCTGCCTTGTCCTCGGGGGAGAGGCTGCGCAATACTTGCGGGTCGCTGCTGGCCCACTGCCTGAGATCAAAGCCGCCTTTGATCAGGGAGGCGCGGAGCTTGAGTAGAAGGGCCTCGGCTTCTTCTGGCGTCGAGCCGCTTTGCAGACAGTTGTCCACGTAGAAACTATTTCCTACACTTTGTCGGACCTCTTCATCAGCTGCTGGGTCCTCTGCGACGTGCTTTTGCAGTGCAAACGTAGCACAGCATGGGCTGCATGTGGTTCCGAAAGGGAGGACTTCCCATTGATAGATGGCTGGTTGCTCATCCCCGATCCTCTCTCTCCATAGGAACCGCAGCAGGGGCTTGTCCTCCTCCACTAGTCTCACCTGCAGGAACATCCCTTTGATGTCGCCGCTGATGGCCACCTTGTCTTGGCGGAAATGTAGTAACACGCCTAGTAGAGAGGGGCCGAGTGTTGGGCCGGGCAAGAGCTCTTTATTCAGATTTTGTGATCCGATCTGGTAGCTGCAGTTGAACACAATACGATCCTTGCCGTTGTGGTGGACTTTGTGGTGCGGCACGTACCATGATTCGGTCGTCTGATCGGCCTCTTTAATGTCAATTTTCTTTATGTGTCCCGCTGTGATTAGCTTGTTAATCTCAGCGCGGTACACCGTCTCTTGAGCGGGGTCTCTGGCTAGGCGCCGCTCTGTGTTCAATAGATACCGCTCCGTCGCTTCTTTTGGGGCGTGGAAGGTAGGCATACCCTCTCGCCTCAGGAGTGGAGTTGCGTATCTCATCACTCCGTTGACTTTGACTCTCTTTGTCCCCTGCTCGAGGAGGGCTATAGCGTAAATGTCTTCCTTGGAACGAATGTCTTTATTTTCGTTCTTAAAGGGCATTGTCTCTAGTGTCC
Organism: Notolepis coatsorum; assembly: GCF_963971535.1. Lineage (NCBI taxonomy): Eukaryota > Metazoa > Chordata > Actinopteri > Aulopiformes > Paralepididae > Notolepis > Notolepis coatsorum. The sequence continues at coordinate 65,974,201 of NC_140171.1, forward strand.
ATAGCCTCTCGACATGCTGTAGGAGGGTGGTGTCTTCTTCTGTCACTCTGGAGTGGAGGCAGTTAGTGGCTGCTGTTCGGTTAAGAGACTTAGCGAGGGGGCCTTGTAATGTCCATCCTAGGCGGGTCTCGACTGCTGCAGGACAGCCTCTGGGCCCTGTGTGGACCCGGTCTATCGGGACGATGAGGTCTGCATGGTCAGAGCCTATCAGCAGGGTCGGGGTGGCACCGTCTATGAGCTGTATAGGTAGTTGACGCAGGTGCACATATTTATCCATCAGCTTGGCGATGGGGTAGGTGTACTGCGACAGGCCTATTTCTTGGCTGGTGAAAGCATTAGTAATCCTATACCGTCTCTCTGGCTGCCCGCTTGCTGCGATAGTGAAGGAGACATTCTCGCCCTTTATCGTCTTTAGATCTCTTCTTATTGTCCGAATCGTCATCTGGTTTTCGCTCCCCCGCAGCCCCAGCTGGGCCGCAGCGGACGCGAGGAGAAGGGTCTTCTCTGACCCGTCGTCAAGGACGGCGTAAGTGTCCATGACCTTGTCTTGGTAACTCAGTGTTACGCGGACCACCTTTAAGAGCACCCGGGCGCCCCCGCTGCTGGCGGGGTCAATGTACATAACACTTGCCTTTGTGCTGCTTGAGGGTGCAGGCTTTCTTCTGTTACTTCTGTTACTGTCACACCGACTACACCTCTTCTTTAAGCGGCAATCGGCTGCCATGTGACTGCGCGCACATCGGTAACAGCGTCGGTTGGACTTTATCCATTGACTCACCTCGTCGGCGGTCATCTTCTTGAACGTGTCACATTGTGACAACCAGTGTTCCTTTTCGCAGTACGGGCACACCATCTTCCACTTCTCTTTCATCGAGGGGGTACTGTGGTTCTTGCTGCTCGGTACTGATTCTGATTGGTGCATGACGGTCACCAATCTGCGGCCATCGTTTGCTCTCCTACGTCCCTCTCTGGAGCTTGGTGTGCTCCGCATGAACGTATCCAACCGTAGGCTGTTGACTTCTCTCGCCAGGAAGTCGGCTAGGTCTAGGAGGGATGGCTCGGGACCGTTAGGATCACGGTGGTCTCTTTGCCGCCTGAAGCGCTCTTGTCGGGCGGGCGGAAGCTTCTCTAAAATCCTCTCGACATTAGAGTTCGCGTACAGTTCGTGCATACCCTTTTCTCTTTGCGCCCCCAGCATCCCTACCAGGGATTGTACCTTGATAGACAGGTCATCTAGTGAGCGATTGTCTGTGGCTGGGGGTAGGCGGTCAATATGCCTTATCTCTTGTATTACGTAGTCCCATATGCGTCCATATCTTTGGTCGAGTGCTGCTAGAGCCGCTGTGTATGGGGTAGTAGAGGTGGCATAGGCCAGCGCTATATTGTGCGCTCGGGGCACCTTGAGGTGCTTCAGTAGGATAGCATACTTGTACGGTTCATCAGCTACATCGGACATCATTGTCTCTAAGCACATTCGTAGCTCCGTGTACTGTGCTCTGTTCTCGTGGGTGAAGTCCGGAAACGTCGGTGTGCCAATGTATGATGCCATGGATGGCTGGCACATCGGTGAGCGTTGGAAGAGAGGCCTCCTAGGCGAGTCTCCTCTTACGCCTCTTGGTGGGCTGGTACCTGCTGGGTACCATGGCCCGCGTATCCAGGTGCTGTTCCTCGGGGCTGGTCGTGCGTCAAGCTCACCCGTGAATTGAGTCGGGGGTCTGTAGCGCAGAGCCGCGGGGGTAGAGCCTGGGCTGTACTGGACCTCCTGGTCCTGTGGAGTACTGTGCTGCTGTCGGGCTTGACTCTCCTCCTCTCCCTCTTCTTCTTCCTCTGGCAGGTCCTCTAGATCCTGTAGTCGTCTATTTAGCCTCTCCGTGGTGTAGACCGTTTCTTCCTTGTAGCTGGGTCTCACTTGGACCGGTCGGGGAAGGGGTTCGGAGGGGGGTATAGGCTCTCTCTGGTGGTCGGGCTCAGGGTCGCTTGATCGGGTAGGGGAGGGTGCCCTTGACCCTTGTCTTGACGAGGCCCTGGAATCCCGTGCGGAGGGAGGGGGTGTTGCCCTGGTGATCAGCTGCTCCATTATCTGCGCTTGTAATCGGTCGCGCTCGGCTTCGCGCTTGGTGAGAGCGAGGTCGCGCTCTGCTTCTCTTTGGGCACCGGCAGCGGCGCGCTGGGCTTCGGCGGCGGCGCGCTGGGCTTCGGCCCGGTCCCTTACCATATTCTCTTCCGTCTGAAGGCGTCTAATCTCTAGACGTATACGATCTTCGTCGCTCCGTTGCTGCGCCTGAAGGCGTTCTCTTTCCATGGAAGAATGTTCGCGCTCACTAAGCGTCTGTGCTTGGAGTCGATCGCGCTCTGTTGAGGCTGCTAGGCTGGCGAGGAATGCCTGTGCCAGCATCTTGTCCGCCTCGCTGGGGGAAGACGCTGGTTGAGGTGATCCGCTCCTGGCAGTACTCGTTGGAGATCTGTTCTCCTGTGGCGAGTCCTGGAGATCCATCTCCGGGGTGCTCTCCTCTTCTTGTAGCGGGTAGAGTTCCATCCCTGGAGAGCTGTCTTTATCCTGGAGCTCTCCGGGGACTACTTCTTCGGTCTTGGCGGGGGGTAAAGTCATGTCGGGTCCCTCCTGGTCCCTACCGTGAGCTTGGTCAGTTACGTTAGAACCCACTAGGGCCTCTATTGGCGGGGTAGCCTGGTCGATAGGGTCGGACATAATTTTACTATCTACTTTTTCCGCGTTTACCGTCTGTAGAAAGCTAGGTAGTATATTGGCAACGTAATCCTCTAAGTACTGAGGTGTCTGCCGTCTACGCTGCGGGCGATCTACTTTAGGAGAACCGTTTTGTGGAGTGTTCATCATAGGCCATGTCAATATTAATACCACTATATTAATATTACACTAGTTACCCTCCGGCTCGAAGGACCAATTGTAACTGAGGGGTACAATTCCCTGACTGTATTGATAAGTATGGTATCATTAAATCACTACCGCTTTATGTACTTTAATTACTGGCCATACAGTACATGATATATAAATATGATGAACACTTCCCACAATGAATCAGTTCCACACAAAGTGGTAATTAAGTATTTATTGCAGCAAAAGGTACATAATATACTTCTCTATTTTACTTTGGATGCGCTTATAAGGCAAAGGAATGTGCGTAGGCAAATCAATAATGAATGTCCATTCTCTGGTTACGCAGGAGGTAATTATACAACCTGAATCTTAGGGAATTATATCTATGGTACACTAGTAATATAGCGGGAGATACTGGAAGGGTCCCCCCGGTTGTTAGCCAGCAGGGGTAGAGGATCTGTCGGTAGTAGAGAGTCTGGTCAACGATGACTAAGGAGACTCCAAGTACAGGAGACGGTGCAATAGTCTCTTGATCCACAGACGAATACAGCTGTTCTCCGTAGACTGTAGCTCCACAGTGAAGAAAGCTAGCCGGCCTCAGGCTCTCTGAGGCGCAGACTCGACGTGGCTCCTCACAAGGTAAATCCCACACGTGTAGGCGTCGGCGATTCTCCGCTCCATAAATCACAGGACCAAAACAAATATAATCCAGCCGCAAAGGGCTATGTAGTCGTCGGGTAGATTAATCCAGTGTACATGTCCACACGGTTCTCGTCTAGGTCTCCTCGGGTGAAAGCGCCATGAAAGCAGCCCAGCCTGGATAAGCACTCTAGCTGGTACGAGGAAGCGTTGGTGATGCTGGTCACTGTAGAACTTTAGCCGCACGATACACTATACACAAATAGACTATTACTGACTTAATAGAAATATGTCGCACTCGACGGTATAGCGCCAAACTCTGACAATTCAGTTATTAATTCGCACGCGGTCTCAATGCTCTATTTGGGGCCAAACAGGCCATACTTCACCGCACGGAGTATCGTGGGTGAGGCTTCAACTTATTGGGTAACTCTACTTCTGTATTCACCTGCGCCATATTTATATGCACGGCGAACAATCTAGTGCCAACCTCATTTCTGTCTCGTATCCCTGGGCAAGGCCGGGCATGTACAGACATGTCTTGACGGTGGCCTTGAACCTGACTCTGGAGGCATGGCCCTGGCGCCTGTGGACCGCTGTCCAATAGGAGAATGAAATATTATGGTCTGTACTAGGCTAAAGGGATATTCCGTGTATATGTACAAGGAATATACAAGGGGTATCAAACGATATACAAATACTATGCAATATATATCAATCAATAAATATATATATTCGGTTTAATCTGATCCTTTGTAACAACTGACATACTGGGATCATCACTGCTGACAAGTAAGACATCATGAACGTTAGAGCCATAGGAAGGCTGGCAGCCTAATTCTGTAGCTTCTTTAACCAGAACGGTGCCACATGAAATGGTGCCACATGAAATATCAGAAACACCAACAGAAATGGTGCCACATGAATTAGCAACATTCCTCATAGCATCCTTCCCACTCTCATCCTCCTCATTCTCCTCCAATTAGTTTGTGGACTCAGCCACCGTACAGGCTGGGAAGACCTCGAGATACTGCTCCGCAAGATCATCTCCTGCCACCTGAGTATCTGGCATGCATGTCACCTCCGGTTTCACCACCGGGCCTGACACTAGGGCACAATCAAGAAAAAAATTATGCAGAGGTACATTCATAGTGTGCATTCCAAAATCTTCAACAACAACATCTGCACCTGCATTCAGGGCCGGACTGGGGAAATAATTCATACCGGGAGATATAGCGCGAAATATAGCCCCAGTAAGGCCACTTTTTAAGCGGGGGGTCTGGGGGTCCCCCACCAGGATTTTTTTTGTTACAAAGACTTAATTTCCTGCATTCTGGTGAATTTTAGTGCATGTGAATCACAAACTAATGAGCCAACAATTGCTTAGTACAATGTACTGTTATGAACCTCAAATAAAACTGTTTTGGCACTAGCAATGCTACTCTCTCCACCTTCAAAAAGAAAAAAGCAAGAGAACAACATATTTGTCTATTTACTATTATAATACAGTTAACCACTCTCTCCACCTATTCAAACAGAGCAAGAGCACAATACCATATTCACTTTACTGATGCACTACCCATCAACAGTTAAAATAGCCCTTATACAAACATTAAGGGGAGACACTGCAGGTGAATAGGGTAAAAAAAATAACTAATAGATATCACAATGAAACTTCCCCAGTTGATTACTTATATTAAGACAAGACTTTTTTGTATTACACGTTTTCTGAAATTGTATGTTTAAATATGCAAATGAGGCATGGTCTACTTAAATATGCACTAATTTGCATATAATTCCAGGACAGAAATCTGAACATTGGATAAAGCCATTTTCAAAATTATAGTTTCATTTTGTTGACATATTAGAGCCAAAGGTTATTACAGAGGGGATTTTGGATATCTCTTTTTATCACTCCATAAATCAGAAAATACTCCATTCAGTAAATTTTTATGGTAAAATTCCATATTTCGCCATGTTTTTAGGAATAAAATGTGATATAAATCAGGGTATGAATGCGATATCAACAAACCCTTCTGTAAATACCTTCAGAACATAGATATGAATATAACTGGAAGGTTTGGTGTATGTGAGTGCTACTGAAGTGGAGATTTCTGGCTCAGAGTATGAGGAAAAACTCTTAAAACTAATTTTTGGGAAAACGCCTTCAAAGTTCTGTATTGTAAAATGCCATACTTTTTTTTTTTAAACAGATATTTACAAACACAATACCTAATCAAACCATTAGTAATAGACAACCTAAACACATGCCTGATAACTGAATAATAATAATAATGATGTTATTGAACTGAACAGAACTACACACAGGCTACAAACAGTGTAGTACAGTGTAGTACCCCCTAATAGGCAAAAAATATTTGAATAGATATCACTATGAAACTTTCCCAATTTGTTATGTACATATAAACTAAGAAAAAATATATTGCAAGTTTTCTGAAATTTATGTTTATATATGCAAATGAGGCACTTCCCCATTAAATATGTGCACATGTATGGATGCAATAAGGCAAAATGATGTAAAATAAACAACTAAATGTGTGTTATTGACGTTTTATTGTCACTAGTTTCATAGAAGACATGTTTAGGAAGCAAAATATAACAAAATCTCAAAATCAACAAAAAAAGTATATTTGACTATTCACCTGCAGTGTCTCGCCTTAAATAACAGACATTTCATTATTACAAAACTACCTGGCTCACTGCCTGGCTGTTACAGTATTCTGCAGAGTGCCATCTGCCATTCCATTCGCCGCCTCCACTGTCAATCAGTTGTATCGCCTGGTCCCGCCTCCACCAATCACAAGCGGCAGCACGGCTCCATTGGGTGTGTGTGATCCGAGGGAGAGAGTCAGATAGTTCTCCAACTCCAAATCCTGGTTGTTCCCCACCCACCTAGGTTATCTAACTATCGCGCTGCGCCGCCGCCACAACTAGAAACAATGGCCTGGCAAACAAAAAAAAAAATTATAAAAAAAAAAAAATTATAATCTTTTTTTAATTATTATTTTTTTTATCTGTGCAGGCCAGGCCACCGGGAAAACTCCTGGTGCTCCCGATGGCCAGTCCGGGCCTGCCTGCATTACTTAACTTATACCGCGCCATCACACGGTCCGGGACCTCAATAGCTTCCTGGGCTACTTCAACTTTGGCAACAGCATCTCGTTCTGCCTTGGCAACAGCTGCCATCTCTCGGTTAAATGCTGCCTTTGCCATCTCACATGCTTTCATAAGCTCTGCCTTTTCAGCTAGCAATATCTCCTCCTGTTCCATTATAGGCAACGAGGATGCATCAAGATACATGACCATAGTCAAACCTCCAAGCAACTGAATTTGCAAGCTCTCCTTACTTTGGCTTGCATCAAACGTTAATATAGAATAATGAGCAGCTATTTGCGCCAACTCATCCTTAGAACATCTCTTCACCTTCCCCACTGTTGGCTTCGCAACAAAATCCTCCATGTCCAGCGTCATTCTTACTATCCAGTATCCACAGCAAATGACAACAAGGAGATACAACAATTAACTGTGCACCACTCAAACGGTGTAGCACAAAAGGGATATAGTTCAATCCTGAACACAAGTAACTCACCCACTGTTCCTACGACCTGGGGTTCAAACTCCAATTTTCCCTGTATCCACAAAAGGTTAGCACGCAATTAAATCACAGTGACTTAAGACACATGGCATAACTATAGCACGTAATTAAACTCACACACAGTAGTTCAAGACACACAACATTTCATGTTAGCACGCAATTAAATCACTGTATTTAAGACACACGGCATAACCGATGTTAGCACGCAATTAAATCACCCACAGTAATTCAAGACACACGGCATAACATACTGGATCACAAGTCAAGCTAAATAATGCATACAGATCATATAGTCAAGCTAGAGAATCACAGCAGACACAGCTACTGGACACTAGCTATAGATCCCTGCTGAGATGACCCACTACATACAGATCCTATACCAGAGAATCACAGCAGACACTGCTACCGGACACTAGCTACAGGCCTCTGCTGAGATGAACCACTACTAAATGCATACAGATTCTATACTAGAGAATCACAGCAGACACTGCTACCGGACACTAGCTACTAGGGTGACCAGGTCAAAATTGTTCAGTCGCAGGACAGCAGAACTGCTTTTGCGGGACAATGCGGGACACGTAGGAGAGGGGGGAAATATATGATTTATTATTTAATTTATTATTTAAATGCCTTGATTTCATATTAGACACCTATGGTAAGCTATATACTGTATATAGGCTCGCAACTCATTTGTAGTTCCAAGGTGTTTATTTGACAAAAAGGCAGATGCAACGTTTCGACCCTTCCGGTCTTCTTCAAGCATGAAGACAACACAACACTGACATCTTTTTATACAGGAAGTGAACTAAATTGAATATCAGCCCCACCTGGTGATCAGGGGCGGTCCCAAGACTTGCATGATACATTTTATACATGATTAAGTAACAATTTCTTTTCATTTGAAATTTTTTAGAAGATTTGGGAAATATCTATATTAAACACAACATTAAGACATAATTTACAGATAGACAGCAGTGTGTAAGGTACAAGTCCTAGTCACTGAAAACAAAAATGAAAAAAACACAAACAAAAAAACAAAGTCCATTGACTGTCTCCCTCTATAAGTTAAATTTACAAATAAGGTCTAATGTCAAAGTCCTCATTGAGTCCTGTTGGTGCCATCGTTTTAAGATAATGGATCCACCATACTTCTCTCCTCAGTAGGAGATTATCTATATCTCCCCCTCGTCTTGGAAGATGCACTCTCTCTATTCCAAGGTATCTTAGTGATGAGACATTGTGGTGTGCCTTTTTAAAATGTAAAGCTACTGGGCTTTTTTCATCCCCATTCCGTATCGTACTCCTGTGTTCAGCAATACGTGTCTTTAAAGCACGTGTTGTCTTACGACATATGCCTTACCACATGGGCACTTAAGCATATAGATTACATTGGTAGTTGTACATGTTATTTTGCCTCTTATTTTTATCTCTTTCCCAGTTGTTGGGTGATAGAAAACAGTGCATTTTTCGACCGGAAGGGTCGGAACGTTGCATCTGCCTTTTTGTCAAATAAACACCTTGGAACTACAAATGAGTTGCGAGCCCCGCTTTGTCTTATATATTACTGTGTTTACAGTTTGGCTCAGCAAACGGAGGATGTGTGTTATTTATTTTTTCTGAAGGCTATATATATAGCACATTTAGTTATTAATCTGCTGTAAATCGTCAGTATGGAATGTTTATCGTATGCTATTTTAACAACATGAATGAAATATAATATCCAGTATACACTGTAAGAAAAAAAAACGGTAAAAAAACGGTAAAAGTCTGGCAGCTTGGCAACAGAGATTTACTGTAAAATCTACATTGAAATACCCTAATTAAAATAAAGTGGAAAAGCAATAAATTTACAGATAATTCTGTTTATTATTTGAGAACCAGAGAACAGAGAACCACTGTTAATTGACAGGTTAGGTTCAGCAGTGAAACACTGTTATTTTACAGGTTTTTTCCTACATTATTATGATCAAACACCTTCAATAAAGTGACAGAACTTAAAGTTCAGCAGTGAAACACTGTTATTTTACATGTTTTCCCAGAATTATTACAATCAAACTCCTTCAATTAAGTGACAGCACTCAAAGTTCAGCAGTGAAACACTGTTATTTCACAGGTTTTTCCTAAATTATTACGATCAAACTCCTTCAATAAAGTGACAGAACTTAAAGTTCAGCAGTGAAACACTGTTATTTTACATGTTTTCCCATAATTATTACAATCAAACTCCTTCAATTAAGTGACAGAACTCAAAGTTCAGCAGTGAAACACTGTTATTTCACAGGTTTTTCCTAAATTATTACGATCAAACTCCTTCAATAAAGTGACAGAACTTAAAGTTCAGCAGTGAAACACTGTTATTTTACAGGTTTTCCCATAATTATTACAATCAAACTCCTTCAATTAAGTGACAGAACTCAAAGTTCAGCAGTGAAACACTGTTATTTCACAGGTTTTTCCATAATTATTACAATCAAACTCCTTGAATTAAGTGACAGAACTTAAAGTTCAGCAGTGAAACACTGTTATTTCACAGGTTTTTCCTCAATTATTACGATCAAACTCCTTCAATAAAGTGACAGAACTTAAAGTTCAGCAGTGAAACACTGTTATTTTACAGGCTTTCCCATAATTATTACAATCAAACTCCTTCAATTAAGTGACAGAACTCAAAGTTCAGCAGTGAAACACTGTTATTTCACATGTTTTTCCTAAATTATTACGATCAAACTCCTTCAATTAAGTGACAGAACTTAAAGTTCAGCAGTGAAACACTGTTATTTCACAGGTTTTTCCTCAATTATTACGATCAAACTCCTTCAATAAAGTGACAGAACTTAAAGTTCAGCAGTGAAACACTGTTATTTTACAGGTTTTCCCATAATTATTACAATCAAACTCCTTCAATTAAGTGACAGAACTCAAAGTTCAGCAGTGAAACACTGTTATTTCACAGGTTTTTCCTAAATTGTTACAATCAAACTCCTTCAATAAAGTGACAGAACTTAAAGTTCAGCAGTGAAACACTGTTATTTCACAGGTTTTTCCAAAATTATTACGATGAAACACCTTGAATTAAGTGACATAACTTAAAGTTCAGCAGTGAAACACTGTTATTTGGCAGGTTTTCCCAAAATTATTACAATCAAACTCCTTCAATAAAGTGACAGAACTTAGTTCAGCAGTGAAACACTGTTATTTTACAGGTTTTTCCAAAATTGTTAGAATCAAACTCCTTCAATAAAGTGACAGAACTTAAAGTTCAGCAGTGAAACACTGTTATTCCACAAGTTTTTCCAAAATTATTACGATGAAACACAGTGAAACACTGTTATTTGGCCGGTTTTTCCTAACTTATTACAATCAAACCCCTTCAATAAAGTTATGCCACTAAAAACTCAGCAGAGAAACACTGTTATTTTACAGATCTTTCCTAAATTGTTACAATCAAACTCCTTCAATAAATTGGCACCACTAAAAGTTAATCAGACAGACACTTTTATTGTACAGATTGTTAGAAACAAAAAGCTTCAAGTGTTAACAAACGCTCAGGATTGTAAAACTGCTTTATTTTGGAAGCAAGTGTGCTGTATAAAACAGATTCAAATGATTTAAAACTTTAGCTTGCAGTGTTTGTTCAAATGTAATGTTTAAATACAGTATGTAAAGTTAAAAACCTATAGAAGTACAATCTAAACACTATTTATGGATCAATATGCATGGCAGCTGCCACCATTGGTGTGTGAATGTGTGTGAATAGGTGAATGAGAGGCCATACACGCTTTGGATAAAAGCGCTATTGCTATATAAGTGCAGTCCATTGAACATAACATAATGGCCAAGTAGTAAATTCAACTTTATGTCCACAATTCTGAACTATCCCTTCAATGTCATCAGATGATTTCAACTTTTAAAAGCGGAGAAAGCAACATATTGTGCTGTTGAACCGAGGGGGTTGTGGTCAGGTCTACAGTTTTTTAGCTTTACCATTTCAGTTTTATATTGTTTTCCACAATATTCTCCCGACCCCTGGGGGCTCCATAATATATGTGAACATTATACTGTTTAATTCAGAATCCCAACTATACAGTGTATTACTAAGTAAAAATCAAAACATACCACACCACAAAAGGTCAATGAATCAGTGGCACAAGTGAAGAGCAGATAAGGAACAATCCTCCAGATTGGCAGTAATCAGCTGGATCCTTGGTGCATGGTGCATCTGGGAAAATGAAAAAAAAGGACACTATGATTCACTGGAAAGTCCGGGACTGTACATTAGGAGGGGGTGGGTGGTAGGAAAAAAGATACATACGGTGGGGAGGAGACTGTCTACAGATACACCTGTGTGATGTTGCTACGGAGTTAAGCTAATAAACGTATACTCCAGGGTTCGAAATTAACGGGGGCTTGGGGCAAAATGCCCTCGAAAATATACCAAATGCCCTCGAAAATCAGTTAAGGGGGGCAATAAAAGCCCCCGACAGTTTACTAATTATATATATAATTATATATATATATATATCTACAGTGCGAGCATTTCCCCCGTATTTGCCCCTAATAATATGTGTGTGTGCGAACCGGAAAAATCATTTACTTGCAGAGTGAAGATTACAAAACAGCTCCGCTGTTAATAGTTAAGAAACTGGACTGAAATTCAGTTTTTGGGTGGAATGCAAAGAGGGGGGAGGGAGGCGGGGCCGCTGCGTGTTAAGGGTGCAAGCATGCATAGTGCTGTGTAACATTAAGTTACACTGCTATCTTAACGTTAGCAAGCTAAGCATCTGCATAGCGCGACCTGTGTAACGTTAAGTAACTTGGGGTACCCTGATGTAAACAAGACGAAAGTCTTTCTCTGGTCTGCATCCCCTTAACAATTGTATGTATTGAGCTGTACTGTACTGTACCCATTCTGCAATCTGTTAATAAACTTTTCAATCAATCAATCAATCAATGTGTGTGTTACTTGAAAAATTGTCACTCTGCTCCTAAATTTCTGTGTGCTCCTAAATTTGTATTTAGATTTTATTTATTAACATTTTATTTAGGAGCACATGTGCTCCTTGGGAAAAAGGTTAGCATAGAGCCCTATATATGGAGACATTAACATTACGTTGTGGTATAATATGTCCTCATGTAAATACACCCCCCCCCCTCTCTGTGGAATAAGACATTCCTCTCCCCAAACCTGTACCCCCCCCCCCAATTGACCTATCAAATGGGACCACACACCCCCCTTGTTGAACTATAAAGGGCTCCTCCCGACCACAATCGAGGTCTTCTTACCTGGGTCATTTCAGCTGATCACCTGGGGGAAGCCCTCAGCCATTCTCTCTATGTAATCTATCTGTTTGGTTAATAAACCTTTGTTATTATCCAAACCTCGGTTGACTGAGAACATTCTTCATCAGGATATCCACAAATATCCCACAATTGGCGTCTACGAACTTGTGACGGACTTTTTGCGTCCTCCCGGCGTGCTGTATCGTTTCAGCTATACAGAGAAAAGTGAGTATAATAGATGGTCGACCAAAAATGTATGGCAAGGAATTAAAACCTTCCCGCTTTTCTCTGTGCCAGGTGAACATTACAGAATGTTGTCAAATATTGAGATCATGGCTGAGTAAGAATAATGTGCATTAATATATCTGATCTGTATTGAGAATCGTACCGGGGAAACGCGTGTACCTGGGTCCTTATCTGGACAGATGTTCTGAGAGGATGGGTTGTTAGTGCTATTCCCGGATTTGAGCTGTTGCCAAACCGAAAGTTAGGGCACAATACAGGTTGTTGAATTGCTAACCCAAGTCTAGCTGATGCAGACTAAAATATAGGCAACAAGGCAAGAAACGTGGGCTTATTATGATGTGATATCCTTGGAAAACGCTACTCTATTGGAACCTATTAATTACCAGAGTAGCGTCATAATATTCATTGTTTCAACCTCAAACTAAGCCCACAATCTCTTCCATTCCTGAAAACGATGTATTTGGATTGAATTAACCAAATGATTATACAGATAGCGGGAAGATGACCGGCGATGCCTCGGCAGTACGTGAATGTACATTTAACGGGACATTAGTCGCGGGTCGAAGGGACCGAGAGTATGATTAAAAGGTATATATAATCTAATATATCGCTGGTAAATTTCGAAGTCAGGTTCGGTCGTTATGACTTTAATAACGATGTGTAGTTATATCAAGGGATAAATGCCTTGTCGCAGCAGATGCTGGTCGACTAAACGTACAGCGATCCAATACAGTCAGATATTCACACACGTTAACTTATATGTATTAATGTTTGTTTGTCTGTTTAAAGTCTCGTTTGTATACGCACAATATGCCGACTGATATCGCGCCGAGCATTGAGAGACTAGTACCGTTATACAGAGAATAACATTGAGGTGCAACTCACGGGACAAACTAGGATAGTAATTTCCGGAATCAACAAAACCGGCCCACGGGAACGACCATTTGGGGAAGTATAGTTTTATCGTTTCAGTTTGTTTACGTTTCACATATGCACAGGCGCGTTCATTCGGTAACAAAACGCTGGTTTAGGAATTCCAGGCTATTGAGAGCTCGTGGGAAAAATACTGTATGAATTGCAAAGCGTTATTTCCGAGGCGAATGAGAACGCACGAACGTCGCTTGGAGCGATGACGTCACGCTATGCGCGCCGTGAAGTTATGATTTTATATGAAACTATCCATACATAGGCGAACGTAAAATTTAATGTGCCCAAGGCCGAGGGTGCGTGAAATCCACGTGTAGTATATGTTTTATTTGTATATGTATGTGCGCGCTGCTATTGGGAAATGTTGAGTTGCGGTGGCGAGATGCAGAAGAGTGTTTCCAGGGTTGCATTTTCCCAGACCACCGGAGAAACGAGCCGAACATTGCATTGACGACACGTAACGTGCTACAGCCTCTGGAACCACTATTCGATTATAATATACGACGTCAACACAACAGCTTTCCCCGGTGAGTATGAAAATCATAAATATAGATGCTTTGATTGATTGATTGAAAACTTTATTAACAGATTGCAGAATGGGTACAATACAGTACAGCTCAATACACACAATTGTTAAGGGGATGCAGACCAGAGAGAGACTTTCGTCTTGTTTACATCAGGGTCCCCCATTTTCAATTCATCAGGACATATTATGACATACATGACATACAGATAGTCAGTACTGCTACATCTATACATTTATGACATACCAGATTTGCTAATTCAGTACTGTTTGTGATACAAAAGGAGTCAAGAAAAGGGAGTAACTGTACATACACAACTATCATCTCAGTTACAGTAAATTACAACTATCTCAGATCACTTGAGTGTTTATGTTGCTTTAATTTACACATTATAAGTCACATAAAGCTAATTACAATGTCTGTTTCAGAATTATAATACATCTGTGGGCGTACCGGTCATACTGACCAATACGGGGAGCTAAACAAACACTCCCGGTTTCCGGTATATGGCAGTACAGGAATTGTAGTCCACATAAACAGCGTTAGATTAGACTTTATACGCTTTTAATGTTGAAAACTTGGGCACAAACAACATAGATTATGTTTAAAAGTAAGATGTTTAGGTTATATTCACTTGAGTTAATGTGTTTATCTAAAGAACCAATGAAAGATAACTAGCCCTTTCCATTGTAAGACATTTTTAAACATGATACAAAATGTGTGGTTCCACATTCATATGATGCTTGTGTACATATGCGATATGATTGATAAATTATAACACTATCATTACATCCTAGGATGGGATGGATGAGAAATAGCTGATGTTTTGTTAAGCTCACAGACAATCAACAAAGAACCCACTCAAATGGTCTTAGGAGTGGAAAATGAACATGTGTTTTTATTTTCAGTCAGGCTCTGAGGCGAGATGCAGAGACCTACACCCAAAATTGTATCACAAAAGACTGAAACTCCAACAATTTGCATGTCAACCGAAGATGGTGTGGAGCTGAGAGACAATCGATTGACCATTTAAAACAAATCTGCATCCAAACACCCACATGTAAATTGTGTTTACAAGAAGCAAACAGACAATCAAGAGACAGAAAGGGACTGAGTTAATCTACATTAGAACAAAGCAGTTTGGAGCTAAAGGGAAACCAATTGTGAGACGATAGCAAACACTATTTAGGATGGGCACTTGAAACCCACAGGGTATGCCTACACTCTGACCACAGGCTTGGTGGACTCACATGACAATGGATGGAACCACTTAGTTAACATGAATCAGACAATAGTGATGAATTTGCAGTCATGAAAATCTACCTAATTCCCATACTAACAATAACTAACCAGTCGTTTTCATCATCTCTTTTCAGGAGGCACACGAATTAGAGATGAATTCTGAATAAAACCAGACAAAGTAGAAGTGCCCGAGATGAAAGATTAATGATGAAAACAACTTTACTTACAATCTCCTCCTTCTATTCTCTGTTTATAACCAATAACATGCATGATTCCTTAGACTATTCTTTTAACAACTAATACATTTCCATGACTGCAAAAGCGACTCACAGGGTCTGTATGACAGGACATCAAAAAGGGCACAACTCTATCAGCTGAGTAACAATGGTCATCAGAGTGTTGAGTGCTACAGTGTAGGTTAGTTTATTAGGACAAATGCATCACAGTAAGGTTAGCTAGGGTTAGAATTATTTGTATCAGTTGAAAGCAGGATAATCATTTACACAATGATTATCAAAATGCACAAGGTATATTAGAGGTAATTAAATTAATACTACTTAAGAGTAGACGAGAAAATGAATGATTGTTTTTCATGCAAAATTAACTGGCTACCTAGATTTTATGTTTTTTCCCCATGCTAAATTATGACGAGCCACACTGAGACGTGAATAACGCCAGAGAAGGCGTGGCGAGGTAAGTATCCTGAGATACACCCAACGCATCCTGAGGTAAGATCAAATTAAATTTGACATCACAGATTATAAAGATAAAAAATAAATGTTTCTGATCCCATGCAAAGATCGGATCCAAACGATATCAAATGCACGATGGTATTACACAATGAAATTAATTAACCCTAAATGATTTTCCTCTGTAGCAGAAAGGCGTTGAATCATTTATGTGAGGAGTTTTCTAAGGCAGTTTTTATCATCCTCAGATCACAAATTGGTGAGAGGACAGGACGAGTGAGACGACACATGACCTGAACCACGAACGACAGCATAGAATCACCAGGGACGCCGCCAAGGAGCTGCGGACACAACCAGAGACGACGACAACAACCGTGGGAGAACCACCAGCCCACACAACACAGACGTCCCCAAAGGAAGGGGAGCAGAGACAGAAAGGACGACATGCAGCCCCACCCCGGCACTGCAGACCACGGCAGACCAAACCCATCACCTGCAGATGGGAACCAAAACCCCGACCATCAAGATGGATTCCCATGACAAGATTGTCATCCGTGTGAGAGAGAGCGTCCTACAGACAGGCCACTACACCAGCAAACCCTCGCCCCTCTGGTACCGCGATGACGGGGAGCGGGGGACCAACCACCACACAGCACGTTCAAGACCACCCTACCGCCATGCCTCAAGGCCTGATAAAGGTCAAGCGTGAGCACAGTGGCAGACATGTGATGGTGGTGGAGAACAACATAGGCTCCAGGAAAAGAGTCTGCAAGGCCACTATAGTTGACTGTTACCGGTGACCCTTGACAAGGTACACAGGGAGTGGACGGCGACCTCCTGTAGGCCCCCTCTGAATGATGGACCAGTGAATGTTCCCGACTGCATCGTCAACAAGAGACACATCATCAGAGACCTGTGAACCAAGAGACTTCTGAACACACAGTGTCCACATTGTTATGTATTTATTTAATTTGTATGTGTTACTGTTTGGCCCTGCCACACGACCGACAGAGAACACCTTGTCAACAATGACGCAACATCATTCAGATTAATACCTTCACAAGCAGGAAACTTTTCACACAATTGTATGTATCTGCAAAATGATGAACTAGGGATGTGATGAAAAGAAATCAATGAGAAAGCATTAACAATGGTTAGTAATAATGAGCTAAAATGTATTGCTGAAGGAAGAAGTGGTCACATGATCACATTACATCACATTTGAATTACTTAGGTTACAAAATTGCCTGATTCTAAGTAAAGATCAATCTTTCAATCACAGATGAAAGTGACACTCAAACTCAGGTTAAATACAACTGGATCCTAAGTAATTTCATCAAGAATCATTATAAAATGTGCATATATATATATATATTTTTGAACAGTTTCCCATAATCAATCATGTTAGTTTTATTAACCACCAGGTTAACGGTTGTTAAAATGTTTTTGTACACATTAGCCTTATGTGTAAATCCTATTCCTAATAATTATGCACACAATTTTGTTTTTTCACCCTGTGCACTCTGACCACACAGAGACAGTGCATGTATTTAATTGGTTTAT
The DNA here is from genome assembly GCF_963971535.1 of Notolepis coatsorum. Lineage (NCBI taxonomy): Eukaryota > Metazoa > Chordata > Actinopteri > Aulopiformes > Paralepididae > Notolepis > Notolepis coatsorum. Next base: position 65,991,781 of record NC_140171.1, read on the forward strand.
TACGATGCCTGTATGTACAACCATCACATTAGCTCCCCTGAGTCACGACATGAACGACTGAAGGTATGCCAAGATATATGCACAGCTATAGCTTATGTTAATTGTGGTTTGATATCAGAGTTGAGGACCACTCATTGACATAGGTATTTTGAGCAATTAATAAAAGAAAAGGGTGATATCTATTCCCACATCTCTGATATCAAAATAACACAGACCGCAGTCCAGTCGATCATGTCATGAATCATAGATGTAAATAATTCTATTTTAAACTGTTATGCCAACCAACATCACATCGGCCAAAATTTTCATTATTTTAATTGTTTTCTATTTTCACTTTTACCTGTTCCAAACAATCCTGGTATATTATACATTAATCTCACCCACATTATAAGAAAGAAAAGTGAGTATTGTGGTATAATATGTCCTCATGTAAATACACCCCCCCCCCCCTCTCTGTGGAATAAGACATTCCTCTCCCCAAACCTGTACCCCCCCCCCTCAATTGACCTATCAAATGGGACCACACACCCCCCTTGTTGAACTATAAAGGGCTCCTCCCGACCACAATCGAGGTCTTCTTACCTGGGTCATTTCAGCTGATCACCTGGGGGAAGCCCTCAGCCATTCTCTCTATGTAATCTATCTGTTTGGTTGATAAACCTTTGTTATTATCCAAACCTCGGTTGACTGAGAACATTCTTCATCAGGATATCCACAAATATCCCACAACGTTATCAAACATAGGGACGAAGACTGTAAAAAATCAACAATGTTTTATAATCTTTATGTTAATTTTCATTATAAAAATGTTGTGCCCCCAAAATACAAAAAAGCCCCCGAAAATCAATTAAGGGGGGCAAAAAAAGCCCTTGAATTTTTTTTTTTATTTCTAACCCTGGTATACTCACAACCACAGCAGGGGACACAACTATTTTGTTACCCTGCCATGTGGCGGACAGACCTCGCAAATGTCACTCGCCCAATAGCCTCCAGCTGCAACCACTCGAGTCACTGAGTGATGACTGCTTGGCGCCGCCTCGGTAGAAAAAATTCCCTTTTAATGATATTTGGCGCCTCTGATTGGCTCAATTTTGTTTCAATCTGTATGCATCTACAAATCATATTATACCAGGTAGTCAATTCCGTTAGACTGCGAATCAAATTGACGGATCTCCCCAATCAAATTGACGGAAATCCGTCTTGAGACGGAACGCTTTAATGCCTGCGTTCAACATCGATTATATATTGTTCAGGATGTAGGAACGTTATACTTTTTCATTCATACATTCATACAAAAATACCTTCTAGAATATAAGTATGTTTTTATCATTTTCTGTAGTAATTCCTAGAACGTGAGTTATAGACCTAAACGTATCGATTGCCGTTTATTCCCTAGACACGCTATATAAAAAAATTCAACTGTATATGATCGTATACGTTATGCGTCATCATGCACGGAGGAAAGGGGGGGGGGGGGGGGGCGTTTATAATTACGTGATCGTCAGTAAATGCTTTATGTAGTATGGGTGATATATTGATCAGATGGTTTGCAGTGAAATGAATAAATTGGGCTGAAAATAACATTAGTGTCCTCTTACCGTGCGTCAAAGAGACTGGCGGTGAAATATCCCAAGTATAGGACGTCGATCGCCTAGGTCCATTTCCGGTTTGTATGTCGCAATAAACGCCGAAATCATATCGATTATTAAGTTTATAAAGCGATCCATATGTACTATAGTGTCTGTCGGGAGCCTTGCAACAATGTCTGACGGCCGGATGAATTTAATCGACGCACAGCCCCCACTTCCTGTTGTTCGAGTGTAACTCGCCCGACCATCCACCAGGTGGCGGTATTGAGCCGTCGTTGTATTGAGCCGTAGGGTCCAGCTGCAGCGTCGGAGGTGTATACATAGACGCCTGCGCAATATAGCACGCAAAGCATCTGCTCTACGACTATTGAACATGGGGGGGCAAACGTCTGATTTTGCTCCCCCACTTTTTGATCATATGAAAAATATGATATACCCCCCCCCTCCCATATATAAATCTAACCATAACTACGTAATTTCAATCAAATTAATAATACGCAATGACACTTAATAGCACGTTTTTAAGTTTCCAAAGATTGTGTGACCCCCCACTTTAATGGTTTGATCCAGTGCCCACAGGGCCACGGTTCGTCGGCATGACGTATACGACATGTTGGGGGAGGAGGCGGCTTTTTCGAATGCCATTGAAAAATTCAGGCTGGATATTGGATAACATTGTGAGGATTATTCTTCTGCGTTTACATCAAAATGGAGCAAATCATCACGTAAGTCGAACACTGTGACTGTATACTAAATGCGCAAACAGATTGAAACTGAATATTTCTCGTATGGTGAGCCTCCGCGCTGCACCGAGTGAATCCACAGTCACTTGCTCCTCAATGGGAAACCAACCTAGATTTACCCTGAAGGACTGGTTCTGGCCAAACCGTTCGTTATACAAGTATCACAGAGACATTACAAAGGTGCTCACAGTTGCACGAGGGGTTCGGACAGAGATACGGGATGGTTTGAAAGCTCGGCGTTGCTAATAAATATTTTTAATATTTTTTTATAAACTGCTCAAAGCGGCATTATTTCCGCCGTTGGGTGATCACAGTTCTCTGTCCGAAACCCTCGTGCAACTGTGAGCACATTTGTAATGTCTCTGTGATACTTGTATAACGAACGGTTCGGCCAGAACCAGTCCTTCAGGGTAAATCTAGGTTGGTTTCCCATTGAGGAGCAAGTGACTGTGGATTCACTCGGTGCAGCACAGTCACAAAAGGGGCTAGTATGGACCCTGATGTAAACAAGACAAACGTCTTTCTCTGGTCTGCATCCCCTTAACAATTGTGTGTATTGAGCCGTACTGTATTGTACCCATTCTGCAATCTGTTAAATAAAGTTTTCATTCATTCATTCATTCAGCCGCCGCGCTCACTGGGGCTATTGATAGCGTCAATTAATTGTTGTTGTTGTTGTTGGTACTGCCGCTGCGGATGTGAACGGGGCCGGAGGGGCTTTGGGAGGATGGGAAAGTTATTATTATTATTATAATAGTAATTGGCTATTATACGTGCCATACGTGTTAGCTAAAAGAGCCCTCGCAGTGAAGTTATTATTATAGCTATCATACTGCAATATAAACTGAGTTTTATAGTGAAAAGAGCAGCTTTATTTTGGTCAAGATTGAAGGCTCTATATTGCAGGAAATTGCATATACAGGTGTTCATTAAATGTAAAAATAATCTTGCACCCCCACTTTCAACTATATCTAGGCGGCCATGGGGGTATATATGAATTTTGAATGCCATGGCGAACAAATTCAATATTGATCTCAATAACGCTGTACAGCGAGATCTGGCGGTCAAAGCATGGCGGGCAATAACGCTTTACAGCGTGGATGTGTTAATAATGATTTGAAGATGTTTACACTTTTTTTTACAACCCTACTGTTCTCCCAAGAATTAAATAAAGGTTTGATGATGATGACATGTCCTAGAAGAGAGATATAGATAGAGTGGGTGTGTTTGTGTTTGTACATGGAAGTTATACTCACATCAGCTTAAGGGAGATGCCATCCATGTCAATTCAGCATAGGATGATTCAGATGGCCTTGTGGTCAGCAGGGTCCCCCTCTGGCTGCTGGCCTCTGGTAGAGGTGTAGATCACCAGTGTCATCCCTCTGAGAACACAATTAGACTTTAGACAGTGGCTTGCGAGCACGATGAGCCTCATTTCTTTATTTTGTGATTGCTCTATCTATCTGATCTTATTACAAAATACTTGCCTCCTAGATCACTAAATGCGGGGCTCCTATCCTATTGAACATATTTTACTTTGTGTGTTTATTTTAACAATAATTTGTGATGCCATCACACAAACTGGCATTTAAAGGGTAAAATTTCAAAAAGTCCTGCACCAGAATGCAGGAAATTAAGTTTTTGTAACAAAATAATTGTGTGTGTGTGTGTGTGTGTGTGTGTGTGTGTGTGTGTGTGTGTGTGTGTGTGTGTGTGTGTGTGTGTGTGTGTGTGTGTGTGTGTGTGTGTGTGTGTGTGTGTGTGTGTGTGTGTGTGTGTGTGTGTGTGTGTGTGTGTGTGTGAGAGAGAGAGAGAGAATGATGGACAATTGCTTGCTGTGTGAGAGAGAGAGAGAGAGAGAGGAGAGAGAGAGAGAGAGAGAGAGAGAGAGAGAGAGAGAGAGAGAGTGAGAGATAGAGATTAAGTACATTTGCTGAAATGTGTCACCTCACAGCGCTTTATGCCAGATCTCTACATTTTCATTTTTCAGATTATTCCAGATTGCTAAAGTACAGAATCTAAGCTTTCAAATGATGTGTCATATGTTGACATCTGAGAATGTTTTGAACACGATGTGCCCAATTATAACTTCTAAAACTGGCTGTGTTCTAAATTACCAAAGAGGTGAAAAGGTGTCTCAAAGGAAGGCAACTTTTCACACTTCAGACAGTTTCAACTGGGCGTCAACAAACCCCCCTCCAGCAACGCCCCTCACCTGAATAACATTAACATAATTAAGTGCTGCTGAATCAGAGTTCTCTCTCCTCAGGACCCCTGTCTCTCCAGGACCCCCTATCTGGACTGTATAGGAATGTGAAGCTATGTACCCCCCCCCCCCCCATGCTGCTTTGACACCAGAATTATTGTTAAATCTATGTCACAACGAGAAAAAGCAACAAAGTCCTCACTCAGTGGCATGGGCCTAATGTTATGTAGCTCTGCAAGCTGCTTACACACTGCTTATCATATCACTCCTAGCTACACATACGCACGGTCCTCATGTCATGAGGTGATGAGCATCTTAAACTATCTGGACTCAGTGGTTAAGAGGTGATGCAGCATCTTAAACTATCTGGACCCAGTGGTTAAGAGGTGATGCAGCATCTTAAACTAGCTGGACTCAGTGGTTAAGAGGTGATGCAGCATCTTAAACTAGCTGGACTCAGTGGTTAAGAGGTGATGCAGCATCTTAAACTAGCTGGACTCAGTGGCTAAGCGGTGATGCAGCATCTTAAACTAGCTGGACTCAGTGGCTAAGCGGTGATGCAGCATCTTAAACTACACACACACACACACAGTTCTCATATCCCTCCTAGCCACCACAACCTAATGTTATGTAGCTCTCCACCTTGCTATCTGATGCTCATCACCTCTCTTAGACACTGATGTAGCAGTACTGTCTACCTGTATGTCATGTATGTCAATGTTATGATGCATTGAAAATGGGGGACCCTGATGTAAACAAGACGAAAGTCTTTCTCAGGTCTGCATCCCCTTAACAATTGTGTGTATTGAGCTGTATTGTACTGTACCCATTCTGCAATCTGTGCTGAGATTATAAACTTGTTGTTATTACACACACACACACACACACACATGGACCCTGCATCCATACACTTTCGTCTTGTTTACAGCTCTCCACCTTGCACCTTGTAACGTTAACGCAGCTGTCAACTGTACTTTACTATGGAATATACATGTATTGTTAGAAAATGTTTTGGATCTAAATCACTTGGAGTTTGAAAGTGATATCAGAAGAAACTACTCAACCTCGGCTGTCTTTAACTATGAATGAACACAACACTCTAACTCACCATGTTTAGATAATAAAGTACTCAACCTCTACTTGTCTACTGTCTGACTGAACACAACACTCTAACTTACCATGTTTAGATAATGAAGTACTCAACCTCTACTGTATTTAACTATGAGTGAACACAACACTCTAACTTACCATGTTTAGATAATGAAGTACTCAACCTCTACTGTATTTAACTATGAGTGAACACAACACTCTAACTTTTGTGTTCACTCATAGTTAAATACAGTAGAGGTTGAGTACTTTATTATCTAAAGATGGTAAGTTATAGTGTTGTGTTCACTCATAGTTAAATACAGTAGAGGTTGAGTACTTCATTATCTAAAGATGGTAAGTTAGAGTGTTGTGTTCACTCATAGTTAAATACAGTAGAGGTTGAGTACTTCATTATCTAAACATGGTAAGTTAGAGTGTTGTGTTCAGTCAGACAGTAGACAAGTAGAGGTTGAGTACTTTATTATCTAAACATGGTGAGTTAGAGTGTTGTGTTCAATCATAGTTAAAGACAGCCGAGGTTGAGTAGTTTCTTCTGATATCACTTTCAAACTCCAAGTGATTTAGATCCAAAACATTTTCTAACAATACATGTATATTCCATAGTAAAGTACAGTTGACAGCTGCGTTAACGTTACAATGTGTTGTGTTCACAACACTGTTTAGTCTGTGACGACGCGTCGCGATAATATACATGTATATTCCATAGTAAAGTACAGTTGACAGCTGCGTTAACGTTACAATGTGTTGTGTTCACAACACTGTTTAGTCTGTGACGACGCGTCGCGATAATATACATGTATATTCCATAGTAAAGTACAGTTGACAGCTGCGTTAACGTTACAATGTGTTGTGTTCACAACACTGTTTAGTCTGTGACGACGCGTCGCGATAATATACATGTATATTCCATAGTAAAGTACAGTTGACAGCTGCGTTAACGTTACAATGCGTTGTGTTCATGTATGTCAATGTTATGATGCATTGAAAATGGGGGACCCTGATGTAAACAAGACGAACGCTAACGTTAATGTAATAAACGTGACATGGTTGGACTTGTGGTCGGCAGAAAAACTTGGTGTAGTTTTATCAAAGATGCGGAATTGTAAACATGCTACTGTAAACATAAACAAACATTCTTAAACTTACCCATGCAGACGCATCTCGACCGATCTCAGTTAATTTCGTTGAATAGCGCGGTGTTTTCACCGGTGAGCAGAGAGCCAGAGACTGAATCAACTGGTTTAACAAAGTTCATGTACTCGTTCATTAGATCCAATGCATTCATCTCTTTCTGATCCAGAGTGCTAATCCCATTGAAAGTGTAAACAGCCAGTGCGTCGCTTCAAACACTCCCCCAATGTAAATCTCTGCGGGCTGCAGGCTAGGTTTGATTCACATGCAAATACAGTAATTACGCCCCCGTTTCATTGAAATAAAGTCCGTGAACAACCTAAATTTAAACACAGGTTTGACACTATTTTAGATATTCTAACTGTTCGTTTTTATAGTAAACAAGTACTTATACATTCAATTTATAATAATGTGAAGAAAAGAAAAAAACACATACAAAAAAAAGAGAAAACTCTAGAAGGTCTAGCCAACAAAGGGGCGGGCCGAGTTGTGGTCGCAAGCGCTGCTAGGTGACACAAATACAGTTGTTCTTAATTTTCTCACTTGCTATGTGAGAATGTTAGTTATTATGTTCTCAATGCCCCTTGCATTGTATGAGTTGTGTGGAAGCGTTTGCTAGTTCTAGTGCTATCCCTTTGTACATTGTGGCTGTGTCTGACAAAAGTTAACAATAAATAATGGTATTAGGAATACATTTGCCTCCTGCGTGAACTGTGCATAGCTGAATAGACTGTATTTTAACGCCGGTCATATGGTGGTACTTGGAGAGCCAGCTACATTCTCAGGTGGTACTTGGTGTAAAAAGTTTGAGAACCACTGATCTATCGTGTATAAAATTCAACTCACAATTCTACATGGGCTTCAGGTGGTGGTCTGCGTCTTCAGGTGGTGACAAACTTCCCGCAACTGGCGAAGAATCTCTGAAATATTGGATTGACAGTGACACACAACAGAATATTATTTTATGCCTGAATTTCCCCAAAATGGCTAATTGGACAGCACTTCTCCACCATCAGTGGCTATACGTGTCAGATAGGTGCAGATAGGAGAATCTGTCTGAATGACAAAGAAATCGCTTAACTATCCCTCCCTCGGCCGCTATTGGCGCGACGGTGTAGCGGTCATTCCTATATGGCTATATGGCTATGACTATGAGCCCAGATGCAACGAGTAATTGTCTACTCAAAATCAACTAAGTGTCATGATTACGTCATTACAACCTGGGACTTGGATGGGAGAGCAGGAAAGATCCAATGTCTTCAGTCAAAAATCCGCCAATCAATGCAAAGGTAAACATACGTCTTTAGAGACGTTTTATATAAGAATAAACACCAGTGAACTTGTGTATAAAATTCAACTCACGCTACAGGCAGTCTCTGCCTGCGTGCAACTGCTGGTCTCTGGTGGTAATGCAGGAATGGCTTCAAGTTCCTCTGGCGAAGAATCTCTGAAATATTGAATACGACAATAAAATGTTTATGCCAGTGAGAGAGGGAGACGGAGATAGAGGGAGAGACAGACATAGCACTGCTGTGTCATCAAATGACAAAGGCTTTGGCAATGTAGGTGTTGTGTGAAGTGGAGGGGGTCGGGGTGAGAGAGACAGAAAGACAGAGATGAAAACACAGATAAAGGTGTGAAGTTTGAAGTGGGGTGAGAGAGACAGACAATATTGAATTGAAAGATAATACTTACTGAGCTGAATCAATGGCAGTGTGGTAATAGGGGCTGGAGTTATACATTGGCATTCCTAGAGAAAGAGCAACATAATTAACAAAATAAGGAAAAAATAAGCACCATCAAAGTAGTTATCAATGAGCACCATATAACCTACAGTAGCAAGTGTACCTAGCTCCATATACCTAGCGCATGTCTGGTGGTAAAAAAAAAACATGATTTGAGAATGTGTTAGTTAACTCACCTTGATAGCCTTGGGGGTGGCAATGATTGCCAGCGAATTCTAAAAAGAAGACGATCAAAATATTCAAAAAACCTCGTATGCAATTTATCAAGACTGTGTATATTATATATATATATGTTTAGAGTAGCAGGAGTAGCAGGAGCTACTGCTTTCAGCCCTTGTGCTAAGCTATAGGCTAGCTGGTCCCTATACTGCTTCCAGCCCTTGTGCTAAGCTATAGCTAGCTGCTCCCTACTGCTTCCAGCCCTTGTGCTAAGCTATATAGCTAGCTGCTCCCTACTGCTTCCAGCCCTTGTGCTAAGCTATAGGCTAGCTGGTCCCTATACTGCTTCCAGCTCTTGTGCTAAGCTATAGCTAGCTGCTCCCTACTGCTTCCAGCCCTTGTGCTAAGCTATATAGCTAGCTGCTCCCTACTGCTTCCAGCCCTTGTGCTAAGCTATATAGCTAGCTGCTCCCTACTGCTTCCAGCCCTTGTGCTAAGCTATAGGCTAGCTGGTCCCTATACTGCTTCCAGCCCTTGTGCTAAGCTATAGCTAGCTGGTCCCTATACTGCTTCGAGCCCTTGTGCTAAGCTATAGCTAGCTGCTCCCTACTGCTTCCAGCCCTTGTGCTAAGCTATATAGCTAGCTGCTCCCTACTGCTTCCAGCCCTTGTGCTAAGCTATAGGCTAGCTGGTCCCTATACTGCTTCCAGTCCTTGTGCTAAGCTATAGCTAGCTGCTCCCTACTGCTTCCAGCCCTTGTGCTAAGCTATATAGCTAGCTGCTCCCTACTGCTTCCAGCCCTTGTGCTAAGCTATAGGCTAGCTGGTCCCTATACTGCTTCCAGTCCTTGTGCTAAGCTATAGCTAGCTGCTCCCTACTGCTTCCAGCCCTTGTGCTAAGCTATATAGCTAGCTGCTCCCTACTGCTTCCAGCCCTTGTGCTAAGCTATAGGCTAGCTGGTCCCTATACTGCTTCCAGCCCTTGTGCTAAGCTATAGCTAGCTGCTCCCTACTGCTTCCAGCCCTTGTGCTAAGCTATATAGCTAGCTGCTCCCTGACACATGCCTCCTCTATTTGAACGACCACATCAAACAAGAGGTGGACGCGGGCAAATACTGCGGCATGGTCATGCTGGACCTACAAAAGGCCTTCGATACTGTCAATCACTCCATTCTGATTGACAAGCTAAAAGCAATTGGTTTTGATAGCTTATCAGTGAGCTGGATGCAATCCTACCTGGAGGGGAGAGAACAGATGGTAGAGGTAAACGGTACTCTATCCCCCCCCTCACAGTGAGCTGTGGTGTTCCACAAGGAAGCATACTAGGACCGCTACTCTTCCTAATTTATGCAAATGACATGTCGTCAGCCTGTGACTGCAACTTGTTCCTGTTTGCGGACGACTCAGCCCTGCTGGTCTCTGACAAGAACAAGTTGCAGGTTGAAAAAACCCTCAGCTCGGAACTAGGCAAAATCTGCATATGGCTCGCTGATAACAAATTATCATTACACATGGGCAAAACAGAGTCCATTCTCTTCGGTTCAAATAACAAACTCAGCAAGACCGACGGCTTCTCAGTTGCAGTGGGTGACAATATTGTCACAAGGAAAGACGAAATTACCTACCTGGGTTCCATCCTAGAGGCAAATCTTTCCTGTGACAAAATGGCATCCAATGTAATAAAAAAAGTCAACCAACGAACTAGATTCTTGTACCGGATCTCCTCTCAAGAAACAAGAATACCCTGAAGACTCTGGCAGGAGCCCTCATTCAATATACTACGACTATGCGTGCACCTCATGGTACCAAAGCACCTCATAGGCGCTTAAAATTAAATTACAAACATCACAAAACAAACTGGTCAGACTACTACTTGACCTTACCCCCAGAACCCACCTCACCCCTGCCCACTTTGACAACCTAGGATGGCTTAGAGTAGACGACAGAGTACAGCAACTTGCAATGGGCCTGGTCTACAAGATACACTATACGACTAAGGTACCCATGTACATGTCAAAATACTTCCCAAAGGTCAGTGAATACCACAACCACTACACCAGAGGAAGCTCAACAAATCATGTTAAACCCAGATTCGGCTCAAACAATGGACTAAACACGTTTCGCAATTATGCCACATCAATGTGGAACGCCCTACCCAAAGCTGTAAAGGAATGTGAATCACTACCCACTTTCAAAAACACCCTCAAAGAACACCTATACGGGATACTGCAATTCGAAACATGGCCCCTACAAATTTACATTTACATTTACATTTAGTCATTTAGCTGACGCTTTTATCCGAAGCGACTTACATGTTCTGTACGACAAGCCATCAGGAAGGGCACAAGCTGAGCAACAATGTTCATCAAAGTGTTGAGTGCTGGTTAGTTTATTAGGACAAGTGCATGACAGTACGGTTAGTTAGGGTTAGATTTTCTTTTTTTTTATTCAGATAATGGTTGAAGAAGTGCGTCTTTAGTCGACGGCGAAAGATTGGACGTGTTTCGGCTGTCCTAACTGGGGTGGGTATAGTTCATTCCACCATTGTGGGGCAAGGACTGAGAATAGGCGACTTCTCTTTGATGACCCTCCCGGAGCTTGGATAGGAGTAGGTCTGAGGCGGCCAGAAGATGCAGAGCGTAGGGGTCTTGAGGGTGTGTAGTTAGAAACCATTGACCGGAGGTAGGCGGGAGCGGTTCCCTTTGCCGCACGGTATGCTAGGTCGAGGGCCTTGAAGCGGATTCGTGCAGCAATGGGGAGCCAGTGCAGGTCCCTAAGAAGTGGGGTGACATGGGCCGACTTCGGTAGGTTTGAGATCAGGCGGGCTGCTGCGGTCTGAATGAGTTGAAAAATGTCCTAACCCAGTTCCCCCCCCCCCCCCCTGCCCAACCCCCCCCCCCCCCCCCACCTCCAATGTACAGCCCCCCCCCCACACCCCACCCAACCCCACCCCACCTACCCAACCTCCTCCAATGTATACAGTTTCTACGTCAAATGTATATACACTCTTTTTCTGGACACTTTTTGTATCACAAACAGTACTGTATTTGCAAATCTGGTATGTCATAAATGTATAGATGTAGCAGTACTGTCTATCTGTAAGTCGTGTATATGATGAATTGAAAATGGGGGACCCTGATGTAAACAAGACGAAAGTCTTTCTCTGGTCTGCATCCCCTTAACAATTGTATGTACTGCACTGTATGTTGAGCTGTACTGCACTGTACCCATTCTGCAATCTGTTAATAAACTTTTAAATCAATCAATCAATCAATCAATCAATCAATCACATTATAATTACATTGTCATTTAGCTACCGGCAAAAGACACAGATACCTATGCAAGCTGGCCATCGTTCTGCGCATGCATGGGATGCATGGGAGGTTCTATATAAATCCTCATCACACAGAGATAAAACCTTTTGCGCCCTGAAAAGCAGGAACTTCGAAGCGTGAGGCCACAGCAGCAAGACCCAGTAAGACATTTATATTAAAGGGGAACTATTTTACTATTTCTTTCACTATTTGGGCACTTTTACACAATTCCTGTGAGTCTATGGAACACCTCTGTAATATATATATTTTTTTTATTCATTGTTTTGTATTTCTAATCAAGTCCTCAAAAACAGCATTTTTCTACCTCAAGATCTCGAGCCGTTTTGAGCCTGGGCTGCAGGTGCAGGTGCAGGTGCAGGTGCCACTGTGTGCAGCTCATCTTGTATCTCAACATTAACATGCAGCGGTGTCTTTCTGACATCACATATCGCGCACATTTTCAAATGACTCAGTTCAGTGAGGGTGAATATTGTGAGAGGAGAATTGGAAGAATGCACCAATATGAGAATTTTGAGACATAGATCATATTAATATAAGTTCACATAGCTAGGAAACAATGCTAAACACTCAAAAGGCCATTTATAAGATAGTTCCCCTTTAAGTCATGGTTTTCAAATAGTCATTATATAATAGAAATCTGCGACTGTCGTCTTGTCTTAAAATGTACATTTCCACGTATTTTACCGTAACACTAATATATGCTAGCGTTCATGTTTGTTCTTGCAAAGCAGCTAAAGCAATGAATGTGTTCATGCACACATGTAAGAATTAAGAATGGGAAATTCAGAAATAAAAAGTATACACTTGGTAGAATCAATATGAACAAAACGCTGCATTATATTCGAAAATCATTTAAGGTGTATTCGTGCACAAGTGTCCCGCATGTCTTTGGAAAGACCAGATTACTTATTTGCCATGAAAAAGTTCTCTGCAGCAATACGTTTGTTTAGGTTAAGGTTAAACTTATAACCAAGTGTTAAATGTGATAATATTTCCACAGAGGTTGTTACAGGATCTCACTGCCACCTAGTGGTAGCCTATGTACATGTATGTACCACGTGGATGGTTTGCAGGTTAGACACTGATGTTACGAGACCGCCGCCATCTTATGAGTGAAAACAAACAAATTTCTACCATCAAATGTATGCGTTGAGCTCCGTTTTTATTACATGTTTTATCACATTCTTGTTTGTTTCATAACATTTTCATACGATTTGTTTTGAAAATATTGAGGCCAACATGGTATTTCACTATTTCGAAAGCCTTTCTAGGCGAGATATGCGTCAAATAAGCTTGCCCTGATTGACTTGTCCAACATGGCCATCTCTCGAAGACCCAAATTGAAGCTGCTGTGTTACGTTTTGTACTAATAACAAACATTGCATATAAATGATACATGGGACACTCTGACAACTTGTTAACATAGCCTATAATTTTTTTCCAATCTAGAAACACTGGTTAACAATATATTTCCAGGGGGTGCATGATAGTATCCGCTTTCCTACTCAACTAATGGGTAGAAATGTGATTAATTTGTATTGACGGCACAAATTTGCATAGGCCACTTACATAGAAACATGTGATCACTCTAGGGATAGTGTTATTGTGATCTTTGACCCTCGAAACATGAGTCTAGACACCTCATTGGTTCAGTTATCTGCAATATTGGCTGAGATATATTAAACAGATTTGTTTGCGGTTTTTTGATAATCGTGTCCTTAATTTGCATATAAATGATACATGGGACACTCTGACAACTTGTTAACATAGCCTATAATTTTTTTCCAATCTAGAAACACTGGTTAACAATATATTTCCAGGGGGTGCATGATAGTATCCGCTTTCCTACTCAACTAATGGGTAGAAATGTGATTAATTTGTATTGACGGCACAAATTTGCATAGGCCACTTACATAGAAACATGTGATCACTCTAGGGATAGTGTTATTGTGATCTTTGACCCTCGAAACATGAGTCTAGACACCTCATTGGTTCAGTTATCTGCAATATTGGCTGAGATATATTAAACAGATTTGTTTGCGGTTTTTTGATAATCATGTCCTTAATTTGCATATAAATGATACATGGGACACTCTGACAACTTGTTAACATAGCCTATAATTTGTTCCAATCTAGAAACACTGGTTAACAATATATTTCCAGGGGGTGCATGATAGTATCCGCTTTCCTACTCAACTAATGGGTAGAAATGTGATTAATTTGTATTGACGGCACAAATTTGCATAGGCCACTTACATAGAAACATGTGATCACTCTAGGGATAGTGTTATTGTGATCTTTGACCCTCGAAACATGAGTCTAGACACCTCATTGGTTCAGTTATCTGCAATATTGGCTGAGATATATTAAACAGATTTGTTTGCGGTTTTTTGATAATCATGTCCTTAATTTGCATATAAATGATACATGGGACACTCTGACAACTTGTTAACATAGCCTATAATTTTTTTCCAATCTAGAAACACTGGTTAACAATATATTTCCAGGGGGTGCATGATAGTATCCGCTTTCCTACTCAACTAATGGGTAGAAATGTGATTAATTTGTATTGACGGCACAAATTTGCATAGGCCACTTACATAGAAACATGTGATCACTCTAGGGATAGTGTTATTGTGATCTTTGACCCTCGAAACATGAGTCTAGACACCTCATTGGTTCAGTTATCTGCAATATTGGCTGAGATATATTAAACAGATTTGTTTGCGGTTTTTTGATAATCATGTCCTTAATTTGCATATAAATGATACATGGGACACTCTGACAACTTGTTAACATAGCCTATAATTTTTTTCCAATCTAGAAACACTGGTTAACAATATATTTCCAGGGGGTGCATGATAGTATCCGCTTTCCTACTCAACTAATGGGTAGAAATGTGATTAATTTGTATTGACGGCACAAATTTGCATAGGCCACTTACATAGAAACATGTGATCACTCTAGGGATAGTGTTATTGTGATCTTTGACCCTCGAAACATGAGTCTAGACACCTCATTGGTTCAGTTATCTGCAATATTGGCTGAGATATATTAAAGGGGAACTATCTTATAAATGGCCTTTTTGAGTGTTTAGCATTGTTTCCTAGCTATGTGAACTTATATTAATATGATCTATGTCTCAAAATTCTCATATTGGCGCATTCTTCCAATTCTCCTCTCACAATATTCACCCTGACTGAACTGAGTCGTTTGAAAATGTGCCTATATGTGATGTCATATAGTCACTGCTGCATGTTAATGTTCAGGCGAACACGACGCTCAGCAGGCCCAGCGCAGTGGTTTAGGAGCCCAGGCTCAAAACAGCTCGAGATCTTGAGGTAGAAAAATGCTGTTTTTGAGGACTTGATTAGAAATACAAAACAATGAATAAAAAAAATATATATATTACAGAGGTGTTCCATAGACTCACAGGAATTGTGTAAAAGTGCCCAAATAGTGAAAGAAATAGTAAAATAGTTCCCCTTTAAACAGATTTGTTTGCGGTTTTTTGATAATCATGTCCTTAATTTGCATATAAATGATACATGGGACACTCTGACAACTTGTTAACATAGCCTATAATTTTTTTCAAATCTAGAAACACTGGTTAGAAGTATATTTCCGGGGGGTGCATGATACCCCCCTCTATCTACTAGACTAAAGATGATTAAACAGAAGGTTTTGTAGATACAGTACTGAATTCTGCCATCCGGACACATGCAATTTGAAATATGATTATAGAATATAAAATATCAGGCCTAAAATGGTTATGCGGTTAAAATGCGATTAATTAGATTGATTTTTTTAATTGCCTGATGGCACTAGAAATAACCTTTTTTGAAGTTTATTTGTGCTTCACTTACACTTATTTTGTCTCAACAGTTTGGATTGCAGTTCCGCTTCATCAGTTGCAACATTTAGCCTATCTGCAGATTTAGGACAGGTTAGTCCACATGTATACACAAGTTTGCTAAACACCAATACCTTACTTCTTGTCATATCCATACACATGCACACACAGAACTTCCTGGAATTGTTAGATGGAACATGAGATTTGAGGGAATACTTAACTTCTGAAAAATGCCTGGTCATACATGTAAATGTAAGTCCTGTGGCCTGTCATTCAAATCGCTTAAACGTTATGTTGACTGTAACTGAGGGGTACAATTCCCTGACTGTATTGAGAGTATGGTATATTAAACCACTACTTAGTTATGTACTTTAATTACTGGCCATACAGTACATGAATATATATGGTGAACACCAACACAAGAACACGGCATTGACACATAAAGTTCTATTTGGAGGGTATTTATTATTATCAAGCAAGCAACGTTAGGTTACAGATTGAGAATTATACTCGCGCTTGTAAGGCGAAGAACACACGTAAAGTAAGTCAAGAGCGTAAGTCAATGAGAATACTAAGATGGGTCTAAACTGACGCCACCTGTGGCATAACAATTACATAGGGCACACTAGTACCAGCTGGAGACACTGGGGGGTTCCCTCCGGGTGTAAGGCCGGCAGGGGTAGAGGAATGTTCGGGTACAAAGTCTGGGTCAACGAGGAATAAAGAGGCTCCAGCTACGGGAGTCGGTACATGTACTCCCTTGATCGGCAGACAAAGCAGCAGTTGTAATCCAAGTATGCTCGACAGCATGGACGACAGCCAGCCAGCCTCTTCCTAGAGGCGGGCTCGAGTGATGATCCTCACGGGGGGTAAATCCCAAACGATAGTGGAATCCACGGTACTATTCTCCAGCGGCACGGTCCCTGAGCAATATAATCCAACCAGAAAGGGTTCTGCAATCGCCGGTGTAGATTCTCCTGTGCACTATACTTCACATTAAACTAGGTTGAACTTGACGTTACTTCACTAAACTCTGACACTTTTACTATCCTATTCGCACATGTTCTAAGTGCTCTATTTAGACGCAAGGTGCTCACTTCACTTGGTCGTTGACTCGTGGTGAAGGCTTTACTAGTAATGAACGAAGTGCTGCTGTTTACACCTGCGCCGTATTTATACGTAAGTGACAATCTAGTGCCAACCTGGTCACTCTTTGGTTCTGAATCACTACACTGCCAAAGGCATGTTGTAACATGCCCCAAACTCGCCCACTGCACCTGTCTGAGTACGAGACTGCCTGGAGCCTGGGGGGGGGTGTCCAATAGGAGAGCGCATATTACTCTGGTTTGTACGCAGGTAAAGGGATATTCCGTGTATATACACAAATAATATACAGGGGATATCAAACGATATACAAATATTATACAAGGGATATCAAGCAATAAATATATATATTCGGTTTAATCTGACCCTTTGTAACATTGACCATCAGTTACTTCATAGACATGAAGCAAACAAGCAATTCCCTTGTGGTGTGGCTGACTGCAAACATCAGTTTCTGAAGTATACTGCTTTGAAAACACATATGTACCGTGACCACAGGACCATCTCTGCTTCACAAAGAAATTATATAGGATGTTCATTCAAATGCGAGGCCGCAAGTTGTCAGGAGCAATATACTAATCTCAGGGATGTCATTGCACATCTGAAATTGCATATATTGAAACAAGAGACAGTAAAATGTCCATTTGCAAATTGTGACAAAACCTATAAAGTAAAATCATCATTCACTAGCCATATCGCAAGGTTGCATATGAATCAAACAGAGTTGTTTGTAACCCCTGGCCCTACACAATCGCAGTCTACTCAGGATTCCGCTGAGGTGCAAAGGGATTTAGATGAAAGTCATGGAGCAAGTTCATCTGACGACATGCCAGATGACACTGAAATGAGAGCCCTGTATCAAAAAAATCTATGCCTTTTTTACATGCGTCTGCAGGCTAAATGCCTCATTCCATCATCAACAATACAGATTATTGTTGAAGAAATTGACAGTTTGAATGATACGTGTCATCGGTACACTAAGAAGGAATTCAAAAAGTTAATGGGAGCTAAAACAAACTTGTCTGAGACTGATATTGACAGTGTTTTGAGTATTTTGGGAGAAGCAGATTTGCATTCGCTGTGCAGCTCTCACCTTTCCACTGGGCACAGAAGAAAGATGTTCTTCCAAAAGAACTTTTCATATGTGCACCCACAGGCTATTTATCTTGGCACAGACGAGAATAGAAGGGAGTGCTATGCACAATATATCCCACTTCAGGATACTTTACGATCCATGTTAAAAGACCCTGCTGTGTGGCAAGAGTGTGTGAAGCCACAAAATAATGCTGCTTCTACTAATGTGTTCACTGATGTTTGCGATGGATCTGTTTTCAAGTCCAACGACTTATTCATGGAGCCAGGTATAAGCTTAAAGCTTATCTTGTACCAGGATGCATTTGAGGTAGTGAACCCTCTTGGATCATCAAAGAAGAAGCACAAAATTGTAGGAGTTTACTTTACACTTGCCAACTTCGAGGCCATCTATCGTTCTAGTGTTGACAACTTGCAGCTTTTGCTTCTGTGTCCTGAGAGGTACTTTAAGTACTTTGCACATGAAAAGTTGTTTGCACGGATGCTGTCAGATACTGGTCACTTCATCTGGCCAGGTGGTGCGGGCAACAGTCGTATGTATTCTGGGGGACAATTTAGGCTCTCACTCGATCGGTGGCTTTACTGAGAATTTCAGTACTCCTAGTCACTGCTGCAGGTATTGCTTAGTGCCTACAAATGAAATGGACAACCCGACAGACCGGTTTCCGGTAAGAACAGTTGAGACCTACAAGGAAGCACTGCGACAACTACAGGACTCTGAGGCAACACATGTAAAGGGACTCAAGTTTGACTCTGTTTTCAACTCTCTTAAGTATTTCCATGTATGCCAGCCAGGGCTCCCACCATGCATAGGCCATGACTTGTTTGAAGGCGTAGTAGCCTATGACCTTACCCTTTACTTGAGGTATTTTGTAAAGGTGAAGAAATGGTTCACATACACACAGCTGAACCGACAAATCGCACAGTTCAAATATGTGGGTTCTGATGCTGGTTCTGCTCCTTGTGAAGTAAGTATAAGTGGTATGAAGATTGGTGGGCAGGCGGCTGAGAATTGGTGTCTTTTGAGACTTCTACCAGTGATTATTGGGGATAAGATGTCGGATACTAAGGATCTAGTGTGGCAGTTACTGATCTTGCTGAAAGAGCTTTGTGAGTTGGTCTGTGCCCCCAAGATATCTGTCCCTCAAATCTGTTTCCTCAATGTTCAGATTCAAGATTATCTTGAAACAAGGAAACAACTATTTCCCACAGAGAAACTCAAACCAAAACATCACTACCTCGTCCACTATCCCTCTTTGATCATGAAACTTGGTCCACTCATACGGTTGTGGACAATGAGGTTTGAGAGCAAAGACTCATACTTCAAAAGATGCATAAGGAGGACACAGAACTTCAAAAATGTGTGTAAGACACTTGCAAACAATCATCAGCTGCTTCAGTCATATCTGAACTCCAGCTCTTTCTTTCCTGCAACTTTGCAAGTAAAAAACATGTTTCCTTACCACACTGAGTTGTACAGTGACCAAGTGCGTGAATCGGTTAAAGCAAGCTCGCTCCCACATCCTGAGTTGGTGTCCACAGAAGTGCAGTGGAAGGGTACCCTGTATAGGAAAGGCTATTTTCTATGCATTAAGAATGAAGAGTCAGTGGAATTTGGACAAATTGAGCTCATTCTGATGAAGGAAAACAAGTGTGTGTACTTCCTGGTGATACCACACTCGTCATCCTATCTGGCAGAGTATGGCCTCTATAACCTTGGAGAAGCAGCTACACAAATGGTTTGCATCAATGCTGAACAGTGTTTGGACTTTTATCCACTAGCTGCATATAGTCTATGTGGAATGACAGTCCTGTCCCTTAAACACAGTGTTCTGGATCAGTAGCTTACTGAATTCGCTACTGACGATATATGGGGTGGCTGATTAGTTGGGGAGGGGATGGGAATCTCAGTTATATTTGATCTTGATTCTTGGGAGTAATGATTCGATTCATAATTGATTGGGTACATACATTCTAAATTCTAAATTGCTGCACGAGGCATATATAACATGTAGTATAGGCATCCAAATCATTCTCATACACACACACACACACACACACACGCACACACTGAGGACAGACTCAGGCAAAGTGGCAGGATAGGTGTCAGCAATTGGGCGTTCAGTGTCTTCACACACTTCCACACACTGCAAGGAGGAGCTGGCATCAAACAGCTGTGCCCCTCAGCCAATGCCACCCCAGGTGAGCCAATAAAAACAGCCGTATTTATTTAGCATTGAACTACCATCCTAAACAGCTTTCATTACTGTTTAAAAAAAAATTCTACTTTTTCTGCTTTTTCTGTGATTTTTCTCCCCATCCCAATTTACCTCTTGTGCCAATTCTCCCTCCCCTGTCCTGATTGTTGCTCGCATATGCCCCCCACTGGTCGGTTGTAGGGAGGATCGAAGCCTTGCATCACATGTCCCTTCTGATACATGTGGAGGCAGCCTGTCGCATCTTTTCACCTGCTAGCTTTTAGCTAAATCTGGGCTCAAGCTGTGTTTATCTTTCTTTGTAGTCATGGGTGACCTGGCCAGTTACATAACTGCAGTGCTTCCAGGCTCTGGACTACAACCTTTACTACTGGATTTACTTGACGGCCTCGGAGTGACTAGTGTGGATGATCTACAGTTTTTGCAACCGCATGAACTTGAAGGTGTACTGAAGCCGGTGGAATCCAGAAAGTTACTTGCTCATGCCAAGAGTAAGTGAAACATTGACTGTCACTCTATTTGAGCATATCTTCATTTTTATATAGTAGAGTGTATGTCAAACTGACTTTTGTTTAACAAAATGGGATTAA
This sequence comes from Notolepis coatsorum, assembly GCF_963971535.1. NCBI lineage: Eukaryota > Metazoa > Chordata > Actinopteri > Aulopiformes > Paralepididae > Notolepis > Notolepis coatsorum. The sequence goes on from NC_140171.1 coordinate 66,012,653, forward strand.
TAAAGTATCTATCTTTAGGTTACAACCGCAGTGAATCGGAAGAAGATTCCAGTAGCCCGTCTACAGCCTTTCCTGCCAGTTCAGGCATTTTTTCTTCTGTCAGCAGCAGTAAGTAAAACCATTGTGCACACTTTCCTTTCAAATGACAATACTTGAGAGGTCTGTTACGACCAGAAAGGAGATTGCACTGTGCTCATTACATAATTAGCTGCTGCCTTAATGAGGTACACATGTAATGAGTTCAAGTATTAGGGTTCTAATGGGTTCTCCTATTAAGGGGGGGGGGGGGCAGGCTCCCAGATATACACAGTACATTTCACAGAGTAAATTTTACTCAAACTGAGTAAATTGTACTCAAACTGAGTACATTTTACTCAAACTGGTTTGGGTAAAATCTTACTCAGTTTGAGTCAAATGTACTCAGTTTGAGTAGAATTTACTCTGTGAAATGTACTGTGTACTTTTTTTTGGTTATAACCTCTGCATTTGTCATGTCTCGATGGTAATCAATAAATTATGATGTCAAATCAAAATCCATAATGGATAAGGGGTCAGGGGGAGATTTACCTCAGATGCTGCCAACCCAGATGCCCCTCTGGACCTAACAATGAGTCGGAACCTGGAGAACCAGGAGAAGATACCTCAGCCAGGTAGACAACTCGACGAGACCTTTTTGCGGGTGGTGCGAGTGGATTTAGTATGGAATAGGGATGGGCATTTGAAGGCATATCAATATTTGAATATATATTTATATATATCTTTTTTCTTTTTCAAATTTCTTAAACGTATTGAACATTACATTTATTGGAGATTAAATCCCACTGAATCAGTGCAGTTAATGCACAAACAAAGCCAACAGCTACAGACGAATACCATCATTTTCTGACTATAAGCCGTGCCTTTTCCCCCCATTTTTTGACCCTGCGGCTTATATAACGGTGCGGCTTATATGTGACTCGACGTGACCAAACCCGAAAATGTAAAAATCGAAATATTGCTTTTTTGACTGCATTGAAATGTTATTTATCTGTTCCCTTATTTTCTAAACTTAATACAACTTGTAAATGAGTTCATTCTTGTTATTTGTCCGACAGTATTGTGTCCCAATGCTAATTACATATGGTAATTAAACATTAAAACACCTGCGGCTTATAGTCCAGTGCGGCTTATATATGTACACATCATTCAATTTAGCTGCTGCGGCTTATATTCAGGTGCAGCTTATAGTGCGAAAAGTACGGTACATTTTACTCAAACTGGTTTGGGTAAAATCTTACTCAGTTTGAGTCAAATGTACTCAGTTTGAGTAGAATGATGTAAAATGTACTGTGTACTTTTTTTTGGTTATAACCTCTGCATTTGTCATGTCTCGATGGTAATCAATAAATTATGATGTCAAATCAAAATCCATAATGGATAAGGGGTCAGGGGAAGATTTACCTCCACCCAATCAAAACTCAAACCAGCAGGTTTAATTGGACGGCCTAGTTGTGCGTCAGAAGCCGAACCAGAATGCACCTATCATCATAATCTATTGATTACCATCGAGACATTATGACAAATGCAGAGATTATAATAAAAAGTACATAGAAATCTGGGAGCCTACCCCCCTTAAATACACTGATTTAAGCTTCAAATTTGAGTTTCATATTGTGGGCTCAATTTGTTGCCGTCTTCACTGTTAACATCCAACCATGGTCGCACTGAGTAGTGTACTTGCAGAGGTGGTGGTCCAAACAATATGATAATACTCCTCTGTGCCTGTTTTGAAAATAACGTTATCATTCACTACCATTTTGGACCCCTCTACAGACTTTTCCAACACCACTCCAGACAGAGATGCGGATGCGCTGTTTGACTCCTGCCTAAGCTCGCCTACAAGCTCCTTGTCACCTCCGTCCACGCCAAGACTATGCCCCATCACAAATAAACGTGCGTACATTTACCATGTATACTGTTGGGGATGTTGAATTCAATTGGTAAATGGTCGGCCCAAAACTGTTCTTACTGACTATGTAAATGTATTTAAAAAAAAAAGAAAAACCTGTCATACAGAATGGCACTATTCTAAAATGGTTCAATGTATGTTAAAAAACAACGCATGAATTGAAAGCAGACATTCTGAACTTTTACCTCATAGTTTAAATGTTTCATTTAAAATACAAATGATATTGTCTCAGAGGCAAAACAACTAATCTCTCATATCTGTGCTAATTATGGCTTACTGTATTCCAGGTCTGCCGATGTCCTCATTGTCCTCCACCAGTGAGTGCTCCATCAGCCGTGAGAAGGGAACAGCAGCACTGGACAATAACTGGCACTTCAGTTTCAAGATACAGTGGAACATCATGCCGTCGCATATACTAAAAACATTGGAGAATAAAGAGCGGCCAACGGCGAGGGATAGAAGAGAAATAGGCAGGTTGATTTCCGCAGAAATCCTGGTTGTCTGCAAACATCCTCAAAAGAAACATTTGAATGAAATTGCCCGCAAGATGGTACTGGATTATCCTAAGTCCTTCAAGGATGTGATGGAGGATCAAGTCATAGGTAGTGGCTACGATTCTCTAGTAAAACAACTACAATGCAGAGTGGACAACCACAAAAGGATAGGTCCACCAACGATGACTCAGCCCAGCAGTGTTGACAAGGGAAAGACACGAAGGAAAATGTCTTATGGATGTGTGAGCCCAGAACCTCAACTGCGTGCTGCAAATGACGAATCACAGAGGAAGATGAAAGAGGACCTACATAAAATGTTTGAGGAAAATGAGAAAGATGAGAAGAAAATAGAAGCATTGATGACTAACACGTTTGCCTCCCAGAGAAGAGATGTCCTAGATGAGAAAGACACACAGACTTTGAAAAAAGAATGGCCCTATCTTTTCAACACAACTGGCTTGAAGGCTCATTTCAATGAACTGACCGGGGTCCAGATAAATGAAGAATTCCAAGAGGCCATGAATGTAAAATACAAAAGAGTCCTGGGATTTTTCAAGTGTCTGCGCCCAGAAAGAGATAGTGTTGCAGGAAAACTCCAACCTCAAATCCAGGCTGCGGGTTGTGATCACTCCGTTGGGACTGTGTTACTGCTTTTAGCTCACTTCAAAGAAGACCAAAACAAGATGCTCATAAATGTTGACGATACCTGTCTTGCAGCAGATGTGAACTGTCAGGATCTTCCCACAACCCCATGCATATTGCTGTGTGGTAAGTTAAAGCCCAACCTCTAGGTTAAACCCTACTGATCAATTATGGGTAGTTTACATCATTGGTATATAATTTCATTATTTATTTTTTCCATTTGACACCAGAAATGCCACTCTGAAAGAGTTAATCAAAAAAGCTTATCAAACGCCGACGTCACAACAGGTCAACAGGTGCATATTAATGAGCCGAATCTAAAAGCTTATCAGACGCTAGCACCTAGCACCATAGCTATGCCTAGCACGGCCGTGACGTCACTTCAGGAAACGTATGCCTTATGTCCGTCCGGGTCATAGTACTAGATCAATGGTGGCTCACTCGGTGCATCACAGTTAGCCTATATCTCCGCCGTCCCTGCTACACGCAGTCGGGACCACTACACTCACTGACGTTAGCCTATAGCCCGCCGTCCCTGCGGGTGGTTCTCTCCTCTTTGTGTGCCCCCGTCCCCGCGGAGGAGCTTGTGGACTCGACAACAGCGGAGCCCGCAGCGCTAGTTAGCTCATAGCTATCGTGTAACACTAGCCTTTACGGGCTCGAGCACCCTACGGCTGCCGCCGCCGTCGCGTCCATGGGCCCCCCGGCAGGGCATCCGTGGGGACGGGGTGTACAGAGAGGAGAGAACCATTTTGGGTCGGCCGTTCATGCCGGCCAGCGAGCCGGATGTCGGGATATGTTGTTAGCACAATAGCTACCAAGCTAAGCTATGTTATCTACTAACGTTATAAACACAATATGTGTACAACGACACAATGATTTACATTATTACAAATATGGTAATGTGGTTGTGGCTTTTACAAATAGTGGTTAGCTTTAGAGATGGATGGATGGCTATAATCACGGAGCAATAGTGAGGTGAAACAGATACATTTCCATTTGGCTAGTAGTAGCAAGCATATATCTATGGTAGCAAGGCTCTCTGCCTGCCACTAGCTGTGTGACTCTCAGCGCCCCCTGGTGAGCCCCCTGTTGTCCTGCACCTGTTGTGATGATCATTTCGATTACACACGCACGTTATGAACCATTGATTAAAATATGCACGTGCGTGGTGATTGTGTTGGGCAGACAAAATGTTTGATAAAAACGCTAAAACTGGGTCAATTTCAATACTTTTTTTCCCCCTTCTTCATGAAAGCCACTGTTGGCCTAGTCCACATTGTTTATTGAACAAAAATACAACGTGGAGGTTGACCTTTAAGTAAAGGATAATGTATAGCTATACTCTGTCATTGTCGCAAAATAATTGACCGACACTGCGTTCTGGAAGGTCAATTATTTTGCGACATTGACAGAGTATAGCTATACATTATCCCGCTTATTACATGGCTAACTTACTAACAATATACCTAATTCATTTTACACCATCGACAAGACGAGATCAAATGCAGACTCAGTTGTTCTGTGGCTCCTCTGTCATCGCCGGCACCCGGCAGGTGTGTGGACTTGATTGCACTGATGTAGTGCAGTTGTGCATAATGGTAATGCTTAGCTTTCGTGACTGCGATCAAAATGCTTGATTGTGATTGGTCAATAGCGCTCTGTTGCCCCTGACAGCGGTCATTATTGCGCGTTGCCCATGACAGCGGTGAATTATCGAGAAATAAATATTTTTTTTATCTACTTTTTCTTTCCATTTTTCTATTTTTCTCCCGTCCCCAATTTCGTATTGTCCAATTACCCTACCCTTCCCCCTACCCTCCCCTGTCTCGAACGCTGTTAGGCCATGCCTCCCACAAGCCGGCTGCAATGTGGACGAAGCCTTGCATCACATGTCCCCTCCGCGTGAATATTAAAGGCAACCAACTTGTGTTCAGCTTTTCGTTCAGCGTTTCTCTGATTGGCCACACGGCCAATCAATCAATCCACTAGCACACGCCCTCGCGCAAAGAGAGACGCGGCAAAAGCAGCGGTGTTCTGTTGTGTGACTGTACTCTACAGCGGTGTTCAACACTTCCACCACATGACCGACATTTGACATACAGTACACCTCCTATCTATGTTGGGATTATGTTTGGTCATGACAAAACAATAAAAATCGCTACTGTTAGTAATGCTGCCACCACCCACTTCAATGACAGAGCTCTCATATAGTTTATGCATTCGCAAAATATGAGAGCGCGCCGCTGTCATTGAAGGGCTTCTACAACAGAGCACCGCCGCTGGGCTGCTGCTGAAGCTGTATCAAGCCGGCGGCGGTGCACGGACGCCGGGGAAAAACCACCGCGTCGCCCCGCTGGCGCTTCAGGCTCAGCAGCCTCCACGGGCGAAATAACATATAACGTTACAGTTCCACACTGATGTACAGTGAGTGTCTAATATGGCTGTCGCGAAGTCATGCCTCTCCCTCTGACAATATCATAATGATGTGTTTTCTATATTATATCCACAATCATTCATCTAAAAAATTGTATGGGCTTTGATTAAACATGTAACCTACACCTACTGTAACTTACTGTACCTCTGCTTCCTACAGCACAGCAGGTAATGGCGTTAATCAATGGAACGCGAAACATAATAACGTTACGCTTTCTAGTTCAGCGCATTTCATAACTGTGTGGGCTTTTATACACGAGTGAATCTGGTAGTCTATGATACACAGCGTGGATCGACTTTCAGAGGGAGAGGCATGACTTTGCGACAGCCATATTAGACACTCACGAGTCACTGTACATCAGTGTGGAACTGTAACGTTATATGTTATTTCGCCCGTGGAGGCTGCTGAGCCTGAAGCGCCAGCGGGGCGACGCGGTGGTTTTTCCCCGGCGTCCGTGCACCGCCGCCGGCTTGATACAGCTTCAGCAGCAGCCCAGCGGCGGTGCTCTGTTGTAGAAGCCCTTCAATGACAGCGGCGCGCTCTCATATTTTGCAAATGCATAAACTATATGAGAGCTCTGTCATTGAAGTGGGTGGTGGCAGCATTACTAACAGTAGCGATTTTTATTGTTTTGTCATGACCAAACATAATCCCAACATAGATAGGAGGTGTACTGTATGTCCACTGCTACCGCAGCTGAACACAAGTTGGTTGGACTTGGAACAGCAGGTTGCCGCGCTGCCGCTCGCTTGCTCGTTGGATTTCATTTGGGACGTGCGCTTGCTTGCGCGTGGGGGCGGGGGGGCGCGGCCAATCAGAGAAAAGCCGAACACAAGTTGGTTGCCTTTAATATTCACGCGTCCCCTCCGGTACTCAAGGAGGCAGCCGTCGCATCTTTTCACCTGCACAGCGCGATCTCTCAGCGGCGAGGGTCTGCGTGGGAGAGACACGCCGCCCTCGTTGCTTCCTGATTCTACTGCGCAGGCGCACCAACCGACCTGTAGGAGTCGCTGTCCACAACGTCCAATCCCCACCCACCAGCTTCCCACCCCCTAATACTGCCAATTGTATTAGTATGAACAACCAGCCAAGCTGGTAGCAACGCCGAGAGCTGGGCTCGAACCCAGCATCTCCTGCGTTGGTGGCGAACGCCTTGCCCACTGCGCCACCTAGCCGCCCGCATTTTGGCTAATGTTAAAACTTGTAAGCTCAGTTTTGTCTATTTTTCTGTGTGTGTGTGTGCGCGTGCGTCTGTCATACCTTCACAGGACAAAGCCCACTGACTGCATCTGTCTTCATGGTAGCAGTGGACCAGGTGGTGGTCAATGATGGAGTCTCAACGTTCACTGAAGTAGTCAATGCCATGTTCATGATCTATTATGCCCTCAACATCGACTATCCTGTAGAGCTGGGTGCAACAATGGAGTTTCTTCAAAGGTAATTGTATATTTTTTTCATCTTTTAATTCATTTACCAGCATAATGAACTTTTAATCATAGAGTCCTTGTAGCAGTTTGAGAGTGAATCAATGCAGTGCAGAAGGCAGGGCATGAGTGACAGAGCCCATTCTTTCAAACATTCATTGAGAGCAGCACACACATAGGCTATAGCAGTATCACGGTATGCAGCCAAGGCCCACCAATGTGAGAATGAACGGAATTGTGTAAATGTACACCATTTGATAACGATGTCAATCCTTTTATGTACCACTCCTCTACAGATGCATGTTCAAGATAAATCCGGACAAGGGCTCAAAAGTCCACAAACAAGGCAATAAGAAGTGTCTCGCAGTCAATCCCAAGGTCCTGTCACTCATATCGAAGATATCAGAGCATGACTGGCTGTAGTGACTGGTGAGTTTGCTGTTAATTCATTTGATTACTTGTGATTTATTTCATGTCCCTTTTTTCAAAACTATTTGGCAGGTGATCGGATCAACCTCTATTCAGGTAAATCTAATTATTTCCACCACAAGGTCGGGAGTAAAGCGAATACAGTTTCCACAGGAAAAAAAACCTTCGGTGCTGTTCTTTGCTCTTCCAATTAAGAAACTCATTTCATTTCAGATATAACTAATGTTAATAGCAGCATCTACGCTAACCTCCGCCATTGGTGTTTTGAAATGAACAGTTGCTTCTCACTGTTGTCACACCTAAACCACCTCTTCTCGTAGATTACAAACTTCTCTCTATGGAGATTTGCCAGAATGATGTGGGCAGTGAAACGTGAGCTCACAAGATCAGAATGGTCTCATGTCCAAATTCTGAAGATTTGGACATCAATCTGATGCAATTTCTTCTTTATTTCTCCATGAGGTTGATTGAAATAGTATTTCTGTTTGTGTGTATTACAGAGAATCCAGAGCCATCAGGACTAAAATGAAGCGAAACAAGATACAGCAGCACTGGAAGAAAGAGGATGAATAACATTCTTGTTTTCAGTTCAGTTAATTTTTATATTGGACACATGACGATGGTCATAAATCGCAAGTTTTACCAGCTGCTGTTGCAGCATTGTCCGAAAAGGGCTAGGGAGAAGCACTATATAGCTTGCCGGGCCTACGCCTGAAGACTACCTTTTTTTATACACATATATACCTGCACATATTCATACATGATACATATTCATACATGATGTTTATAGCATTGTTCTGTATATACTGTATACATACACATATACACACACGCATATATATTTATCCCATAAATACTGTATCATATTATAAATAATAAGCTGTACACCAACTGGGGTGCTCTTTGCCATGGATATGTATGTGTGTGTGTGTGTATGTATATATATATATATATATATATATATATATATATATATATATATATATATATATATATATATATATATCCATACACACATGGCAAAGAGCACCCCATAGTTGGTATACACAGCTTATTTACAATATGATTAATAAATTAGTGTTGGCATGTATATAAAGTGATATACAGTACATATACACATTATAGTATATTATGGTTGAGCACTTTGGTTCCGCACGGACGTTTACACTGTTATAGAATAAACCGCTGCCAGCAGGCAGCAGCCCAGCACTGACCATCACCAACCGTAACTTAGGGGTTAGAGTTAGAGGTGGTCTAGGTCTGGTTAGGGGTTAGAGTCAGAGGTGGTCTAGGTCTGGTTAATAGAGGCCATAACCAGACCTAGACCACCTCTAACTCTAACCCCTAACCAGACCTAGACCACCTCTAACTCTAACCACTAACCAGACCTCTTCCATGTGGCACTTTAACAGTACACTGACCTCAGAATGTATGTTTTTATGCAAGCAGTGTTATGGTTTGACACCGACCCCAAACGCAACGACACAAGAGAGTAGGATACAGAGTTGCCAAAGACGAGGGCTTGTTTATTTGGTACTAGGAATAAGAGAAACAGGGAAAGCAAGTCAAACAAGACAGGTACAATGATCGAGGGGCAAAGTTCTGCTGCTCTGCAGCTTCTCCCGTGAGGGTTGTCTTGGGAAGCAGGTGTTGACTTCTGAACCGCTCTGCAGAATCCTCTCGGTGGGTTCTCAGATGTTGTTGCGAGACCGAGAGAGGGAGAGAGGGAACGAGTCAGTGACAGAGCAGTCTTAAACGAGCAGGAGAACAGGGTGTACAATTCTTCGTGTTAACAACACAGTGAGCACAGTTCCAAACACAGCCCAAGTGAATCTCTTCGTGTTAACAACACAGAGAGCACAATTCCAAAAACAGCCCAAGTGAAACTCTTCGTGTTAACAACACAGAGAGCTAAATCCAAACACAGTCCCAGTGAATATCTTCATGTAAACACACAGTGAATATCTTCATGTAAACACACAGTGAATATCTTCATGTAAATACACAGTCCAATTGTGAAATAATATCTTCGGTGTGAGCAAACACACAGTGAATCTCTTCATGTAAACACACAGTCCAATTGTGAAATAATATCTTCGGTGTGAGCAAGCACACAGAGGGAGATGGTAGATCCCAAAATATTATTCCATAAAGGAAATAGCAAAAATAGATAATGGCTGGGTGAGTGACTGTTTGACAAAAAGGTGGTAGTCTTCAGTGTAAATTTACACACGAAAAATGGAATAGGTCAAGAACAGTCAAAAAGATAACTCACCCAGACGAGATGCGTAATTGGAACTGGATCAACAGTGGAGGCGAGCGCGCGCCACGGAGCAGGTATCCAAGCGAAGGCTTCTAGGAATTCCTGGAGAACAGCACAGAGAAAAAAGCAGCAGCAACAGTAACGGGGAAAAATATCCAGAGACAAATCAAGGCGACAAAACAAGACGATCCAACAACTTAGGGTGGGGAGAAACGGGGTATAAATAATGAGGGATCGATTGATTGAAAAGCGTGGGGAAGTGAGAGAACCAATCAGCGACGTCTCTGATGACGTCAACGGGGAGAAAGCAGTGACAGCTGGGGAATGTGATTGAAAAGCGTGGGGAAGTGAGAGAACCAATCAGCGACGTCTCTGATGACGTCAACGGGGAGAAACGTGTGAACGAGGGGATAGAACCAATTGACAGAAACTGAATGAAAACATAGCGAGGGTGGTTAAAGGAACAGAACGAGTGAGAGCGCAAGGACAGAAACCTCACAGTACCCCCCCCTCCACGGGAGCCACCCGGCGACCAGGCCGACCCGGCTCGTCAGGATGGGCCCGATGGAAGTCGGTGATCAAGCCGGGATCCACGATGAGCCGCCGGGAGACCCAGCTACGCTCCTCAGGGCCGTAACCCTCCCAGTCCACCAGGTATTGGAACCCCCGGCCCCGCCGACGAACGCCCATCAACCGGCGGACCTGCCACTGGGGGTGACCATCCACTAGCACAGGAGGCGGCGGACCAGGAGCCGGAGGCATAAGGGGACAGAGGGAGACGGGCTTAACCCGGGAGACATGGAACACGGGGTGGATGTGCATGGATGCAGGAAGCTTCAGGCGCAGGGCCGCCGGACTGAGTACTTTCAGGACCTCGAAAGGCCCGACGAAGCGGGGGTTGAGCTTCTTGGCCGAGGACCGTAGCGGGAGGTCCTTCGCGGAGAGCCACACCCTCTGCCCAGGGCGGTAAGTCGGCGCGGGAACCCGGCGCCGGTCGGCACCACGACAGGCGCGCTCAGATGTTCGGAGCAGCGCGGTCCTGGTGATCTCCCAAACTCGACGGCAGCGGTCGAGGTGGACCTGCACGGAGGGAACTGCCACTTCCGTCTCCTGTGCGGGAAAAAGAGGGGGCTGGTAGCCCAGGGAGGCCTCAAAAGGGGAGAGGCCGGTGGCGGAACTGACCATTGAGTTGATGGAGTACTCAACCCAGGGTAGGAAACGGCTCCAGGACGCCGGCCTCTCGGCTGCCACACACCGAAGAGCAGACTCCACGCTCTGGTTCATCCTCTCCGTCTGCCCATTTGTCTGGGGATGATAGCCAGAGGAGAGACTGACCGTTGCCCCCAATCCTTTGCAGAAAGCCCGCCATACCTGGGAGGTGAACTGGGGCCCCCGGTCAGAGACGATGTCCTGGGGAAAGCCGTGAAGGCGGAACACGTGGTGCGTCAGGAGGTCCGCCGTCTCGGCTGCTGAGGGAAGCTTGGAGAGGGCCACGAGGTGGACCCCCTTGCTGAATCGATCCACCACGGTCAGAAGGCAGGTGTTCCCCTGGGAGGAGGGTAGACCAGTGACGAAGTCGAGCGCCACATGTGACCACGGACGGCTTGGAACGGGAAGGGGCTGCAAGAGCCCGGAGGGTGCCTGGTGAGAGGCCTTGCTGCGGGCACAGACCGCGCAGGCCAATACGAACTCCTTGACGTCGTTCCGCATGGTGGGCCACCAGAAACGACGAGCCAGGAAGGAGAACGTGCGATGGACGCCTGGGTGGCAGGCGAACCGGCTAGTATGGCCCCACAGCAGTACCTGGGACCGGACAGAGTCGGGGACGAAGAGACGGCTCCTAGGGACGTTGCTTGGAGCACGTTGGAAGCGAAGGGCACGCCTCACCACACCCTCGATGCCCAAGGTGATGGCTCCAACCACTCGGGCCTCCGGGATGATGGGAGATGGGACCTCAGAGGGTGGAGCCCCCTTGGAGTACATCCGGGACAGAGAGTCGGCCTTCGTGTTGCGGGAACCGGGGCGGAAGGTCAGCGAGAAGTCGAACCGGCTGAGGAAACTGGCCCATCTCGCCTGCCGACCGTTGAGGCGCCTGGAAGCGCGGATGAACGTTAGGTTCTTGTGGTCCATCCAGATGGTAAAAGGCTCCTCGGCACCCTCAAGCCAATGACGCCACTCCTCCAGCGCAGCCACGACCGCCAGTAGCTCCCGATTGCCGGTGTCGTAGTTCCTCTCGGCGGGGAGGAAGCGACGCGAGTAGAAGGCGCAAGGATGTACCTTCTGGTCGGAAGGAGAACGTTGGGATAGGACAGCGCCCAGACCAGAATCCGAGGCGTCCACCTCCACGATGAACTGTCTCTTGGGGTCAGGGTGGAGCAGGATAGGGGCGGAAGTGAACCTTCTCTTGAGGGAGCGGAACGCAGCGCATGCCGCTGGGGACCAGTCGAACGGCAGAGCGGGGGAGGTCAGCTTGGTAAGAGGCTCCGCCACTTGACTGTAGTTCCGGATGAACCTTCGGTAGAAGTTGGCGAACCCGAGGAAACTCTGTAACTCCTTCCGAGTGGTGGGTTCCGGCCAATCCTCCACAGCCTGGATCTTGCGAGGATCCGCTCGGGTCAAGCCCTTCTCAACGATGAAGCCCAGGTACTCGACGGAGTTGGAGTGGAAACGGCACTTCTCCGCCTTGACGAAGAGCCGATTGTGGAGGAGGCGCTCCAGCACCCGACGGACATGCAGGATGTGTTCCTCGAGGGTCCTGGAAAAGATAAGAATGTCGTCCAGGTACACCACCACGAACACCTCCAGCATGTCACGGAGGACATCGTTCATGAGTGCCTGGAATACCGCCGGGGCGTTGGTGAGGCCGAACGGCATCACAAGGTACTCATAGTGGCCCCTGGGGGTCTTGAAGGCGGTCTTCCATTCATCGCCCTCACGAATACGGACAAGATGGTAGGCACTTCGGAGATCCAGCTTGGTGAAGAACGAGGCCTGGGTCAGTGGCTCGAAGGTGGAGCTCATGAGAGGTAGGGGGTATTTGTTCTTGATGGTGATCTCGTTGAGCTGACGATAGTCGATGCAGGGTCGCAGGTCCCCATCCTTCTTACCAACAAAGAAGAACCCGGCTGCCACCGGGGAGGAGGAAGGCCGAATGAGTCCTGCTTCCAATGACTCAGAGATGTAGAGATCCATCGCCTTCTTCTCCGGGACAGTCAGACTGTAGAGGCGGCTGCCGGGAAGGGGAGCCCCTTGGCGGAGGTCGATGGCGCAGTCATAGGGGCGGTGAGGTGGAAGGGCCTGAGCCCTGGTCTTACTGAATACCTCCATGAGGTCGTGGTACTCGGGAGGAATGGACGAGGGGTCCGGGGGCAACTCACCAGCCGGTCTCCGGGGCGGGGGACAGGACGCCGCCTGCAGACAGCGGGCGTGACAGGAGGAGCTCCAGCCCCTGATGGTACCGGAGGACCAGGCGATGTGGGGCTCGTGCAGCGCGAGCCAGGGCCTACCCAGGACCACCGGGACAAGGGGGGATTGGGTAATGAGGAACTGGATTCCCTCGACGTGGTTCCCAGCGATGGTCAGCACGACTGGGCCGGTGCGTTGAGAGATGTCGGCCAGGCGGTGTTGGTCCAACGAAAAGATCTCCAAGGGCCTCACAAGGGCCTCAAGAGGTATGTTGGCTTGGGTGGCAAACTCGAAGTCGAGGAAGTTCTCGTCTGCCCCAGAGTCGATGAGGGCCTCCACCGTGGCACGTTGGTCCCCCCAGGCCAGGGTGACGCTCATCAGATGGTCAGGTGGTGCGCGGCGCTGGGACTGGGAAAAACGGCTCACCAGGATCTCCCGGGGTCTTGGTGAGCCCGATCTTTTGGCCGGGTAGGGCAGTCGGCGATACGGTGTCCCGCACCTCCGCAGTAGAGGCAGAGACCGGACCTGAGCCTTGCCTGACGCTCCGCCTGGCTCAGATGAGAGCGTCCCAGCTGCATGGGTTCCTCTTCGCGCACCGGACGGGGAAGCCTGTTACCATCAGTAGTGTTGGGGACGGGGCGTCCAGGAGTCCGGGGTGCTTCAGGAGGTGACAGTCGGGTCCTCTCGCGCCTTCTCTCCAGGAGGCGTCCGTCAATACGGATGACAAGGCTAAACAGCTCTTCGAGGGAGTCGGGCACCTCCCTGGTAGCGAGCTGGTCCCGGACTGCGTCACTGAGCCCCCTTATGAAGGTTAGGCGAAGAGCAGGTTCGTTCCATCCACTCTCCACCGCCGCCAGTCGAAACTCTATGACATAGTCCGTCACCCTGCCGCTCCCTTGTCGGAAGGTCCCCAACCGGGCTCCAGGGTCCAGACCTCGGGCTGGATGGTGGAACACTCTGCGGAGCTCCGCCACAAAGTCTGGGTAGGAGAACAAAAAATCTGCTTCCATTGCCCAGGAGGAAGTGACCCACTGGGCAGCATGGCCTGAAAGTAGGTTGGTTATAAAAGCCACTCGGGACCCATGAGCAGAAAAACGGCTTGGTTGATGACGGAAAACCAACTCACATTGTATGATGAATGTGGCACACTCCTCGGGATTACCGTCGAACAGCCGTGGGACGGAGAGATGGGGTTCCCGAGGTGCGAGATCTGCTGGGGCTGCGGGGAATGTTCCTGAAGGGTATGAGAGATGAAAAGTGTTAACGGCGTCGCCCAGCGAGTTAAGCTGAGCGAGAATCTCGGACTGTTGTCCCGCCATAGCGGCCATAGAACCCTGCATAGGCTAGACCTGGTCCCTGAGGTCTTGCACCGCAGCCGCAGCCCGCTCTAATTGGAGACCGTGATCCCTGGTCAACTCGACTTGAATAGCAAGTGCGGTTTTGACCCTCTCTGTGTCGGCTGGGGTCGTCATATTGTTGGTTGGATCGTAATGTTATGGTTTGACACCGACCCCAAACGCAACGACACAAGAGAGTAGGATACAGAGTTGCCAAAGACGAGGGCTTGTTTATTTGGTACTAGGAATAAGAGAAACAGGGAAAGCAAGTCAAACAAGACAGGTACAATGATCGAGGGGCAAAGTTCTGCTGCTCTGCAGCTTCTCCCGTGAGGGTTGTCTTGGGAAGCAGGTGTTGACTTCTGAACCGCTCTGCAGAATCCTCTCGGTGGGTTCTCAGATGTTGTTGCGAGACCGAGAGAGGGAGAGAGGGAACGAGTCAGTGACAGAGCAGTCTTAAACGAGCAGGAGAACAGGGTGTACAATTCTTCGTGTTAACAACACAGTGAGCACAGTTCCAAACACAGCCCAAGTGAATCTCTTCGTGTTAACAACACAGAGAGCACAATTCCAAAAACAGCCCAAGTGAAACTCTTCGTGTTAACAACACAGAGAGCTAAATCCAAACACAGTCCCAGTGAATATCTTCATGTAAACACACAGTGAATATCTTCATGTAAACACACAGTGAATATCTTCATGTAAATACACAGTCCAATTGTGAAATAATATCTTCGGTGTGAGCAAACACACAGTGAATCTCTTCATGTAAACACACAGTCCCATTGTGAAATAATATCTTCGGTGTGAGCAAGCACACAGAGGGAGATGGTAGATCCCAAAATATTATTCCATAAAGGAAATAGCAAAAATAGATAATGGCTGGGTGAGTGACTGTTTGACAAAAAGGTGGTAGTCTTCAGTGTAAATTTACACACGAAAAATGGAATAGGTCAAGAACAGTCAAAAAGATAACTCACCCAGACGAGATGCGTAATTGGAACTGGATCAACAGTGGAGGCGAGCGCGCGCCACGGGAGCAGGTATCCAAGCGAAGGCTTCTAGGAATTCCTGGAGAACAGCACAGAGAAAAAAGCAGCAGCAACAGCAACGGGGAAAAATATCCAGAGACAAATCAAGGCGACAAAACAAGACGATCCAACAACTTAGGGTGGGGAGAAACGGGGTATAAATAATGAGGGATCGATTGATTGAAAAGCGTGGGGAAGTGAGAGAACCAATCAGCGACGTCTCTGATGACGTCAACGGGGAGAAAGCAGTGACAGCTGGGGAATGTGATTGAAAAGCGTGGGGAAGTGAGAGAACCAATCAGCGACGTCTCTGATGACGTCAACGGGGAGAAACGTGTGAACGAGGGGATAGAACCAATTGACAGAAACTGAATGAAAACATAGCGAGGGTGGTTAAAGGAACAGAACGAGTGAGAGCGCAAGGACAGAAACCTCACAAGCAGATTGCAATCAGTGTGTACTACTAGTACTACTGTATTTAGTTTACAGTATCATGTTGTTATAGAATAAACCGCTGCCAGCAGCAGCCCAGCACTGACCAATGACCATCACCAAACTTAACTTAGGTGTTAGAGTCAGAGCCTAGGTGGTCTAGGTCTGGTTAGGGGTTAGAGTCAGAGGTGGTCTAGGTCTGGTTAATAGAGGCCATAACCAGACCTAGAACACCTCTAACTCTAACCCCTAACCAGACCTAGACCACCTCTAACTCTAACCACTAACCAGACCTCTTCCATGTGGCACTTTAACAGTACACTGACCTCAGAATGTATGTTTTTATGGAAGCAGATTGCAATCAGTGTGTACTACTAGTACTACTGTATTTAGTTTAAAGTATCATGTTGTTATAGAATAAACCGCTGCCAGCAGCAGCCCAGCACTGACCAATGACCATCACCAAATTTTTTTTTTTTTAAACATTTATTTATTAGTCATCAAAGGTACAGCTGGATACATTACACATTGAATGGCATTTTTTGTATTTTCGCCCTTCCCCCCTCCCTCCTGGGTTCCCACATACATTGCAAAATTAGATTCAAGGACTTTCTCAGAAAAGAGAATTAGAAAATAAAAGTGATACAGTTCACTTTTAAGTGCTGTTTTCTATAGCAAAAATGTATAATAATAATTAATAAAGAGTAAAGAATACACCTTTAGTCGGATCCAATATTTCATGGCTCAAAGCCAATCTCCGACAGTTAGCGCTACCTTGTGTCAAAATACAAGTATTTAGCATTTCAAGGACCTTGTACGAACCCTCCCCCCTCCCTCCCATTTTCCCTCCCCTATCTTGCCCAATCCTACAAATACACAACAGGAAACATAGAACATACAAACACATATCTCTCTCACTCATCCTTCCTTCTCATTATCCTAATGTCTTTAGCTTGGCTATGTAACCAATAAAAGGGCCCCATACTATTTCAAACTTTTCACTAGACCCCCTTAGGTTGTGTTTGATTTTCTCCAGATTTAGAAAGAACATGAGATCTTTAAGCCATAGGGCTGCTTTGGGGGCTGCTGGTGATTTCCACTCTAGCAAGATCCTTCTGCGTGCTAGTAGGGATGCAAAGGCAATTATATCTATTGTTCTTCTCCTAACCCCTTGGTGATCTGGTCTTGGTAAGACTCCAAAGATGGCTATTTCTGCACTGGGAGTTAGCTCCATGTCAAAAGCCTCGGCGAGGTGTTTGAAAATAGCTGTCCAGAAGCTGTGTAGGCGGGGACAAGACCAAAACATGTGCGTCATATTTGCTGGGGACATGTGGCATCTATTACAAGAGTCTGTAATATTGGGATATATTTTGGCGAGTTTAGAGTTTGTGAAGTAGATGCGATGGACCACCTTAAATTGCATCAGATTGAGCCTGGAGCAGGATGTACTGTCATTTACTCTGGCCAATACTCCATTCCAAATATTCTCATCTATAGACTCACCCCATTCCTTTTCCCAGTCCTCTTTGATTTTTATCAAGACATGTTTCTGTGTTACGGGAGATCAGGGTGTAAATCCTTGATATAAGACCTTTTTGATTTGTGGGGATGTCCAGAATGGTGTCAATTACTGAGTTGGAGATAGTAGGGAAGGAGGTATTGTGTTGTTTAACCCAGTTTCGAACTTGAAAGTATCGAAATAAATGAGATCTCGGGAGGCCAAATCTTTCACACAGATCGCTAAAACTGCAGAAAACCTTATTGGTGTATAGGTCCCTCACTCTAACTAGGCCTGACCTTTGCCAGGTCAAAAAGGCTGCATCAGTGTGGGGAGGGATAAATAGGTGGTTGTTGCAAATGGGGCTGTGGCTGGAGAACCCAAGGAGTCCAGAGGCGCGCCTGAATTGAAGCCATATTTTTAAAGTCGATACAACAATTGGGTTTCTTGAAAATTTGGTCGGCCGGATTGGCAATTCAGATGAGAGCAGGGCCAATAGTGAGGTAGTCTGGCAGGATCCTGCTTCAGATTCACACCAGCTCAGTGCCGGTTCTTGGGTCCATAAAATCATCTTGTGGATGTTGGCTGCCCAATAATAGTTTCTTATATCAGGGAGTGCCAATCCCCCACCCTCTCTAGGCCTCTGTAAGAACTCTCTTTTGATTCTGGGGGGCTTGCCTCCCAATATAAAATGGGAAATCAGTGCATTTACTTTAGTAAAGAAGGATTTGGGTAAGAAGACTGGAAGGGATTGAAAAAGGTATAGAAAACGTGGAAGCACATTCATTTTTATGCAGTTTACCCTCCCCGCAATAGTTATATGTAAGCTATTCCATCTCTCCAGGTCTAATTTAAGCTTGGCTATTAGGGGTGAGAAATTATTCTCGATAAGGTCTGAAAATGTACGACATATGTTCACTCCCAAATACTTAAAACTGTCTTTAGATATCTTAAAGCTTTTAAATTGCTTTTCAGGGATCTGTAAGGCTAGATTATTCACTGGGAAGCATTCACTTTTTGAAAAGTTAAGTTTGTAACCTGAAAAGGTTCCGAATCTATTCAGCAGTCCGATAGTCTGAGGGATGGTAGACAGTGGATCAGAAATGAATAATAATAAGTCGTCTGCATACAAGGAGAGTATGTGTTCTGAACCATATCTAAAGATTCCTTGATTGGAGTTGGCGGATTTGAGCGCAATAGATAAAGGTTCGATTGCTACGGCAAATAGCAAAGGACTCAGAGGACATCCCTGGCGGGTACCTCTACCAAGAGTGAAGTACTGGGATATCATCCCATTAGTACTCACAGATGCTTTAGGTGCTGAGTATAAAAGTGTTATCCAAGAAATAAATTTGGGGCCCATACGAAACCTATTAAGGACCTCTAGCAGATACCCCCACTCCACCCTATCAAATGCTTTCTCCGCATCCAAGGAGACCACCACCTCTGGTGTCTCACCGGATGCAGGAGAATGAAGAATATTTAAAAGGCGCCGGATATTAGAGAAGGAGTTGCGGTTTTTCATAAACCCTGTTTGGTCTAATGATATGATACCTGGCATAACCAAATCTAGCCGCATGGCTAGTGTTTTTGCTAGGATTTTATAGTCTGCATTTAAAAGGGAGATAGGGCGGTAGGAGCTGCAGTCAGATTGTTCTTTACCCGGTTTTAATAGCAAGGTTATTGAGGCCTCAGTGAGAGTTGGAGGCAGAGCCCCTTGGTCCAGAGAGTGATTGAACATTTTTAACAGGAGGGGGGTTAATTTATCTATGATTTTTTTATAGAACTCTATTGGATAGCCATCTGGGCCAGGGGCCTTGCCACTTTGTATCAGTCCAATCGAGTCTGCTATATGACCAAGTTCTAGAGGTTGGTCTATTTCGCTCGCTTGCGTGTGGGTTATGGATGGGAATTCCAGGTTGTCAAGAAACCTTGTCATGTCTGTATCATCCGCAGGGGTTTGTGAGGTATAAAGCTCGGAGTAGAATGTTTTAAAAGTCTCATTAATAAGAGATGGGATGACTGTGAGTTCTCCGGAGGGAGTCCTTATTTGTTCAATTTGTTGGGATGTCGATCTACTCTTAATTTGGTGTGCCAAAAGGCGTCATGCCTTTTCCCCATGTTCGTAGAAAGACCCACGTAATCTTAAAAGTTGTTTTTCAGTCTCACAGGTTGAAAGTAAGTTATATTCCATTTGGAGATTTTGTCTTTCCTTGTCTAATTCAGGGGTTGGGGATACTGATAATTTTCTGTCTAGTTTTGCAATACTTTCCATGAGCTGCTCCTGTTTTTGTTTTCTCAGTTTGTTTTGTCTTGCAGAGTAGGATATAATCTCTCCTCTAACTACCGCCTTTAAGGTCTCCCAGAGTAGGGATGGGGATATGCTGTCATGGTTATTGGTTATAAGGAATTCGTCAATCACCTTGGATATTGTTTGGCAGAATCCATCATCACTTAACTCTTTCAGTGCCACTCACGAGATGTCTCGTGTTTTTTTATAGGTGGTTGCTAGCCACTCACGAGATTTCTCTGAATTTTTTTTTTTTTTTTTTTTTTGCGATCTGAAAAATTATTGCATCACCCGAGCCTACCCGAGTATAGCCGAGGGGCGCCGACGATCACTGTGGAAAAAAGCGCCCCCTGTCGTCTCCCAGATGACATAAGTGATTTTGGAATGGACTCAATGAAAATGAATGGGGAAAAAAATCCGGTACTCCACATTTTCCAGTTCACTGATCCAGCCGGGGTTACCACAGTTCATTCTGGAGCCTCAGATCCCCGCGGATCATAGAGATCTACTGTGTCGCGTTGGATCCATACACTTATCGATTTTTTCGAATGGTGATCAGGAATTGGAATATACCAGTTGGATACCATCTGATGTCAGGTAAGGACTCTGTGTTATCAGTGGTAGGATAATCGGAGTAAGTTTGATGAAGTTATAAGCTGTTTTGTGAAATGTCTTCTTTCGGTTTCATTGTAAAAGTCCGAGAGGAAATCAACGGGGCGATTATCAGTCCGCGGCCGTAATGTGCGTGCGTGCACGTATAATATTGATCATCTAGCGTTTATTTGAAAACGATTCATAAAAAGGCCGACGAATATCAACGTTGTGGAATATTCCACTAAAAGACGATTTTCATAGAATGCTCCAGAATGAGCTGTTTTTTATATCAAAACGGGGGCTTTTCTGCTCTGAAACGGAAACAACGCAATAAAAAAATAATCTGCCTTCACAGCACTGACTGGAAAATAGTATTTGATAATGCGATGGGCAGATTAGACACATAGCCATAATTTAAAACATAGATTAGGCGATATTAACGTTAACATTGGCGCGGATGGTGGCATTCAAGCGGTAAAATGGAAAACCAGGCATGGCATTGAAAGAGTTAACAATGTGCAGTCCAACCTCCAAGGGGGGCGTGATTTTTGTAGGAGTGAGAATGCGATGTCAAGTAGTAATGGGGCGTGATCCGATATCACTATAGTTGAGTATTCTGTATTATTGACAGCCGGAATGAAATATTTATCAATATAGAAGTAATCAATTCTAGAGAATGTTTTATGGACCTGAGAGTAGAAAGAGAAGTGTTTTTTACTCGGATTAAAAAAACGCCATGGGTCCACACATCCTATTTGGGTCACAAATGATGTAATTGATTTTGCCATTTTAGAGGGAGAGACATTCTTTGGATTAGATTTGTCTAGCCGTGGGTCTATTGCACAGTTGAGGTCGCCCCCCAAAATCAAATGGTGAGAGTTCAAATCAGGTAAACATGCTATTACTTTTCCCATGAATGCTGCGTCATCCCAATTGGGTGCATATAGATTAACTAGCACTACCATGACATTATTAAGGGATCCTGAAACTATAATAAACCTGCCCTGGGGGTCTGCTGTAACCTTAGTTGGTCTGAACTGTACTGTTTTATGTATTAAAATAGCTGTACCCCTTGCTTTACTACTGAAATTGGAATGGAAGGTTTGTCCAACCCAAGAGGCTTTCAGCCTATGATGATCCTTTGTGGTCAGATGGGATTCTTGCAGGAAAGCTATTTCGGTTTTAAGTTGTTTTAGGTGGGAGAATATTCTGCCTCTCTTGACTTGGCCATTGATGCCTTTGACGTTCCAAGAGACTAATCTTAGACTTGCTCCTCTCTTATTCGATGCATTAGCCATATTCAGATATCAGGGTATGTGATGAGGTAGCATAGGATCTTGTTGAAAGGAGGCGAGGAGAGAGGACAAAACTAACACAGACAAAACTAACACAAACAAACTTGTAGGATCTAACACCCAATTTCCCTGACACCCAACCACTCCTTGCGGAGAACATACACCTCCCTAAGCTTGTCCTAAGGACTAGAACTAGCAGCAGGGCTCCAATTACTGTGTCACTTCCGTATGACATAGTCATTAACATTCTTGAGCAAACTAGGCTCCTGTCTTATTCACAGTTATGTCCATTTAATTATATTAGAATAGACCATATGAAAGCCAACAATATCAGCACCCCTGGGTAGGGAAACAGGTCAAACAGGGTCAAATGAATAGCCTATGGCAGCTCTATTGGACTATATCAGATAGAAAAAATAAAGATAAAAAT
This sequence comes from Notolepis coatsorum, assembly GCF_963971535.1. NCBI lineage: Eukaryota > Metazoa > Chordata > Actinopteri > Aulopiformes > Paralepididae > Notolepis > Notolepis coatsorum. The sequence continues at coordinate 66,034,602 of NC_140171.1, forward strand.
AAATTTACAAAAAAAAAAAATATATATATACATATATACACATATATATATATATATATATATATATATATATATATATATATATATATATATATATATATATATATATATATATATATATATATATATATATATATATATATATATATATATATATATATATATACATACATATATACATAATAATAATAATAAAAAAATAAAAATAAAATAAAAAATCTATTAGAAGAGAGAGTATATATATATATATGTACAATAATATCATTAACAAAATAAAAAATAGGAGTGAAACCATAAATACTACAAAAAAGGGGCATTATATATAACAAAAAATGGAAAAGTCAAAATAGAGTAAGTAACAACAAAATCAAGATTTATTTATAAATAAATTATTATTATTATATCCAAATGTATATCTAAGTTGTATATATACCCATATATCTACATATATATTCATATACCTACGCCTGTTTTTATACAAAATAATAATACTCAAGTATCATATTTAAATATCCTTAATAATTATAACCATAGCAGTGACAATAAGGTCCTAAGAACTAGAACTAGCAGCAGGGCTCCTGTGTCATTTCCGTATGATATAATCACTAACATTCTTGAGCATACGAGGTTCCTGTCTTATTCACAGTTATGTCCATTTAAGTATATTAGAATACATTTACATTTACATTTACATTTAGTCATTTAGCTGACGCTTTTATCCAAAGCGACTTACAAGTTCTGTACGACAAGACAGCAAGAAGGGTACAACTCTATCAGCTGAGTAACAATGTTCATCAAGTGTTGCGTGTTACAGTGTAGGTTAGTTTATTAGGACAAGTGCATGACAGTAAGGTTAGTCAGGGTTAGATTTTTTTTTTTTTTTTTTTTTTTTTTTTTTTAATCATTTCAGATAATGGTTGAAGAAGTGAGTCTTTAGTCGACGGCGAAAGATTGGACGGGATTCGGCTGTCCTAACTGGGATGGGTAGTTCATTCCACCATTGTGGGGCAAGGACTGAGAATAGGCGGCTTCTCTTTGATGACCCTCCGGGAGCTTGGATAGGAGTAGGTCTGAGGCGGCCAGAAGATGCAGAGCGTAGGGGTCTTGAGGGTGTGTAGTTAGAGACCATTGACCGGAGGTAGGCGGGAGCGGTTCCCTTTGCTGCACGGTATGCTAGGTCGAGGGCCTTGAAGCGGATACGTGCAGCAATGGGGAGCCAGTGCAGGTCCCTAAGAAGTGGGGTGACATGGGCCGACTTCGGTAGGTTTGATATCAGGCGGGCCGCTGCGTTTTGAATGAGTTGAAGAGGCTTGGTGGCAGTGGCCGGGAGGCCAGCTAGCAGTGCGTTGCAGTAGTCGAGGCGGGAGATGACTGTTGTTTGGACGAGGAGTTGGGTGGCTTCTTTTGTCAGGAAGGGGCGTATCCTTCTGACGTTGCTCAGGAGGAATCTGCAGGTTCTGGTTGTCGCTGCGATGTGAGCAGAGAAGTTCAACTGGTCGTCGAGGACAACACCAAGGTTCTTGGCGGTCGGGGACGCGGTCACAGCTGCATTCTCGACTGTGATGGAGAGGTCGGTCAGGGGGGAGGATTTGGCCGGCAGGTGGAGCAATTCTGTTTTGCTTAGGTTCAGTTTGAGGTGGTTGGTCGTCATCCAGGCGGAGATGTCGGACAGACAGGCCGAGATCCGCTCAGAGACGTGGATATCTGAGGGAGGGAAGGAGAGGAAGAGTTGAGTATCATCGGCATAACAATGATATGAGAAGCCATGAGACGTGATAATGTTACCCAGTGATTTAGTGTAGAGGGAGAAGAGAAGGGGTCCTAGGACCGAGCCCTGGGGGACACCCGTCCGGAGGGGGCGGGTGGCCGACAGAGTCCCTCTCCATGACACTTGGTAGGAGCGGTCGTTGAGGTATGATGTCAGCCATGTCAGCGCAGATCCAGCCACTCCCATTCCTGCGAGGGCCGCGAGGAGGATCTGATGGTTGACTGTGTCGAAGGCTGCAGATAGATCTAGGAGAATCAGGACAGAGGAGAGGCCTTTCGCTTTTGCTAAGTGAAGTGCCTCTGTGACCGCAATGAGGGCCGTTTCTGTGGAGTGGCCAGTCCGGAAGCCAGACTGATTGGGGTCTAGGAGGTCATTCTGTAAGAGATAAGCAGTAAGTTGGTTGGATACAGCACGTTCAAGTGTTTTAGAAAGAAAGGCCGTATGAAAGCCAACAATATCAACCCCCCTGGGTAGGGAACCAGGTCAAGCAGGGTAAAGTCAAATGAATAGCCTATGGCAGCCCTATTGGACTATATCAGATAAACAAAATAGAGATACAAATACATGTATATATAAAAGAAAAAAAAATTAATAATAATAATAATAAAAAATAATAATACAATTAAAAAATCTATTGGAAAAGAAAATATATATATATATATATAATAATATCATTAACAAAAAAATATAAACTAGGAGTGAAAACATAAATTATAGTACAAAAAAAGGGGGTATTATATGCAAAAGAATGGTACCCACACACAGATCCACACACATGGGTCCGCGCATAGTGTATGCGCGCGCGTATACACACTCACACCCACACACACACACCCACACACACACACCCACACCTCAGTTGGCTGAAACGCGAGATCCCTCCTCCTGCAGATGCTCAGGTAGGAGGGCCCAGTCACCAGCGCATAGTGAAGGTAGAAGAGTAAAAAAAAAAATAATAATAATAAGGGAAATTAAGACTAGGCTATCAATTTATAAAGTCGGAAAGTCATTAGTTACCACTGATGTGTTGGTCGAAAAAGTCTTTTGCCTTTTCTGGGGACTCGAAGTAGAGGGTATCGTTTTGGAACGAGACCTGAAGACGAGCTGGGTGTAACAGTCAGAACTTTATTCCCTTGTGGTAAAGGGAGCTCTTCACGGCGTTGAACGCGGCTCTCTTTTTGGCCAGAACGGCGCTGATATCCGGGTACATTCTTAACTCGTGGCCGCCGTATTCCAGTTTATTTTGCCTTGCCCATCTTAGCATTTTTTCTTTATCTTGGAAACGGAGGAATTTAACTATGAAAACTCGGGGTTTACCCTCACGGCTCTCACCCGACCTTGGTCCGATAGAACGGTGGGCCCGTTCTATCTCCGGAGGACTGCTGAAGACGCCAGGTCCAGTCAACGCCGTCAGCATTTCGGATATAAACACCGCCGGGTCTTTGCCCCTCTCGCTTCCTTCGGGTACGTTGATGATTCTCAAATTGGAACGCCTGGATCTGTTCTCAAGATCATCCACTCGGTTGTGGACCGCAGCCCTTCAACAGTGGTTTCCATCTCGGTGAGTTTTGCGAAGTTGTCTCCCACCAGCACGTCGGTGTTGTCGAGCCTGATTTTGAACGTTGACATCTGTTGTCCCAGTGAGTCCACCGACTTTTTCAGAGTTTTTGTTGATTGTTGTATCAAGCTTGCTATGTCGGATTTGAAGCTATCACGTTGTCTACTGAGTAGTTCCTCCAGGTCGTTTTTATTGATTGGGAGTTCCCCGGCATCATCAATGTTGCCCTCTGCAAGCTTAGCAGCTGTGCTCATTGCACGAGTTGAAGTAGTCGGTTGTTTCTGCTTTGTATCGCTCATTGTACCACAGCACTTTTGTACAAATAGTGTTTAAATGCAAGGTGGTCACAAACGTTTAGGTTTGTTCGATTTGAAAGGTTTAAATGAAGTTTTAGACGGAGCCTCTCGTTTGCACGTCTGCTCACTGATACATCAAAACCGGAAGTCTCACCTTCACCAAACTTAACTTAGGTGTTAGAGTCAGAGCCTAGGTGGTCTAGGTCTGGTTAGGGGTTAGAGTCAGAGGTGGTCTAGGTCTGGTTAATAGAGGCCATAACCAGACCTAGACCACCTCTAACTCTAACCCCTAACCAGACCTAGACCACCTCTAACTCTAACCACTAACCAGACCTCTTCCATGTGGCACTTTAACAGTACACTGACCTCAGAATGTATGTTTTTATTCAAGCAGATTGCAATCAGTGTGTACTACTAGTACTACTGTATTTAGTTTACAGTATCATGTTGTTATAGAATAAACCGCTGCCAGCAGCAGCTCAGCACTGACCAATGACCATCACCAAACTTAACTTAGGTGTTAGAGTCAGAGCCTAGGTGGTCTAGGTCTGGTTAGGGGTTAGAGTCAGAGGTGGTCTAGGTCTGGTTAATAGAGGCCATAACCAGACCTAGACCACCTCTAACTCTAACCCCTAACCAGACCCAGACCACCTCTAAATCTAACCCCTAAGTTACCCTAACCAGACCTAGACCACCTCTAACTCTAACCACTAACCAGACCTCTTCCATGTGGCACTTTAACAGTACACTGACCTCAGAATGTATGTTTTTATGCAAGCAGATTACAATCAGTGTGTACTACTGTGTTTAGTTTACAGTATCATGTTGTTATAGAATAAACCGCTGCCAGCAGCAGCCCAGCACTGACCAATGACCAGTGGTGCAGTCCTAATATGGGAACTGGTAACACGCCACGCCACGTGCACGCGCGCGCGGGTACGTGCATGCGCACAGAACTGATTTATACACACACACACACACGCACGCACACACACACACACACGCACACACACACACACACACACACACAAGCGCATATACGCAAGTGCAATCTTTCTATCATACAAGCTCTTCTTGCTCTCTATTTGTGTGAATGTGCGCGTGGAAAGCTGGCGCGCAGCACAGACGCTTGATTCAATATCATAAGCAGGTAGACCCCCATCACGAATTCCGAGCCACATTAGTATTCACCTCCACTGCCTGTGTCACACAGAATGAAGGGGGAGATGCATTCAGATAGCCAACACCCAGACACTTAGTCTACCTGCGCTTTTTGTTATGTAAAACGGTGGCCGGGTACTTGTCACAATGAATGGATACAGCGCATTTTTGTGTGCGCGTACACGCAAGTACACATCCGTGCGTGATCGCGCGTACTTCTGCCTCAGTGATCTGGTAACACGGCGTGTAACCGGGTGTGACCGCGACTGCACCACTGCCAATGACCATCACCAAACTTAACTTAGGGGTTAGAGTAAGAGCCTAGGTGGTCTAGGTCTGGTTAGGGGTTAGAGTCAGAGAGGTGGTCTTGGTCTGGTTAGGGGTTAGAGTCAGAGGTGGTCTAGGTCTGGTTGTTATGTACTAGAGGCCTGATCACTCCTGTGTCACCGGGCATGCAGGTGAGGCCTGCCAATTAGCCAATTAGTGCTGATTGGTTACCTGCTGGGGAGCTTTAAAGGCAGACCTAGTAACACACATGCACTGTCTGTGCTTAGAGAAAGAGCTGTCACGTTCTTCTAGTCCTTGTCCGTTGGGTTACCTTAGTACTTTAGTTAACATTTATATTAATAGTTCCTTAATATAGTAGCACTTTGAGTTAATACACAGGTTTTGGTGTCGGTTTTGCACATAGGTTGCGGGCCTTGAGCCAGGGTTGTAACAATTGGGCGCTCGTCCGGGATCTTTTACCCCTAGAACTTTGTTTGGTGGTTTTTTTTTTGTGTTGCACGGGGTGTCAACGTATTATGGTTTGGGTGGTGTTCGTTACATATGGTGTAACGTGGGGGCTGAGCCATTTCATCAAACAGGTGAGTATGCCGTATTTGTTTGTAATTTGATGTGACTACTTATGCTGTTAAAATATATAGTTTAGTGGGCTCCACATGTAGATAGGGACGTTATTTTCTGGTTGTTGGTTAGCGTCCTGTGCACCACGTACTCCTGGGGCGGTCAATGAAATGATTGGTATATGATCTTTGACTGGTAGCAGGTGTGGTTGAAGAAAGTTAGGTCTACAGGGCATTAGTTTAAGGGTAGGTAGATTAGGGCGGCCAGAAAACACAGGTAGTGTGGTAGGGCTTGATTTAGTGTTTCTTAGGGTAGACATGTGGTGGGCCGGTTTTTTCTGCAGTTTAGACGTAGAAGCATATGTAGTCATATCAGGTTAGAAGGCGCACCTGTTTGGATTTGTTTGTTGGATTTATTTTGTTTGTTTGAGTGTTTGGTGAGCATACCTGGTAGCACCTAACACCCTGAGTGTATGACACGTCTATTTGGGGTGGGTATGTTTTATTTTTATGTTTTTTTTGCGTCCTAGAAATGTGCGCTCCGTAGCACACATTGCCACTGCGTCCCTTTATGGTTATTATTAGTGGCTTTGGCATTCTGTATGGTTCTTCAGTGGTTCGTCGTGGTTCTTTAGTCGTTCTTCAGTGGTTCTTTAGTGTTTCTTTGGTGGCTCTTTAGGTGGATTGTGTGTGTACTAGGGTGCTTTTGGCAGCTTTTTGGTGACTCTAAAGTGAACGGGTTGTGGCGCTGGTGCAGAAAAGATGGCTTCCATTAGGGATTTTGTGGATCACCCTTCACATGACATCTTGGAGAGGTTTTCAAAAGAACAGCTTCTCGAGCTTGCTATGCACTACAAGGTCGAGCTTACTTCCAGTGAGAAACGTTTGAAGCCGTCTGCCTTGAGTGCTTTAAGGGTGTTACTCATTAGAGAGCAGGTGCTTGAGGAGAGGGTGGAGGAGCCTCCTTCGTCTGGCGCGTCTCCGCTATTACCTGGGGTAGAGGGTGAGTGGAGGATTAGGGAGTTGGAGTTTAGGGAAAGGCAGCTAGAGCGTGAGGAGAGGAGAGAGGAGCGTGAGCTTAAGGAGAGAGAGAGTAAAGAGGAGCGTGAGCTTAAGGAGAGAGAGAGAGTAAAGAGGAGTGTGAGCTTAAGGAGAGAGAGAGGAAAGAGGAGCGTGAGCATGAGCGTGAGCGTGTTTAAGGAGAAACAAATGTTGCTGGAGCACGAGCGTGCACAGAAGGAGCTTGAATATAAGCATGCTGCCTTGCAGGCGGGTGCTCTGCATCCAGAGTCACGTTCCGGGTTTGATGTAGGCAGGAATATTAGGATGGTGCCACCATTTTTTGAGAAAGACGTGGAAAGATATTTTCCCCTTTTTGAACGGGTGGCAACCACATTGAAGTGGCCTGATACCGCCTGGACACTGCTGCTGCAATGTGTTTTGGTTGGTAGGGCACAAGAAGCCTACACTGCTCTGTCCCTTGAACAAAGCGCTGATTATGAGCTGGTTAAAGCTTCCATTTTGAGGGCTTATGAGTTGGTCCCTGAGGCCTATCGTCAGCGTTTTAGAGGTTATCGCAGGTCGGAGGGGCAGTCTTATGTTGAGTTTGGAAGGGAGAAGGAGAACCTGTTTGACAGGTGGTGCACTTCTCAGAGGGCAGAGTCAAGAGAGCAGCTTAGGCAGTTGATTCTCCTAGAGGAATTTAAAAGATGTGTTCCTGATACCGTTTCCACACATCTAAATGAGCGTGGGGTATCGAAGATAGGCGACGCCGCTGTCTTCGCCGATGAGTTTGTGTTGACACACAAGTCCGTGTTTTTGGAGGACTACCGTGTTGAGTCCGGGGATAGGCGTCCTGTTCAGGGGGGCCGTTTCCCAAAACCTGTGTCTGCTGGTCAGTTAACTTCACCTCCTAGGCGGGGTGGTTCTGCTGGTGCATTCCCAGAAGGGATTATCTATTATTACTGTAAAGAACCTGGTCATATCGTTGCTGGGTGCCCGGTGCTTGAGCAGAAAAATTTCAGAACCGTGGCTCTGGTAGAAACCATATGCAGGACGCCTATGCCAACGTTAGATGGGGATGGGGAAAGTATCAAACGTGTGGACAAAGAGCTCGAGGGTTCCTCAAGGTTTATGATGAATGGATTTGTTTCCCTGACTAATGCACTAGAGTCCAAACAGGCTATAACAATTTGGAGAGATACCGGCGCTTTTCAGTCCCTCATTCTGGAGGGGGTTTTGCCGTTTTCAGAAAACTCTTCTTTGCATTCCGGTGTCGTTGTTCGGGGCTTTGGGGGTGGATTTGTGGATGCACCTTTGCATGAGGTCACGCTCAATTCTCCCTTAGTATCAGGCAATGTTGTTGTGGGGGTATGTTCTCACATTCCCATAAAGGGGGTGTCCTTCATTCTAGGGAATGATTTGGCTGGTGACAAAGTGTTGGCTACTCCGGTTGTAACTCCCATTCCTGTGGTTTCTGAGGTCTCTAATGAGCTGGCACGAGAAATGTCAAAGGACAAAAGTGATGTTGTTGATACTTCGACTTGGGACATTACACTTAGTGACACATTCTTTGTTGAATTAAAATGTGTACCTGTTGAGAATTTTGGAAAGCACACTGTGGATGTACCTCTGCATAATGATTCTCTTGATTGTGGTTTTGTGTTAGGCCCGGTGGTGAAACCAGAGTTGACATGCGTGCCGGAGAAGCATGTGACAGGAGATGATATGGCAGCGCAGTGTCTCAAGGTCTTCCCAGCCTGTACGGTGGCTGAGGCCACGAACGAATTGGAGGATGAGTGTGGGAAGGATGCTATGAGAGGTGCTGTTGTTTCATGTGACACCGTTCTAGTTGGAGAGGCTACTAAGCTTGACTTAGGCTGCCAGCCTTCCCACAGTAGCTCTATTGTCCCTAATGTTTCACTTGTGGGCAGGGATGGTCCTAGTATGTCAGTTGATGATTCTGACATTGATCCACATGTCCACACTGATTCTCTGCCATGCACTAGGTGTGATGGTCAACCTAGTTACCTGTGTCCTGTGGAGCAGGAGCCGCCTTCGCGACCTGGTCTGTTGAGTGGCAGCCATTTTGATTTTGATCAGGACAATGTTATTTTGGGTGACGCCATTTTAGATGGTGTTCCAGACGTTATTGTGACTGTCGTACTGCCATGTTCCCGGTACACTGGGGCTGTACCTGAGGCGGTACAGCCTACTCTTGATGTTCACGGTGTGCAGTATCCTGAACTGCCAGTGCCAGGTGGGATGGATATGGGTGCGGTGGTGGTATCAGTGATCTATGGTTTTGTTGTGCTGTGTTCTGTTCTGTTAAGCGCAGTTCTCAGGTTGATTTTGGTTTGCAGTATAATTTTGACAGATCGGTATCGGTGGTCGTGTTCGACAGGGGCTGACCCGGTTCTTGCCTTGAACCATTTTGATGTTTACGTTGGATCCTCCAGTTTACCCCTTGTTGTGTATACAGACCATAACCCTTTGGTTTTTCTTCGCAGCATGGTGAACTCAAACCATCGTTTGATGCGATGGAGTTTGTTCCTCCAGGCGTATAACTTGGATATTCGCCACATCGTGGGAGGGACAACGTGCTAGCAGTCGCCCTCTCACGATCATGGTACCGGTGTTTGTGGTACCCGTTATCGCTGTTGTGGTAGTGGCCCTGACATCTAAGGGGTCACAGTAGTTTTTTTGTTTTGTTTATGGGTTGTTGTGTAGTGGTTGCCTCTTGGGCAACCAGTTTGGTGGGGGAGGTGTTATGTACTAGAGGCCTGATCACTCCTGTGTCACCGGGCATGCAGGTGAGGCCTGCCAATTAGCCAATTAGTGCTGATTGGTTACCTGCTGGGGAGCTTTAAAGGCAGAGCTAGTAACACACATGCACTGTCTGTGCTGAGAGAAAGAGCTGTCACGTTCTTCTAGTCCTTGTCCGTTGGGTTACCTTAGTACTTTAGTTAACATTTATATTAATAGTTCCTTAATATAGTAGCACTTTGAGTTAATACACAGGTTTTGGTGTCGGTTTTGCACATAGGTTGCGGGCCTTGAGCCAGGGTCGTAATAGAGGCCATAACCAGACCTCTAGACCATCTCTAACTCTAACCCCTAACCAAACCTAGAACACCTCTAAATCTAACCCCTAACCAGACCTTCCATCACCATGTGGCACTTTACACAACAACCTCAAAATGTGATTTATCATTTTATGTTTATGCAAGCAGATTGCAATCAGATTGCTACTGTGTGTACTATACACTATTGTACTGTACTATTATCTACTCAAGTTCAACTACTACTGTGTTTGTTTGTTTACAAAACACAGTATCCTGTTAGTGTTGTTGACACTGTTACACTGGCTGCTGTTACTGTTATTTAATATTTTCAAAAAAATCGCTGCCAGGTGAGCAAGGCCAGACATAATGTGACTGTCTTATTAAGTTATTTCTCCATTCACAGATCGACAGTGAGTGCTGCACCCTTCCTGTGTATTACTTGTGCCGCCGACTCAGATTCCCCTAGGTTAAAAAATAAATACGCAATTTAAATCAGAATATGTTCCATGTTGACTATTTCTGACTTCTGCCAAGTTTTTTTCCATTGACTAAAAATAGACAAAAATGTCATCTGTTTACTAAAATGCTCAGACATTTTAGTTGACTAAAACTGACTAAACGAAAAAAATAAATGAAAATGACTAAATATGATAAACGAAAAAGGAGCACTTGACACATTACTAAGACTAAAACTAAAATGAAAATAGCTGCCAAAATTAACACTGGTTTACAGTGACATTCCATATAAATGTTGTGATTTCCATATAAAATGTTGTGCTAATAAATACCGCTCTCCTTCGAGACACCACCGCCGACTCATCTCTCAGCACTATACAATATTATGCTATATATAGTCGTTTCCTTTTCACCATTGGCAGATTATCATCCACATTGGAGAATAGAGCTTTTAAATGCTTATTTCTACTTTTGACACATTAACTGTACTGACTTTTACAAGGTATATCAACTGTATGTACTCCAAATATACTGAGAAGAGTGCTTGCTTGTGGGTTGTTGAACTGGAGTGCAGCTGAGACCATGCAAAATGAATACTTAACCCATTTAGACATAAAACGCCTGCTAAAAACTCCTATTAAAACCTATGCAATTAGGGTTTTTTGGAAAGATTTTCAGAATTGTCAGTTAATAAAACCTTTTATATCAGCCTCTGGAGCAGATTGAAACATGAAATGAAAACCGATAGATTAGAACTTGGGCTTTTATTTGAACATCATTAATTTCCCCTAATGTGCATTGACATTTAAAAAAGAAAAATGTCTTGTCCAGATACTTTTAAAGGGATTTCAAATAATAGGTAATTTGAATGTAATTTTGAATTTTTATACAGCAGTTGGGCTGTAAAAATACAGAGAATATATAGCAAATATCTGTAAAAAAAATTTGCTGAACTTTGTGTTCTGTCACTTAATTGAAGGAGTTTGATTGTAATCATTTTGGAAAAACCTGTAGAATAACAGTGTTTCACTGCTGAACTTAAGTTATGTCACTTAATTGAAGGTGTTTCATCGTAAATGTAGGAAAACCCTGTGAAATAACAGTGTTTCACTGCTGAACTTTAAGTTATGTCACTTAATTGAAGGTGTTTCATCGTAAATGTAGGAAAAACCTGCCAAATAACAGCGTTTCACTGCTGAACGAAGTTCTGTCACTTAATTGAAGGTGTTTGATTGTAATAATTATGGGGAAACCTGTAAAATAACAGTGTTTCACTGCTGAACTTAAGTTATGTCACTTAATTGAAGGTGTTTCATCGTAAATGTAGGAAAAACCTGTGAAATAACAGTGTTTCATTGCTGAACTTTAAGTTCTGTCACTTAATTGAAGGAGTTTGATCGTAATAATTTAGGAAAATACTGTCAAATGACAGTATTTCACTGCTGAACTTTAAGTTCTGTCACTTAATTGAAGGTGTTTCATCTTAAATGTAGGAAAAACCTGTGAAATAACAGTGTTTCACTGCTGAACTTTGAGTTCTGTCACTTAATTGAAGGGGTTTGATTGTAATAATAATGGGAAACCTGTGATAAAACAGTGTTTCACTGCTGAACTTTAAGTTCTGTCACTTTATTGACGGAGTTTGATTGTAATAATTATGGGAAACCTTGTAAAATAACAGTGTTTCACTGCTGAACTTTTAGTTATGTCACTTAATTGAAGGTGTTTCATCATAAATGTAGGAAAAACCTGTGAAATAACAGTGTTTCACTGCTGAACTTTAAGTTCTGTCACTTTATTGAAGGAGTTTGATCGTAATAATTTAGGAAAATACTGTCAAATGACAGTATTTCACTGCTGAACTTTAAGTTCTGTCACTTAATTGAAGGTGTTTCATCTTAAATGTAGGAAAAACCTGTGAAATAACAGTGTTTCACTGCTGAACTTTGAGTTCTGTCACTTAATTGAAGGAGTTTGATTGTAATAATTATGGGAAAACCTGTAAAATAACAGTGTTTCACTGCTGAACTTAAGTTATGTCACTTAATTGAAGGTGTTTCATCGTAAATGTAGGAAAAACCTGTGAAATAATAGTGTTTCACTGCTGAACTTTAAGTTCTGTTACTTTATTGACGGAGTTTGATTGTAATAATTATGGGAAACCTTGTAAAATAACAGTGTTTCACTGCTGAACTTTAAGTTCTGTCACTTAATTGAAGGTGTTTCATCTTAAATGTAGGAAAAACCTGTGAAATAACAGTGTTTCACTGCTGAACTTTGAGTTTTGTCACTTAATTGAAGGAGTTTGATTGTAATAATTATGGGAAAACCTGTAAAATAACAGTGTTTCACTGCTGAACTTAAGTTATGTCACTTAATTGAAGGTGTTTCATCTTAAATGTAGGAAAAACCTGTGAAATAACAGTGTTTCACTGCTGAACTTTGAGTTCTGTCACTTAATTGAAGGAGTTTGATTGTAATAATTATGGGAAAACCTGTAAAATAACAGTGTTTCACTGCTGAACTTAAGTTATGTCACTTAATTGAAGGTGTTTCATCGTAAATGTAGGAAAAACCTGCCAAATAAGGGCCCGCGTCCACCTAGCGCATATTTCTCCGTGAAACATGCTGGGAGTGCGCCGGCAGAGCTGGCTTGAAGCGCAATTTGTAGATGACAGAAAGAAATCTACAGCCATGCCGCGGTTTTGCACATATTATAGCATATTTGAATAACTTTATTGTATATTAATTATATATATAGTTATTGCCTGACACCACAGTTCGCCCTTTGCTTTTTATTAGCTTTTTAGTAGTGTATTCGTGTAGTTATTATTATTAGTTTTGTCACGAATCTCAATGGTCTGTGGGAGACAGCCAGACAGGCAGGCAGCTCCGGTGTCAGGTTACAAACAGAGTGGTAGATGAATGGCTGTGATTGGTTGTCTGAAAATGAGCTCCAGCGCATCGCTCTGAAAGTTCAGAAAGTTTAAACTTTCCGCTGCACAAAAAAGCTGAGAAAAGAAGCCGACGGCAGCGCACTTCCTAGAGGCGGCCGCATGCGGCCGCATGCGCTCCCTCCCCATTGGAATACATTGAAAACAGATGCGTGCGGTCAGAAATATGCGCCAAGTGGACGCGGGCCCTAACAGCGTTTCACTGCTGAACGAGGTTCTGTCACTTAATTGAAGGAGTTTGATTGTAATAATTATGGGGAAACCTGTAAAATAACAGTGTTTCACTGCTGAACTTAAGTTATGTCACTTAATTGAAGGTGTTTCATCGTAAATGTAGGAAAAACCTGTGAAATAACAGTGTTTCAATGCTGAACTTTAAGTTCTGTCACTTAATTGAAGGAGTTTGATCGTAATAATTTAGGAAAATACTGTCAAATGACAGTATTTCACTGCTGAACTTTAAGTTATGTCACTTAATTGAAGGTGTTTCATCTTAAATGTAGGAAAAACCTGTGTGTAACTGAGGGGTACAATTCCCTGACTGTATTGATAAGTATGGTATCATTAAACCACTACCGTCTTTATGTACATTCCTACACACTAAAAACAGATGGGTCAATTCTATAACCCAATTTCTTGGTTAATCGTGTTGGGTTACAATTATGGGTTAATTCTCTGAGCATAACCATTATTTGGGTTATTGAGATTTAATTTTGACCCAATTCTGACCCAATTTGTGAGTTATAATAATTATGGGTAAATTTTCTGAGACATAACCCATGTGTTGGGTCAGAGAGCTGGGTGTTTCCGCTGGGATCTGCAAAGCACACCCCTCCCCCACTGGGAACTATCGTACATGCCTTTTGTTCCAGTCAGTCAGTCACGTTCACAGTCAACACGGTACAACAAACCCTCTTCACGGAAAAGACTTCACTGACTCAAGGTAAGATCTCGTTTCGTTAGCACAGTATTTATATCTCAACCCATCCATTGTGCCTATTGCGTCGTGTTAACCATGCACTGTGAACGTTGTGGAACTAAATTAGCTAGCTCTTCACAGCAAGTCTGTCCCGTCATCAGCTAGTGGCTAGCTGGGAGAGCTAGCCACAGCAAGTTGCAACTTAGCTACTCATTTCTATAATCGGTTCATCTCTAACCTTGTAAAAATATGTGGTAACCTCTTTTAATAAATAAGCCACACGACACGACACGACACATAAATCATTACCGTTCAAGCATGCTACCGAAAGTGACCAAGTCTATGAGTATTACAAAGGTTCTGGCTAGTAGCTAGGCCTAGTTAGCCAGTAATAGTAACGTTACTGTTATTGCTAATTTTACTGTGTTTTGGGTTGTAATGATACCAGATTAACTGGAGACTATCTATAGCTGTGTAACGTTATATGATTGATATCTTTATTAACCATGTGTGTAATAAAGCTGTTGTCCTCTCAATGCGGTGACATAGCTGGTTGGCTAGCTAGCTACATACTGTGATTTAGCGCCATTTTGAGGTCTACATTTTCCATCATCTCTCTAATGTCCCGCGATTCGGGCATCAATTTACAACATCCTATACTAAATTAAGCAGTAGACTGCGGAAGCCAGACATTTGGTGAGGCTTTTTACACTTGAATTCAGTGCTAAATATTCTAGGCTGCTATGTCAGCTAGTACTTGGCCTATCGTTCACACGTGGCTGAGTACTTGGGCATGAGGCATTAATTAATTGCAGATGTGTTCATTTCCACATTGCTTTCTGTTTTGTTTCAGGCCAGTCTTGATGGACAGCTTTGTCACAGAAAAATTAATTGAGTGGCAATTGCCAGAGCTCACAGACAGTTTTAAAGGTGAGCATTTTTACTTTCTTGACCATGAAAATGTTTCCATGACTAAGCAGTATAGGGTTTCAACACACATGCACACACATTATTCTGTTCTTCATCTTGGTTCTCATCCTGTTCTTGTCCTGGTGTCTGGTCCTGTGTTGGAGTTTGCTGCCTGGACTGTAAAAGTCTTTCTTTGTTTTCTGTCTTTTGTCTTTCAGATAAAGATATCGATGAGGAGGTGTTTCAACTTTTAGATGACGAAACAATCCGGAACCTCATCCCCAAAATAGGCCCCCGGCTCAAGTTCTCAAAACTTTACAGAGAATTTGTAAGTGATCACTAAGTTAAGAGTTCTAACATATCAAGGCAGATGGCGTATACATGCTTTAAATGCAAAAGGCTAATTCCTGGTGATGCCAAGTCTCTCTTTTCACATTTACGAGTAGCACACAATATAAACGCTTCATTCACTTAATCAAATCAAATCAAATTTATTTATAGGGCCCGACAACACACGTTAATGTCCCCATGGGCCGTACAGATCTTCTTTAAACAAGTCAAGAAGAAAACACAACAATAAGTCAAGAACAGAACAAGAACACCATAAGGTCCAAACATTTTTAGATGAATGCAAATAAATGAAAGAATGCAAGCACTCCCAGACATACCCCACGCGAAGGTAAGGAAAAACTCACTAAAACCTAACAATAGGGAAAAAAGCTCCACAGGCAGTGTGGAGGAGAGAAACCTTAGAAGGGCCATTCAAGGGGGGATCTCCCTTCTTAGATGTTGGTGATAGTAGTGTTGCAGACGGACAGTTGGTAAGCATGCACTCATGTGTGTAGTGGAACACAGATGAGTGCATGCAATAGCAACTGTACATTTTGAAAAATTAAAGATAGAGCTAATAGCGATAGCAGCTGAACATTTTATATCCAATGTTGTGAGGGAGTTTGTAGCAGAACATTTTCTTTCATTCGGTCTTACAGAAAGCACTTGCGAGGAGAACATAACGACAACCAGGCCCTGGCCCAGCCACCTAATGTACCAAATCAGGCTGCTAATATTTTCAATGCTGAAGAGCTAGTACTTTCTTGACCATGAAAATGTTTCCATGACTAAGCAGTATTGTTCAGTAGGGTTTCAACACACATGCATGCACACACAAATTATTCTGTTCTTCATCTTGGTTCTCATCCTGTTCTTGTCCTGGTGTCTGGTCCTGCCAGCCTGGTCCTGTGTTGGAGTTTGCTGCCACTGGATGGTACTGAAATTACTGTAAAAGTCTTTCTTTGTTTTCTGTCTTTGTCTTTCAGATCAAGATATCGATGAGGAGGCACCACCAGTACCCCCCTCACCAGAACCAGCAGTACCTCCCCTCACCAGAACCAGCAGTACCTCCCCTCACCAGAACCAGCACCTCCCTTCACCAGAACCAGCAGTACCTCCCCTCACCAGAACCAGCAGTACCTCCCCTCACCAGAACCAGCAGTACCTCCCCTCACCAGAACCACCAATACTTCCCCTCACCAGAACCAGCAGTACCTCCCCTCACCAGAACCAGCAGTACCTCCCCTCACCAGAACCAGTACCTCCCCTCACCAGAACCACCAGTACCTCCCCTCACCAGAACCAGCAGTACCGCTTTTGGAGTCCGCAAAAGAGGGGTGGAGTTCTAGAGGAAGCAAGGTAAGCAAAAAAAGCAATATAATGCGCAGCTCCTCCCCCTCAGGGAATGCTACACCCATTTGCAAGGGGGCAGAACAGGAAGCACAGCCCCCCTCGTCCTTCGCATTGGCTTAACGGGGCAGGCAAAGCAGCAAGCTTCAGAGAGCCCAACTGCTGCTTCAGAGAGCCTATCTGCTGCTTCAGAGAGCCTATCTGCTGCTTCAGAGAGCCTATCTGCTGCTTCAGAGAGCCTATCTACTGCTTCAGAGAGCCTGTCTGCTGCTTCAGAGAGCCTATCTGCTGCTTCAGAGAGCCTAACTGCTGCTTCAGAGAGCCTATCTGCTGTAGAGAGCCTATCTGCTGATTCAGAGAGCCTAACTGCTGCTTCAGAGAGCCTATCTGCTGTAGAGAGCCTAACTGCTGCTTCAGAGAGCCTAACTGCTGCTTCAGAGAGCCTATCTGCTGCTTCAGAGAGCCTATCTGCTGCTTCAGAGAGCCTATCTGCTGCTTCAGAGAGCCTATCTGCTGTAGAGAGCCTATCTGCTGTAGAGAGCCTATCTGCTGCTTCAGAGAGCCTAACTGCTGCTTCAGAGAGCCTATCTGCTGCTTCAGAGAGCCTATCTGCTTCAGAGAGCCTATCTGCTTCAGAGAGCCTATCTGCTGCTTCAGAGAGCCTATCTGCTGCTTCAGAGAGCCTATCTTCTGCTTCAGAGAGCCTAACTGCTGCTTCAGAGAGCCTATCTGCTGCTTCAGAGAGCCTATCTGCTGCTTCAGAGAGCCTATCTGCTTCAGAGAGCATAACTGCTGCTTCAGAGAGCCTATCTGCTGCTTCAGAGAGCCTATCTGCTTCAGAGAGCCTAACTGCTGCTTCAGAGAGCCTATCTGCTGCTTCAGAGAGCCTATCTGCTGCTTCAGAGAGCCTATCTGCTGCTTCAGAGAGCCTATCTGCTGTAGAGAGCCTATCTGCTGTAGAGAGCCTATCTGCTGCTTCAGAGAGCCTAACTGCTGCTTCAGAGAGCCTATCTGCTGCTTCAGAGAGCCTATCTGCTTCAGAGAGCCTATCTGCTTCAGAGAGCCTATCTGCTGCTTCAGAGAGCCTATCTGCTGCTTCAGAGAGCCCTAACTGCTGCTTCAGAGAGCCTATCTGCTGCTTCAGAGAGCCTATCTGCTGCTTCAGAGAGCCTACCTGCTGCTTCAGAGAGCCTAACTGCTGCTTCAGAGAGCCTATCTGCTTCAGAGAGCCTAACTGCTGCTTCAGAGAGCCTATCTGCTGCTTCAGAGAGCCTATCTGCTGCTTCAGAGAGCCTATCTGCTGCTTCAGAGAGCCTATAGGTTGCACCCACAGAGTTTGGTTGCACCACCACCAAGCCAAGGTCTGACAACCAAAGTCCCCCAGGCCCCCATAACCTCTATTTAAACTCGAAAAGGCATTGAGGTTTCCCTCATTTACAAAGACGAGTTAAAACCACTCCAAAAGCACTCCAAAATGTCATTGCACGTTCCATTGGCATGAGAAAAAAAACTTGATTTAATTTAGCTCCCTTATATAGTTGGTATAAACCTGTTATCTTGCTTATGATTTGCTGTCAACCCAAGATTCACCTGTATTTAACATTCTTTCTTTGCTTATGTGCTTGTTTTAGGTTGGGACAAATATGGTGGAGTACCTCCAGCAGGCAAGACCCTCTCCCTCGGTTTTGGTGCTGGGAGAACCACACACATGTTGTGCTCAGGCATTCGTGATCTATGCAGGTCGGGCACACCCTAAAAGCACAATGCTTGGGGCAGTTGATACGTGTTTTAAAGCATTTTATGTATTTGACATAAAGTACCCCAGGCAGTGTGTTAATGCATGGGAGTTTCTCCAGCACGTTATAATTGAGGGACCAGAGTCCAAGCATGTAGCATTCTTAAGGACAGCCGTACGTAACGCAAAACTTACAAATGAGGAGGAGGTGGAATAGGTGAAGTAGCAGGAGGGAAGGAGGAGGAGGAGGAGTATAAGGAGGTGGTGGCGTAGTGAGGAGGTGAAGTAGGAGGAGGGAAGGTGGGGGAAGAGATGGAGGAGGAGGGAGATGGGTAGACGCTAAGTCCCGTATTTCTATATGTATATATTAGTGCTGTCAATCGATTAAAATATTTAACAGGATTAATCGCATGATTGTCCATAGTTAACTCACGATTAATCACAAATTAATCACATTTTTTCTACCTTAAACAGATCTTTTTCAAGTTCCAAGTTTTAATACTCTCTTATCAACATGCGAGTCAACAAATGCTTTCCTTATGCAGTCATTTAACACAAAAGGATGACCCTCATGCATTGCAAATTTGCATCAAATTCAAAACAGAGTGATGCACAAAATAACTTAAAAGAAAAAAAATTCATTAAAACAATGAATAAATTGTACATGAAATAATAGGGGAAAGAAAATGTTAGGAACTTGTTACATTCACCCACACAAGGGCTGAGTAATCGCACACACCCCCCTCTCTCTCACACACACTCTCCTAGCTCTCTTTCTCTCTTGTTCTTCCCTTCTCTCTCACCCCCCTCTCTCTCTCTATATCTCACACACACACACACACACTTCAGAAACAAACATAGTATCAATGAGAGCATCAATAATACACCTGAGTAATAGTCTAGTAAAAAAAAATCTTAAAAGTTAATCGTGAGTTAAAAAAAATAGTGGCGTTAATAGAATCGGGCGATAACATGTTAATACCGCGTTAACTTTGACAGCCTTAGTATATATGTGTTTTGATCTATCAATATCTGGGGGAGTGTTCCAACAGGGCAGTAAAGCAGTACAAAACCATATACCGATATGTATTATTTATTATTTATTATTTAAACAGGAAATCAGTTTGACATGAAAGCACTTTTTGATGTCCACACGCCGTGACATGTATATGCAACAAGTGTAATACATTTTGAAGTTAAATGTATTCTACGCCTTGGTCTGTTCTTTTCATTGATTTCAGCACATTTAGACTGTTATACCTTTCAATCAAGCATCTGTGCCAACCTAATGTAGTGTACTAACTATAGCAGTTGTGTTAATAGGCCGTTTTCACAGCAGCCATCTTGACACAGCAGGGTAAACCTACATCCTGTGAACCAGACTGACACATGTGTAACTAATCATGTTGCTGTGTCCATCTGTTGGTCAATTGTTGTCAATCTGGCTCACAAGATGGCTGCTGTGAATAGGGTCTATTTGACCCTTTTGATGTAACCCAAGATTCAGTCAAAGCAACTATTTTGACCCTTA
The DNA here is from genome assembly GCF_963971535.1 of Notolepis coatsorum. Classification (NCBI taxonomy): domain Eukaryota; kingdom Metazoa; phylum Chordata; class Actinopteri; order Aulopiformes; family Paralepididae; genus Notolepis; species Notolepis coatsorum. Next base: position 66,054,478 of record NC_140171.1, read on the forward strand.
AAATGGGTCGTTTGTATAACCCAATACGGGGTCAAATCAACTAGGAGGTTGGGTTATTTTGACCCTTAAAATGGGTCGTTTGTATAACCCAATATGGGGTCAAATCAACTTAGAAGTTGGGTTATTTTTACCCTTAAAATGGGTTGTTGGTATAACCCAATATGGGGTCAAATCAACTTGGAGGTTGGGTTATTTTGACCCTTAAAATGTACTTAAATACTTAATACTTAAAATACTTAAAAGTATTCGTTTATTTGACCCAAGTTATGGGTCAAATTAAATAACCAATAATAATGGGTCAAATTAACCCACACACTGGTCGGGCCCTTTTTGACCAGTGAATTGGGTAAAAAATAACCCAAATTGGGTCAAATTTGACCAATCTGTTTTTAGTGTGTACTGGCCATACAGTACACAGGTATCTAATGATGAACACTTCCCCACAATGAATCGGTTCCACACAAAGCTGTATTTAAGTATTTATTGCAGCAAAAGGTACATAATATACTTTACTTTACTTCACTTTGAATGCGCTTATAAGGCAAAGGAATGTGCGTAGGCAAATCAATAACGAATGTCCATTCTCATATTACGCAGGAGGTAATCATACAACCTGAATCTTAGGGAATTATATCTATGGTACACTAGTAATATAGCGGGAGATACTGGAAGGGTCCCCCCGGTTGTAAGCCAGCAAGGGTAGAGGATCTGTCGGTAGTAGAGTCTGGGTCAACGATGATAAGGAGACTCCGAGTACAGGAGACGGTGCAATAAGATCTTGATCCACAGACGAATACAGCTGTTCTCCGTAGCATGTAGCTCCACATGGAAGAAAGCTAGCCTGCCTCAGGCTTCTGAGGGGCAGACTCGACGTGGCTCCTCACAGGGTAAATCCCACACACTTGTGGGTGTCGGCGATTCTCCGCTCCATTAATTACAGGACCAAAAGCAAATATAATCCAGCCGAAAAGGGCTATGCAGTCGTCGGGTAGATAATCCAGTGTACATGTCCACACGGTCCTCGTCTAGGGCTCCTCGGGTGAAAGCGCCATGATAAGCAGCCCAGCCTGGATAAGCACTCTAGCTGATACGAGGAAAACGTTGGTGATGCTGGTCACTGTAGAACTTTAGCCGCACGATACACTATACACAAATAGACTATTACTGACTTAATAGAATAGGTCGCACTCGACGGTACAGCGTTAAACTGTGACAATTCAGTTATTAATTCGCACGCGGTCTCAATGCTCTATTTGGGGCCAAACAGGCCATACTTCACCGCACGTCGTATCGTGGGTGAGGCTTCAACTTTAGTTACTAAGACTTTTGACTAAGTGCTTCTGTATTCACCTGCGCCGTATTTATACGCTTAGATGAATAAACTAGTACCAGCTTTATTCCTGTCTCATATCCTTGCGCAGTACCGTTCATGTCCAGGCATGTCCCCGGCGGTGACTTTGAACCTGACTTTGGAGGCATGGCCTTGGCGCCTGTGGACCGCTGTCCAATAGGAGAATGAAATATTATGGTCTGTACTAGGCTAAAGGGATATTCCGTGTATATGTACAAGGAATATACAAGGGATATCAAACGATATACAAATATTATGCAATATATATCAATCAATAAATATATATATTCGGTTTAATCTGATCCTTTGTAACACTGTGAAATAACAGTGTTTCACTGCTGAACTTTGAGTTCTGTCACTTAATTGAAGGAGTTTGATTGTAATAATTATGGGAAAACCTGTAAAATAACAGTGTTTCACTGCTGAACTTAAGTTATGTCACTTAATTGAAGGTGTTTCATCGTAAATGTAGGAAAAAGGGTCCCCCCGGTTGTAAGCCAGCAAGGGTAGAGGATCTGTCGGTAGTAGAGTCTGGGTAACAGCCGCCTCCTAATTAGTCCCACCTAATTAGCTAAGCAGAGACAGATTAACCGCACTGTCCACTACTCAATGTCTGTTGTGAGGGGTAGGGCAGTTCACAAAGTCATGGGGTCATGGTCGTCATCAATAGTATCGGGAAGCCTTGGCAACTCTATTAGCCTCGCCACGGGTCGGGTGTAGATCCGCCCTTGGACGAGCACTTCGGCTGCTCGGACCTTTCCGTCGGTACCGGTGATCACTTTGCTTACGCGGCCAGCCGGCCACATAGCTCGGGGTAGTGACTGGTCGATAATCATGACGACTGTTCCTTCTGTCAAATTGTCTCTCTCTTTCACCCATTTCTGGCGGGTCTGTAGAGACGGTAGATAGTGGAGTAGGAAGCTGTTCCAAAACTTGTCAGCCAATACTTGACTGTACCTCCACATTCTTCGGCCGTTCGCTTCTTCAGGCCTGTACACTGTCTGTGGTAGCGCAGGGTCCAGCCGCACCATCAAGAGGGTGTTGGGGGTGACTGGGTCGACATCTGCTACATCACTTGAGACGTAACCGAGGGGCTTTGAGTTCAATACTCCCTCGATCTCCGTGAGGACTGTCATTAGGACTTCTTCCGCCACGGTCTGGGCCCCAAGCACGGCGTACAGGGCTGTCTTGATTGAACGTACTTCTCGTTCCCAAGTTCCACCAAAGTGAGGTGCATTCGGGGGATTAAACTGGAAATCAATCTGGGATGGAGCGAGGTGGGTCTTAAGTTCTGGGCCCATAGCTTGGAAGCTCTCTCTCAGCTCTCTTTCTCCGCCTTTGAAGTTTGTCCCGTGATCAGACAATAGTATAGACGGTTTGCCTTTCCGCGATGTGAATCTTCGGAAGGCCATAAGGAATGAGTCTGTGCTCATGGTTGGAAGGAGTTCTATATGCATCGCTCGGGTGGTCATGCATTTGAATACAATACCCCACCGCTTCTCGGTCCCTCTTCCTTTCTTTACATACAGCGGGCCGAAACAGTCCATACAGGTGGAGTGAAAAGGCTTGTCGCCGAGTCGGAGCCGACAGGGAGGTAGGTCAGCCATCCGGGGTATACTGGGCTGCGCTCGCCATTTACGACAGTCTAGACAAGTCCGCTGGAAACGCCGCACTGCTTCTCTCCCTTGCAGTATCCAATAACGACGTCTGATCTCCGCGAAGACTCTCTCTGCCCTGGCGTGATGCACATCCTCGTCGTATTTCTTTATGATCAGCTCTGTGACCTTGTGTCGGCTGTTTAAGACTATCGGGTACTTGACGTCATCCGGTAAGTCTGGAGCTCTCCGCAGACGACCACCCACTCTGATGAGACCATGGGCGTCGCTCTCGGGGGCTAGGTGGAGCAATCTGCTGTCTGACGGGACGGGCTTTGCTCCCTGTAGACAGTCTAGCTCATCGGGAAACGAGTCTCTCTGGGCTCGTTGTAGGAGAAGAAGTTCTGCTTCTTCGTAGTTAGCTGCGGTAATGTCAGTAGTGAGCTGAACCTCTGGGTGGTGCCACAGGAATGTCTTTAGCTGCGCACTCTCAAGGGTGAGGCAATCGTCTATGTCGGGGTCTGTGGAGACGAGTGTGGTCAATCCACAGAACATAGATTTCTTGTTCTCGGCCTCCTCTTTACTCGCTTCCCGTGGGGTGGGTGTAGGCCACTCTTCTTCCGGGAGCTTGAGGAACTCTGGCCCGTCACTGTATAGGTTGTGACGGGTGAGGTCATCCAGGGACATTCCCCGGGTGATGACGTCAGCTGGGTTGTGTTTTGTGTCCACATACCTCCAGCTTGCTGCTTCTGTTAAATCTTGAATCTCTGTGACTCTGACTCCCACGAAGACCTTGTATCTACACGAATCAGACCGGATCCATGTGAGTACTGTCGTGGAGTCTGACCACAAGATTGTTCTTTGCACCGGGATGGTGAGTTCACGTTGGATTAACGTGGCGAGTTGCGCTCCTGCTAGGGCTGCGCAGAGCTCTAGACGCGGGATAGATTGTTGCTTGCGTGGGGCTATTCTTGAGCGAGCCAGGATGAAAGCAGTATGTATTTCTCCTCCCTCCTCTCGGGCATGCAAGTAGGCCACCAAACCGTAGGCTACTTCGGAGGCGTCGCTGAAGACGTGCAGGTCCATCTGGCACGTCTCCGGCCTCACTGTGGGTGGGAAGTAGCTGCGGCGTATGTTAACACCTGGGAGTGAGCTGAGTTTTGTCTCCCACTCTCTCCATGTGGATGCAAGGTGTTCGGGTATGGGGTCGTCCCAGCCCTGGTCCTTGTCCCATAACGCTCTTACAATCATCTTTGCCCTGGTGGTGTAAGGTAGAATACATCCCAACGGGTCATATTGTCTGGCGAGTGTTCTGTATACACTCCGTCTTGTGGTCGGTAGTGCAGTCGACCTTCCCTGCTCCTTGGTCAGGGGTGTGTGTTTATAATGGAGCGAGTCTGTTTTGAAGCGCCAGACTAGTCCTAATGTCATTTCTTGGGCTTCTCCTGGGATGGTCGCCATCCAGGTCTCGCTGCTTGCTGCCTTGTCCTCGGGGGAGAGGCTGCGCAATACTTGCGGGTCGCTGCTGGCCCACTGCCTGAGATCAAAGCCGCCTTTGATCAGGGAGGCGCGGAGCTTGAGTAGAAGGGCCTCGGCTTCTTCTGGCGTCGAGCCGCTTTGCAGACAGTTGTCCACGTAGAAACTATTTCCTACACTTTGTCGGACCTCTTCATCAGCTGCTGGGTCCTCTGCGACATGCTTTTGCAGTGCAAACGTAGCACAGCATGGGCTGCATGTGGTTCCGAAAGGGAGGACTTCCCATTGATAGATGGCTGGTTGCTCGTCCCCGATCCTCTCTCTCCATAGGAACCGCAGCAGGGGCTTGTCCTCCTCCACTAGTCTCACCTGCAGGAACATCCCTTTGATGTCGCCGCTGATGGCCACCTTGTCTTGGCGGAAACGTAGTAACACGCCTAGTAGAGAGGGGCCGAGTGTTGGGCCGGGCAAGAGCTCTTTATTCAGATTTTGTGATCCGATCTGGTAGCTGCAGTTGAACACAATACGATCCTTGCCGTTGTGGTGGACTTTGTGGTGCGGCACGTACCATGATTCGGTCGTCTGATCGGCCTCTTTAATGTCAATTTTCTTTATGTGTCCCGCTGTGATTAGCTTGTCAATCTCAGCGCGGTACACAGTCTCTTGAGCGGGGTCTCTGGCTAGGCGCCGCTCTGTGTTCAATAGATACCGCTCCGTCGCTTCTTTTGGGGCGTGGAAGGTAGGCATACCCTCTCGCCTCAGGAGTGGAGTTGCGTATCTCATCACTCCGTTGACTTTGACTCTCTTTGTCCCCTGCTCGAGGAGGGCTATAGCGTAAATGTCTTCCTTGGAACGAATGTCTTTCTTTTCGTTCTTAAAGGGCATTGTCTCTAGTGTCCATAGCCTCTCGACATGCTGTAGGAGGGTGGTGTCTTCTTCTGTCACTCTGGAGTGGAGGCAGCTAGTGGTTGCTGTTCGGTTAAGAGACCTAGCGAGGGGGCCTTGTAGTGTCCATCCTAGGCGGGTCTCGACTGCTGCAGGACAGCCTCTGGGCCCTGTGTGGACCCGGTCCATCGGGACGATGAGGTCTGCATGGTCGGAGCCTATCAGCAGGGTCGGGGTGGCACCGTCTATGAGCGGTATAGGTAGTTGACGCAGGTGCACATATTTATCCATCAGCTTGGCGATGGGGTAGGTGTACTGCGACAGGCCTACGTCTTGGCTGGTGAAAGCGTTAGTAATCCTATACCGTCTCTCTGGCTGCCCGCTTGCTGCGATTATGAAGGAGACATTCTCGCCCTTTATCGTCTTTAGATCTCTTCTTATTGTCCGAATCGTCATCTGGTCTTCGCTCCCCCGCAGCCCCAGCTGGGCCGCAGCGGACGCGAGGAGAAGGGTCTTCTCTGACCCGTCGTCAAGGACGGCGTAAGTGTCCATGACCTTGTCTTGGTAACTCAGTGTTACGCGGACCACCTTTAAGAGCACCCGGGCGCCCCCGCTGCTGGCGGGGTCAATGTACATAACACTTGCCTTTGTGCTGCTTGAGGGTGCAGGCTTTCTTCTGTTACTGTCGTGTAGGACGTCTAAGTGGGCTCCGTCACACCGACTACACCTCTTCTTTAAGCGGCAATCGGCTGCCATGTGAATGCGCGCACATCGGTAACAGCTTCGGTTGGACTTTATCCATTGACTCACCTCGTCGGCGGTCATCTTCTTGAACGTGTCACATTGTGACAGCCAGTGTTCCTTTTCGCAGTACGGGCACACCATCTTCCACTTCTCTTTCATCGAGGGGGTACTGTAGTTCTTGCTGCTCGGTACTGATTCTGATTGGTGCATGACGGTCACCAATCTGCGGCCATCGTTTGCTCTCCTAGGTCCCTCTCTGGAGCTTGGTGTGCTCCGCATGAACGTATCCAACCGTAGGCTGTTGACTTCTCTCGCCAGGAAGTCGGCTAGGTCTAGGAGGGATGGCTCGGGACCGTTAGGATCACGGTGGTCTCTTTGCCGCCTGAAGCGCTCTTGTCGGGCGGGCGGAAGCTTCTCTAAAATCCTCTCGACATTAGAGTTTGCGTACAGTTCGTGCATACCCTTTTCCTTTTGCGCCCCCAGCATCCCTACCAGGGATTGTACCTTGATAGACAGGTCATCTAGTGAGCGATTGTCTGTGGCTGGGGGTAGGCGGTCAATATGCCTTATCTCTTGTATTACGTAGTCCCATATGCGTCCATATCTTTGGTCGAGTGCTGCTAGAGCCGCGGTGTATGGGGTAGTAGAGGTGGCATATGCCAGCGCTATATTGTGCGCTCGGGGCAACTTGAGGTGCTTTAGTAGGATAGCATATTTGTACGGTTCATCAGCTACATCGGACATCATTGTCTCTAAGCACATTCGTAGCTCTGTGTACTGTGCTCTGTTTTCGTGTGTGAAGTCCGGGAACGTCGGTGTGCCAATGTACGATGCCATGGATGGCTGGCACATCGGTGAGCGTTGGAAGAGAGGCCTCCTAGGCGAGTCTCCTCTTACGTGTCTTGGTGGGCTGGTACCTGCTGGATACCATGGCCCGCGTACCCAGGTGCTGTTCCTCGGGGCTGGTCGTGCGTCAAGCTCACCCGTGAATTGAGTCGGGGGTCTGTAGCGCAGAGCCGCAGGGGTGAAGCCTGGGCTGTACTGGACCTCCTGGTCCTGTGGAGTACTGTGCTGCTGTTGGGCTTGACTCTCCTCCTCTCCTTCTTCTTCTTCCTCTGGCAGGTCATCTAGATCCTGTAGTCGTCTATTTAGCCTCTCCGCGGTGTAGACCGTTTCTTCCTTGTAGCTGGGTCTCGCTTGGACCGGTCGGGGAAGGGGTTCGGAGGGGGGTATAGGCTCTCTCTGGTGGTCGGGCTCAGGGTCGCTTGATCGGGTAGGGGAGGGTGCCCTTGACCCTTGTCTTGACGAGGCCCTGGAACCCCCGTGCGGAGGGAGGGGGTGTTGCCCTGGTAATCAGCTGCTCCATTATCTGCGCTTGTAATCGGTCGCGCTCGGCTTCGCGCTTGGTGAGAGCGAGGTCGCGCTCTGCTTCTCTTTGGGCACCGGCAGCGGCGCGCTGGGCTTCGGCGGCGGCGCGCTGGGCTTCGGCCCGGTCTCTTCCCATATTCTCTTCCGTCTGAAGGCGTCTAATCTCTAGACGTATACGGTCTTCGTCACTCCGTTGCTGCGCTTGAAGGCGTTCTCTTTCCATGGAAGAATGTTCGCGCTCACTAAGCGTCTGTGCTTGGAGTCGATCGCGCTCTGTTGAGGCTGCCAGGCTGGCGAGGAAGGCCTGTGCCAGCATCTTGTCCGCCTCGCTGGGGGAAGACGCTGGTTGAGGTGATCCGCTCCTGGTAGTACTCGTTGGAGATCCGTTCTCCTGTGGCGAGTCGAGGAGATCCATCTCTGGGGTGCTCGCCCCTTCTTGTAGTGGGTCGAGTTCCATCCCTGGAGGGCTGTCTTTATCCTGGAGCTCTCCGGGGACTACTTCTTCGGTCTTGGCGGGGGGTAAAGTCATGTCAGGTCCCTCCTGGTCCCCACCGTGAGCTTGGTCAGTTACGTTAGAACCCACTAGGGTCTCTATTGGCGGGGTAGCCTGGTCGATAGGGTCGGACATAATTTTACTATCTACTTTTTCCGCGTTTACCGTCTGTAGAAAGCTAGGTAGTATATCGGCAACGTAATCCTCTAAGTACTGAGGTGTCTGCCGTCTACGCTGCAGGCGATCTATTTTAGGAGAACCGTTTTGTGGAGTGTTCATCATTGGCCATGTCAATATTAATACCACTATATTAATATTACGCTAATTACCCACCGGCTCGAAGGACCAATTGTAACTGAGGGGTACAATTCCCTGACTGTATTGATAAGTATGGTATCATTAAACCACTACCGTCTTTATGTACATTCCTACTGGCCATACAGTACACAGGTATCTAATGATGAACACTTCCCCACAATGAATCGGTTCCACACAAAGCTGTATTTAAGTATTTATTGCAGCAAAAGGTACATAATATACTTTACTTTACTTCACTTTGAATGCGCTTATAAGGCAAAGGAATGTGCATAGGCAAATCAATAACGAATGTCCATTCTCATATTACGCAGGAGGTAATCATACAACCTGAATCTTAGGGAATTATATCTATGGTACACTAGTAATATAGCGGGAGATACTGGAAGGGTCCCCCCGGTTGTAAGCCAGCAAGGGTAGAGGATCTGTCGGTAGTAGAGTCTGGGTCAACGATGATAAGGAGACTCCGAGTACAGGAGACGGTGCAATAAGATCTTGATCCACAGACGAATACAGCTGTTGCTGCAGCGGTGTTAGCCGTCCGCATCAGTGATATGCTCAAGAAGGAACTGGAAGTCGAGTGCCTACGAGAAGTATTTTGGACGGATTCCAGGGTTGTACTGGGGTACATCAATAACGAAGCCAGAAGGTTTCACGTGTTCGTAGCAAATCGCGTAGAACGAATCAAGCAAAGCACCGATGCTACACAATGGAGGTACGTGGCGTCGGAAGACAATCCAGCCGACCATGCTTCAAGGGGGCTCGCAGCAGAGCCACTGATAGCCTCTAACTGGGTCTCCGGCCCAGACTTTCTTTGGCAGGACGGGCTACCAAGCGGAGAAGGCAAGGTGGGAGAGATTGCAAGTGACGACCCGGAAGTTAGGAAGGCCCAAGTGCTCACCACAGGGGTGAAAGAAGTCTGGCCGCTGCTAGAGCGCGTACACAAGTTCTCAGACTGGTCCAGACTGGTGAAAGCTATCGCCAGACTCCAGCGCCACGTAAAGGAAAGGAAAGGGCTCCAGCCAAAGTCCTGTGAAGCCACCAGCCTAGAGGAAAGAAGAGAAGCGGAGCTAACCATAATCAAGATGGTGCAAGGAGCAACCTTTGCGCAAGACATACTGGCACTCCAGAGCCAACAGGAGAACCCATTCAAGGGCAGAGCCACTACGCTGCACCGGTTAGGGCCATTCCTGGACGACCACGGCGTCCTCAGAGTTGGCGGACACCTAACGCACGCCGCCCTAGATCCACAGGTGAAGCATCCAGCTGTCCTTCCAAAGGACAGTTATGTGTCGGGCTTACTCGTCAAGCACTATCACGATGAGTGCACCATCAAGGACGAGGGATGACCATGAATGCACTCCGATCCAATGGTATATGGATACTCGGCGGCAGCAAAGCAGCATCATCCCATATCTACAAGTGCATTACGTGCAGGAAGTCCAGACGATGCACGGAATAGCAGAGAATGGCAGATCTCCCGGAGGAACGCATGGAAACTGCGCCGCCATTCACCTACTGCGGGATGGACTGTTTTGGACCATTCCACGTAAAGGAAGGCAGGAAAGAGCTAAAGCGTTACGGATTGTTACTTACATGCATGTGTTCCCGAGCCGTCCACATCGAAATGCTCGATGACTTGACCACGGATGCCTTCATTAATGCGCTGCACGCTTTCATCGCCATTCGGGGAAACGTACGCCAGATAAGAAGCGATCAAGGCACAAACTTCGTTGGCGCACGAGGAGAGTTCGCTAGAGCACTGAAAGAAATGGATCCGGAAGAGTGCAAGGAACTTGGATGCGAGTTCATCCTGAACACCCCTGCGGCAAGTCATATGGGGGGTGCCTGGGAAAGACAAATCCGCACCATCCGAAGCGTCTTGACGGCCATTCTAGCGCAGTCAGCCACACAACTTGACTGCGCCTCTCTACGTACGTTCCTATATGAAGTCATGGCGGTGGTAAACAGCCGACCTCTGACCGTCGAGTGCCTCAATGATCCATCCAGCCCAGAGCCTCTGACACCAAACCACATCCTGACCATGAAGTCCACAATCCTCGCTCCGCCGCCCGGAAGGTTCGTCAAGGAAGATCTGTACCTCCGCAAACGATGGCGGCGAGTGCAACTCTTAGCCAACCACTTCTGGACCAGATGGAAAAGGGAGTACCTCATGACACTCCAACCGAGACAGAAGTGGACCAAGGATCGGAGGAACGCAAGGGTCGACGACATCGTACTCCTACAGCATGAGTCCACACCACGTAACCAGTGGAGGATGGCTCCACTGCCAACTCGAGCCTGGGTATGGTTGTGACCTTAGTGGGAGCGACTCTTGATTTTCCCACTACTAAGGTACAGTGGGCTTCGTTTGACTTACTCACTGCTCGAAGGTACGAGCACACTCCATAGCCGTCCATACTGGCATCGGCGAAGTGGTGCAGTTCGTAGTGCTGAACCTTGAAGCTTAATGTGTAGCATGTAGCTCCACATGGAAGAAAGCTAGCCTGCCTCAGGCTTCTGAGGGGCAGACTCGACGTGGCTCCTCACAGGGTAAATCCCACACACTTGTGGGTGTCGGCGATTCTCCGCTCCATTAATTACAGGACCAAAAGCAAATATAATCCAGCCGAAAAGGGCTATGCAGTCGTCGGGTAGATAATCCAGTGTACATGTCCACACGGTCCTCGTCTAGGGCTCCTCGGGTGAAAGCGCCATGATAAGCAGCACAGCCTGGATAAGCACTCTAGCTGATACGAGGAAAACGTTGGTGATGCTGGTCACTGTAGAACTTTAGCCGCACGATACACTATACACAAATAGACTATTACTGACTTAATAGAATAGGTCGCACTCGACGGTACAGCGTTAAACTGTGACAATTCAGTTATTAATTCGCACGCGGTCTCAATGCTCTATTTGGGGCCAAACAGGCCATACTTCACCGCACGTCGTATCGTGGGTGAGGCTTCAACTTTAGTTACTAAGACTTCTGACTAAGTGCTTCTGTATTCACCTGCGCCGTATTTATACGCTTAGATGAATAAACTAGTACCAGCTTTATTCCTGTCTCATATCCTTGCGCAGTACCGTTCATGTCCAGGCATGTCCCCGGCGGTGACTTTGAACCTGACTTTGGAGGCATGGCCTTGGCGCCTGTGGACCGCTGTCCAATAGGAGAATGAAATATTATGGTCTGTACTAGGCTAAAGGGATATTCCGTGTATATGTACAAGGAATATACAAGGGATATCAAACGATATACAAATATTATGCAATATATATCAATCAATAAATATATATATTCGGTTTAATCTGATCCTTTGTAACACTGTGAAATAACAGTGTTTCACTGCTGAACTTTGAGTTCTGTCACTTAATTGAAGGAGTTTGATTGTAATAATTATGGGAAAACCTGTAAAATAACAGTGTTTCACTGCTGAACTTAAGTTATGTCACTTAATTGAAGGTGTTTCATCGTAAATGTAGGAAAAACCTGCCAAATAACAGCGTTTCACTGCTGAACGAAGTTCTGTCACTTAATTGAAGGAGTTTGATTGTAATAATTATGGGGAAACCTGTAAAATAACAGTGTTTCACTGCTGAACTTAAGTTATGTCACTTAATTGAAGGTGTTTCATTGTAAATGTAGGAAAAACCTGTGAAATAACAGTGTTTCACTGCTGAACTTTAAGTTCTGTCACTTAATTGAAGGAGTTTGATCGTAATAATTTAGGAAAATACTGTCAAATGACAGTATTTCACTGCTGAACTTTAAGTTCTGTCACTTAATTGAAGGTTTTTCATCTTAAATGTAGGAAAAACCTGTGAAATAACAGTGTTTCACTGCTGAACTTTGAGTTCTGTCACTTAATTGAAGGGGTTTGATTGTAATAATAATGGGGAAACCTGTGAAAAAACAGTGTTTCACTGCTGAACTTTAAGTTCTGTCACTTTATTGATGGAGTTTGATTGTAATAATTATGGGAAACCTTGTAAAATAACAGTGTTTCACTGCTGAACTTTTAGTTATGTCACTTAATTGAAGGTGTTTCATCATAAATGTAGGAAAAACCTGTGAAATAACAGTGTTTCACTGCTGAACTTTAAGTTCTGTCACTTTATTGAAGGAGTTTGATCGTAGTATTTTTTTAAATACTGAAAGTTGCCTTATTTTCACATACAGTAAAATGATGAGTATCTTATGTGTTTATACATACAATTCAATGTAATTTAACATTCAACACAATTAAGCAAATACATGTATTTAAAAATAATTACCTGTAGAATAACTGAAGGTTTTTACTGTTTTTTAATTATATTATTCTCTTTTTTAACATTATTTAACATTACATTTAAAGTTTAACAGCAAAAAAACAGAAAGTTGCCTTATTTTCACATACAGTAAAATGATGTATATTCTAGGTGTTTTACATGTAATTTAACATTCAAGACAATTAAGCAATGGAATAATCCTGTAAAAAGAAGATAATTTCTTATTCAATCAATTTACAGATTACAACCTTTATTTAATGGTTAATATTTGTATTAACGGTTATTTACTGTATCTTTATGGCATTTACTGTATTTTTATGGCATTTACACTTAAAGTAGAAAAACAAAAGTAATCTGTAAAATAATACATTGAAAGTCCCGTAAAAATACATTTTTTTAAGAGTGTAGGCTTAAAAAACGCATTTTATGCAAGAAGAGAAAATTATATAAACAAGCCGAGTTTCGCTATTACCGGTAAGGATATGCTACTTTCAGGATACATTGTTGCATTTGTGTTGCTTTTATTAAAACAAGCTTGTAAATGAACTGTGTTCTTACCTGATTCAGTGCTGCTTCTTAAACTTGTATTTCCTGTTGGAATGGGCAGCATCAAGCCGGGCATTTTCCTTTAGAACATGGGTGTAAAACTCCTGGCATGTGCAGCTGTAGTTCACCTTCACATGTATTTTGCTTTTGATTAGCTCAATGCTGCAGCGGTTCCTTTGATCTGTCCAGGCCCCCACCATCAATAAAAACAGTCTCTCGACAAAAGCGTTAGTGACCGGGATTATTAATGCGAAGGATACCAAAGTAGTCATATTTGGCGTAATTGCAAGCTTGAGCAGCGCTGTCCACTTTGTTGTGACAGGATCTTCTGTTGCTGTGACTTCTCTCACCCGTGGCAACAGAACACAGAACTCATCATTTAGTTTTGCTAGCTAAACTTTTATCATTTCAGCTGTCTTCTCTACTCCACTGTCCACATAAAAATGCGTCATCACGCACCTTCACCACGCCAGTGAGTGACACTGCGGCTGCGCATTGGTTTTTGACACAGACGTCGCCTGTTAGCTCGATTTCTTTTTTACAGTGACGTTTCCCCAATAATGTTTTAAATATAAGAGGGTAATTGGAGTGAGGCATTAAATGAACAACATTTACAACAAATTGAAATAATAATAATTACCATGATTTTTTAAATGCAGGACATTGTTCTGTTCATGCGGGACGCGGGACAAACGTTCCATTTTCGGGACGGGTGGTCACCCTACTAGCTACAGGCCTCTGCTGAGATGAACCACCCACAAGACCTTGTGGAGTCACTTATATATGTAGCTGGTTTAAGGCCTACTCCTCTGTGTCGGTCGTGTATAGCAATTGAAGACAGGCTCGTGATCCATTTTACCATTTATTTGACCTGTGGTTCAAAACAGATACACAATTATCTTTTGTCCACAAGATGGCGCCAAACAGCTAGCAGACTCTTCCTCATTCAGGTTAGACTGACATTTTGAATCATACATTGAAATAACACATTGGAATAATAAATCAATACAATAAGATGATACAAAATAACATTCATAATAAAACAATATGATAAACCAATACAAAATAAGCAATAGGATTCACTCAGTTACCTGTGGTTCAAAACAGATACACAATTATCTTTTGTCCACAGGATGGCGCCAAGCAGACTGCAATGGGGAAATATCAGTCACATTTCAGGACAGGGCCTACTCAACCTGCTCGTCCATTACTACTAACTCAATCACATGTGCTCTTACAAAAGTTCACCACCACAGCCAAATTACATTACAACAAGTGCAGAATTGCTCATTATTAACATAGATACCATTATATACAACTGGTTTGTTGCCCGGCACCTTATTTACAATCATTCAAATCATCATAACGTTCTTTTAAACCAAAGATATGTTTAGAGACACTGAGCAGCTCTTACCTCTTCCTCATTCAGGTTAGACTGAACGGGAAGAGGCGCGCACCAAAGGAAATATGTCACTTCGGGAGGAAGTGACAACAGTTTCAAAATAAAAGACTTTGAGAATAAAAATTATAATAAAACAAATTAAAATAAAACATAAATAGCTTCTAAAATCTACACTGCAGTCAATGAAGGACTGCTAGGCCCACCACATGTCTATTCTAACAAAAATACTTACATCAGGTCCTAACACTAATTATATCTTCTGGCCCCCTAACCTACCTATACTGAAAGCTAATGCACTGTAGACCTAGCTTTCTTCAACCACACCTGCTACCAGCCAAAGATCATATCGACCATATACCCGTCAAGCATATGGCACTAATCCTTTCAATGACCGCCCCAGGGTTAAGTGGTACACAGGAAGCTAACAACAGCCAGAAAACAATACAATTACCTACCTGTGGTGTCCACTAAACTAAATATTTTAAAGCATACCAGTAGTCAAATCAAATCATAAATTAAGAGCATACCCAGATAGCAAAAGGTGTTAATTCAATGTTGATTTATGGTCACAATGCTTGCTTTTTGGTTAAGGTCGACGATTGATGTTGAATCACCCATTAACCGCTAAAGCAATTGACTATTGTTGAAAACATATCATTGAATCAATATTGTTTTGTGGTTGCATTTTAATGATTGAAATGCCAATATCTAATAAATGTTGAATCAACGAATGCTGTTCAATGCTGTTTGTCGTCATTGTCTCATCACCCAGACTGCACTGCGCTTGTGCCCCGCCTCCCAGAATGCACCTGTGCGGCAGCTTCCTGGCAGCTACGTACCTCATGTCTCTCTCTGCATCGTTAAGACTGGTGAGTATACTGCATGGCAATAATGTCGATTATGTTGTATGTTGTATGTATGCTTTCGATTGCAAACGCCAGCGGAGTAGTGGTGTGTTTGTTTTTTCATGGTAGAGAATGTTATATTAACCGCTATGCGTGCCTCCTAGCTGAAGCTAATAGCTAGGCTAGTAGGCTAGCTGGTCCCTACTGCTTCCAGCCCTTGTGCTAAGCTAGGCTAGCTGCTTCCTACTGCTTCCAGTCCTTGTGCTAAGCTAGCTGCTCCCTACTGATGTTTTATATATTTACGTGCCGAGTATGTGTCCGGCGTGAATTCTGAGGCCACGTTCATAGTAGTGTGTGGTATACAGTGGACGTCGTTTCAATATATTGTGGCGGAAGAGAGTATTTTAGTATCATATTGAGCACATTGTCATTGAATACACCGCTTAGGAACAACAGGCTGGCTAGGCTAACTAGCTTGCACGGCGACGTTTTATATATTTACGTGCAGAGTATGTGTGCGGGGTGAATTCTGAGGCCACGTTCATAGTAGTGTGTGGTATACAGTGGACGTCGTTTCAATATATTGTGGCGGAAGAGAGTATTTTAGTGTCATATTTATGAGATATTCCGCTTGTCGGCTAACTTCTAACGTGCGCGGACTGATGACGACATCAACTCGACTCGAGACATTCGCAGCAGCATAATAAGACAACAGGCTGGCTAGGCTAACTAGCTTGCACGGCGACGTTTTATATATTTACGTGCAGAGTATGTGTGCGGGGTGAATTCTGAGGCCACGTTCATAGTAGTGTGTGGTATACAGTGGACGTCGTTTCAATATATTGTGGCGGAAGAGAGTATTTTAGTGTCATATTTATTACATTGCCATGAGATATTCCGCTTGTCGGCTAACTTCTAACGTGCGCGGACTGATGACGACATCAACTCGACTCGAGACATTCGCAGCAGCATAATAAGTTAATTAAACTTGACATACATTATATCGACGATAATTATCGATAATTTTTGGTCATATCGCCCAGCCCTAATGCAGGGCCTGTCTCTCTCCCTCCCTTCCTTATGTGTTCGTGCTTAAAACAGTGAATGATCTTGTCAGAGCATTTTCAGAGCACTATTAAATGGTCATTTTAAAACTAATATAAGAAATGAATGTATATAGTGGTATATTTATGAGGGGAAAAAATATTTGCAACAACCTTTATACAGGTAGGTTATTGATAACTAATTCTGTTATACAGTGACATTCATACAGTATCCTTTGATTTCACATAATTTTATTATTATTTCACAATACAATACTGTAATCAAAATCAAAAGGTTAATTTGCATATTCTTGGTATCTAGGGACATCTATGGACCTCAGGGAATGTATTCACAGTGTCAGAAATATTGTGTCAGGCTTGCTTAAATTGTGATGAAACAAAGGAGAATATGAATTATGATTTTTCTTTGCATCTTTGACAGTGAATAACACCATGCTAATAATGACCAAACATTAAAAACTGCCACTGATCTCGTTCAGTCCCCTCTTGAGATCATGTGTAAAAAAAATCGAAGGAAATTAATAAAGGGAAGATGATTAAACCGAAGGTTCTGTAGATACAGTACTGAATTCTCCCATCCGTACCAATGCAATTTGAAATATTATTATAGAATATGATGCTTATAAATTACCTTATTATAGCTAATTTATAAGCATCATATTCTATAATAATATTTCAAATATTTCATATTTCATATTTCAAATCTTTCAAAATCTTTCAAATGCCTGAGTTCAATTTGGATTTAGTATCACCAGGCATGCATAATAACAGATAATAATCTACTGTAATCTACTGTACTTTTACATTTTCCCCACAGTGCAACCGTTTTGAAACTAATTTCAGATCGAATTGTTCCTACATGTTAACAATAGTATAGGGAAGAGAAACTATACTGCGTTTTAAAATTTGTCAAGCGTTACCTTTTGTGGCTTATTATCCCGAATAATAACAGTTATTGAAATAATTCATACAGAACTCTGAACCTTGAATCCCATTATAATCTTCCAGGAAGTGTAGTTCAGAAAAATTCCCACGGTTCAAAAGTTCCAAAATGGTCGCCCTCTCGGAATATACTTCAGCCAATCGAAAAGTTAAATCTATCTAATGGCACTTTTAACCTATTGCTAAACTAACGTATTGATGATAATATACATTCTACATGCTTTTGTGACATGTTAGTGATGTTAATACTTGAATACGTTTGATATTAAAAACGCACATTTTATGCAACACTCGGGTGAAACAGGTTAACCTGCTGGTTGTGTGTCCCATTCACAGCTCAGTAAAAGAGAAGTGCTCCATCCATCTCGACTCCCGTGTCCGTTATTCACACAGGACAGAAACACAGTGGTCACATTTGCTTCACTGATTCTAATTTTCTTTTCTTTTCTTTAATAGGTTGAAGGTTCATCATCCTTACACAGCTTGCACAGCGAGAGATCTTATGTCCCATATGTGATGAACAGAAGTAAGCTCAACACTGCAGTGATGAGTGAAATTATTGGTTCTGTGTTTCAGGTTCATGGTAGAGGGGTCTACAGTCAAATTGTGAACTTATCATTTAACAGCATCATACATTTTTTTTGCTGTTTAGTGTTAGTCTCCTTGTATTTAAAGAAGGCTAGACGCCGCAGAGAGGGAAGACGACACACTGGAGTGGCAGGAGAGTCCAGGCTGATGAGAAGTCCTGTCAACCAATACGGGTATGTGTACGGGTGGCAAAACAGCGCCAGTGTCCTCTCCATTCACACTCCATTGGGAGCAATTAGGGGTTACAGGGGCACTGCCATGCTAGACTAACTTAGGTTATTTGGATTGAATGTTTAAATTATGTATCCGATTTGTAAAATATAATTTAATAATAATTTCCCCCAATAGTATTGAGTTAACCTATGATTCCTTCCTAAACCTAGGTGTGTGAGGTGGGGCCCAGCAGACATACCGGACGGGGAGACAGGAAGCCTTGGGGGCTTTGAAAAGGGATCTGCGGAACATCTACTCAGGCATGCAATCTACTTTACTTTTGGTCAATTGACACATGAATAAACATCCCACATTAAGCAAAAAGGCCACCTTAATATTCAGAATGAGTAATGATGAGATAGCATGAAATTAAAGGTTTGCCACTCAATTTCCCAGAGGTGGCGACATCAAATTTAATTGTTGTTACTTGGGTACTCATTACATGTATTTGTATGTCTGTACACAGAGGAAGGGATGGGTGGGGCAGAGAGCAGAACTTCTGATGGAGAGGACCTACGTCATCCTGCAGCGGTACTTGAACAAAATGCCTGCACCAACGATGGTGGAGCTCAAAGAGGAATGGCCTTTTCTCTTCGCTCAGACGGGGCTTTTCTCCCACTTTGGCCTCCTGACAGACACCGATGCCCTTCAAAAGATCCAAGATGCCCTGGGTCAGAGAGGACGGACCATTCTGCAGTTCTGCCAGAAACTGGACAACCCAGATCAGGGAAGTTCTGGCCAGATATGATCCAGAGGCTTCGGAGAAGACTCCTTATGGTGTACTTCAAGGAGCCTACGGAGAAAGTTTTATTTATTTAAATATTAAAATATTTGAAATGCTAAACGAGTGATTACAAACCCTACAAACACTGATAGACCCTCTAAACCAGTGGTGCCCAACCAGTCGATCGCGATCGACGGGTAGATCGCGGGCTGATTTCAAGTAGATCTTGATTAATAAAATTAGATTATAATTTCTTTTTTTTTTTTATTTTTTTTTTTTTGCTAAATCAACTCTGCCTCTCCTTGTTAACTACAACAAGCAATGCTGTTTGTTATTTAAGATGAGGTCGGACTCGGCACTGACAGATTTGTATTCATTATGCTGCTTTTATAAAGCCTTAAATGACGGCTTACAATATACAATTTTGGCTGGTAGCTCTCGGCTAGGTGGTAAATTAAAAAGTAGATCTTGGTTCAAAAATGGTTGGGCACCCCTGACAGACCCTCTAAACACTGACAGACACTCTAAACACTGTGATAGACCCGACAAACACTGTGATAGACCCTCTAAACACTGATAGACCCGACAAACACTGTGATGGACCCTCTAAACACTGTGATAGACCCTCTAAACACTGTGATAGATCTATCACAGTGTTTAGAGGGTCTATCACAGTGTTTGGAGGGTCTATCACAGTGTTTAGAGGGTCTATCACACCCTCTAAACACTGACAGACCCTCTAAACACTGTGATAGACCCTCTAAACACTGACAGACCCTCTAAACACTGTGATAGACCCGACAAACACTGTGATAGACCCTCTAAACACTGTGATAGACCCGACAAACACTGTGATAGACCCTCTAAACACTGTGATAGACCCGACAAACACTGTGATAGACCCTCTAAACACTGTGATAGACCCGACAAACACTGTGATAGACCCTCTAAACACTGATAGACCCTCTAAACACTGTGACAGATCTATCACAGTGTTTAGAGGGTCTATCACAGTGTTTAGAGGGTCTATCACTGTGTTAAGAGGGTCTATCAGTGTTTAGAGGGTCTATCACAGTGTTTGTCGGGTCTATCACAGTGTTTAGAGGGTCTAGCAGTGTTTAGAGGGTCTATCACAGTGTTTAGAGGGTCTATCACACCCTCTAAACACTGATAGACCCTCTAAACACTGTATCAGACCCTCTAAACACTGTATCAGACCCTCTAAACACTGTGACAGACCCTCTAAACACTGTGATAGACCCTCTAAACACTGATAGACCCTCTAAACACTGTGACAGACTCTCTAAACACTGTGATAGACCCGACAAACACTGTGATAGACCCGACAAACACTGTGATAGACCCTCTAAACACTGTGATAGATCTATCACAGTGTTTGTCGGGTCTATCACAGTGTTTTGAGGGTCTATCACAGTGTTTAGAGGGTCTATCACAGTGTTTAGAGGGTCTATCACAGTGTTTGTCGGGTCTATCACAGTCTTTAGAGGGTCTATCAGTGTTTAGAGGGTCTGTCACAGTGTTTAGAGGGTCTAGCAGTGTTTAGAGGGTCTAGCAGTGTTTAGAGGGTCTATCAGTGTTTAGAGGGTCTATCACAGTGTTTGTCGGGTCTATCACAGTCTTTAGAGGGTCTATCAGTGTTTAGAGGGTCTGTCACAGTGTTTAGAGGGTCTATCACAGTGTTTAGAGGGTCTATCACAGTGTTTAGAGGGTCTATCACACCCTCTAAACACTGATAGACCCTCTAAACACTGTGACAGACCCTCTAAACACTGTATCAGACCGTCTAAACACTGTGACAGACCCTCTAAACACTGTGATATACCCTCTAAACACTGATAGACCCTCTAAAGACTGTGATAGACCCTCTAAACACTGATAGACCCTCTAAACACTGACAGACCCTCTAAACACTGTGATAGACCCGACAAACACTGTAAACACTGATAGATCTATCAGTGTTTAGAGGGCTATCACAGTGTTTAGAGGGTCTATCAGTGTTTAGAGGGTCTATCACAGTGTTTGTAGGGTCTATCACAGTGTTTGTAGGGTCTATTACAGTGTTTAGAGGGTCTATCACACCCTCTAAACACTGATAGACCCTCTAAACACTGGGACAGACCCTCTAAACACTGACAGACCCTCAACACTGTGATAGACCCGACAAACACTGTGATAGACCCTCTAAACACTGTGATAGGTCTATCACAGTGTTTGTCGGGTCTATCACAGTGTTTTGAGGGTCTATCAGTGTTTAGAGGGTCTGTCACAGTGTTTAGAGGGTCTAGCAGTGTTTAGAGGGTCTATCACAGTGTTTAGAGGGTCTAGCAGTGTTTAGAGGGTCTATCACAGTGTTTGTCGGGTCTATCACAGTCTTTAGAGGGTCTATCAGTGTTTAGAGGGTCTGTCACAGTGTTTAGAGGGTCTAGCAGTGTTTAGAGGGTGTGATAGACCCTCTAAACACTGTGATAGATCTAGAAGTGCATGGATACACATTGTATTGCCTAGATGGTGTCAGGCTAGGCGATTGCTTAATTCTCTTTCCTGTCCAGTCTAACTGGATGCTGACTGTAGCTTGTTACTGTAGACCTACAGAGTGAGTAATTGAGTGATTAAAAAAAATCGCACTCGTGTGAAGTGAGGGCCGGGTGCTCTTATCATCGTACATCATCTCACCCACCTCTCTTCCTCCCTTTTTTATTTTTGTGTCTATCAGCTGCTGCTCGACAGTTTGACCCCAAGCTGACCGACCAGGACTACAGCGAAACTGTCAAGAAGTGGCTTCGTTATGCGCCAGACCGGGAGGGAGGCATCTCAAGGAACCGAAGTGACCCAAACTTAAGTCAAGCGAACCAGAGTCAAACTTAGGGTACCCCAGCACAGCACAGCACACACACACTGTTTCCCTGGTTCATACAGTACAAGGAATTACCCTGGCATCTACTTGAATGACTTATGCTGCTTCAGCCTGTTCTTGGAACCGAAGTGACCCAAACTTAATTGTCAAGCGAACCAGAGTCAAACTTGGGGTACCCCAGCACACTGTTTCCCTGGTTCATACAGTACAAGGAATTACCCTGGACACTGTTCTTCCATGGACGGCATCTACTTGAATGACTTATGCTTCAGCCTGTTCTTGCAGTGTTTATTTTTTTTATTTTTAATTTTAACCTTTATTTACCCAGGGTAGGTTCGCTGAGCACAGATGCTCTTTTTCAGCTACGCCCTGCTTCACATTCACAGAGTTCCATTCACACCTGGGAGCTGCCCAGGCCTAACAAAATTAATAGTTGGTTTCAGGTTGCCGACCGACCCTGCCGATTTAGGTGCGACGCAATATATTTTATGAGTTTTTAGAAAAAAATTATAAAAAAAAAAAAAAAACATTTTTTTTTTTTTTTTTTAATAAAGTTTCATAGAAATCTTAGTCAAACATTTAGTATTATGGATATTAAACATGCTGGCAGAGTACATGCATCCATGTTGTTGTGAACATTTTAATTAAATAAAGAAATTCCCTATCCATAGTCGCCGTGGGAAAGAATAAAATAAAAAAATAAAATAAAATAAATTCCCTACCTACCCATGGCCAAACTGACAACCAACCTGAAACCAACTATTAATTTTGTTAGGCCCCAGTACAACCACAGTCTGACACTGTTGGCCACTGAGCAACTCCACTGGAGCAGTTGGGGGTTTAGTGCCTTGCTCAAGGGCACTTCAGCGGTTGGTGTTAAGGGTATGGGAGAGAGTTATATGGGAGAGAGTTATAGAAACATTAGGGGTGTAACGGTACACAAAATCCACGGTTCGGTACGTACCGCGGTTTTGAAGACACGGTTCGGTATTATTTTCGGTACAGTGGGTGGGGGGGGGGGGGGGGGGTAATCCAAAAAAAATTGCTTTTCATTTATCTATTTATTTAACTGTATTAAACAATATAAAACGAATTGGCCATAATTGACTGAGCAAACTAATGCTTACTGCTGTAACCTACTAATAACACTTAAGTAAATCTGAAGATTATTATATAGCAGATGCCTTGGAGGATAAGTCGTGGACAACTGTAGATCATCTAAGCTCCACTGTGTTTAAATTCAAATCCTATGCCATTGTTTATATTTAACCCTTGTGTCTGAAAACTAAAGTATTATACTCTTATTAGGGGACTAAATTGAAAAACTCCATAAAAAGATTATGTTGAAATAATTTCCCACTTTCTTTTCCATAAATATTTTATTCAACTTCAGCCCTGATCATAACCATTTTTTATATTATTTTTGTAATGAAATACTCCCACTTTTCTGAAAAGAGTTGTTAAATATGACAAAAAAAAGAATATGTGGTGGTTATGATCGGGCTGAAGTGGAATAAACAATTTATGAAGAGTAAAAAAAAAAAAAAGATAATTAAAAGATTATGCCACATATTATGTTGGCTCATCACTGCAAAGTTATCAAACGAATACGAATCTGATCAGACACAAGGGTTAAGTTGTTGTTCCCTTTCTAATTTCCTCAAACATCTAGTCTAGTTAATGTGATCAATATTATTTGACAATTGATGCTTTTTGTTGGACATTTCAGTCAGTAGTGAGCTCATACTTTGAGCTCATAAATTTATAGTTAAAATGATTGCAATCTTGTCTTCGTTGTGCATGAATGCGTGTGCTCACCACACACAATATGTGTGTCACTATTCTGGCAGTGGCTATATTGTTAATGAAAGCCTGTTATAAGGTCTGTTATTTGTTTTTTGTAAAAAGTTTTAGTCACTGGAAGTTCTGATACCCTAGAAAAAAATTAATTTTCATTTTAAAAGCCATGTTGTCATTTTTGTTCACACATTTTTGGAAATATGGTCATATAAGAATTGTATTATTATTTATTTAACAGTGTGTTAAGCTGTTATGTGTTTAACAGCAGGAAAAAAACATGTAATGTTATGATGTATACATATCAGCAGCAATATTTTAATGTAAAATGTACATTAATCAGTATTGATTCCTTAACTTTACAAGTTACAAGTAGATGTACAAGTTACAAATGTACAAGTAGAGTACCATTTAGATTATGGTTGAATAAACATTGATGTCTAACATTGATTCAATATAAAATCAACTAAAATGTGCATGTAGATTACCATTTAGATTATGGTTGAATAAACATTGATGTCTAACATTGATTCAATATAAAATCAACTAAAATGTGCATGTATATTACCATTTAGATGATGGTTGAATCAACATTGATATAGTATCAGCTATGGTTGACACCTAACGTTGATTCAACGTTAGGGTCATAGACAACGATCTATATAATTTAGATGTCAGGCTTCAACATAGATTCAATATTTCTGCTGAACCCTATTTCAACGTTGATTCACTAATTTTTTGCTATCTGGGTACTCACCTGTTTGAAGACCGGCTCAAGCACATGTTACATGGAGAAAAAAAAAATTGAAGCTCCCATGTTAACAGCACATGGAAAAAAAACACTGAAGCTCCCATGTAAACAGCACATGGAAAGCTGGAATAAAGCCCCCCACGTCAGCCGTACGTGAAAGACCAGATCCAAGCCTCCATGTTAACCGTGCATGGAAGACCGGACTAGAGCCCCCATGTTAACTGTACAGGGAAGACCAGACTAGAGCCCCCATGTTATGTTCAATCCTAAAATATGGCTAGTTTAGGCCTTGAACGTAAAGTGGTGGATACAGGACAACGGAGAAGAGTTATCAAAAATAACTATCTTTATTAGCACAGCTAATTTATGGAACAAAAAGACTCCATAATTCAGAATAACAAAAACAAGCCAAAAATACAATAAAGCAGTGAGAGCAGGTGAGACGCTGGAGAGCTGTGACGAGGACGAGCTCTGTGAAGTGAGGACTTGACAACTTCTTCTTCCTCTTCCTTTTGAGGTTTAACGGCGGCTAGCCACTTTTAGGGCATTACCGCCATCTTCTGGTACCCTTTACCTCCTAGTGACTGAGCCCCCCTCTGTGATACACTCCTTGCCTCCAATGGGTTGACTCTGGACTTCCTGAATATTCACAATCCCCTTCTCTAATTCCTTAACCACATCCTCCCATTTCAAACCTTCCATGCCCAAGTGTTGAACCGCTACTCTAACAATCATCTTTATCCTCTCCGTTCTGCCCTTAACCATTGCCGTAGCATTAACTACTCCTGCCACAAAGGCCACAATACTAAACTTCTCCTCCCACACCCTCTCTCTATCCTCCTGTCCTACCCTTTCTGCCAACTGCCCTTCTCTAAACCCCTGTACCTTATCTTGACTTCCCTGTCCTAGCCGCCTCTCCATATGACAACTTACCCTCCCTTCTCACTCTCTGAACCACTACCTCCCTTTTCATCACCTCACAACCCCTAAACGCTACACTATGCTCCCCACCACAACTACAACACTTCAGCTTCACTCCCTCTCCACATTTCCCATAATCATGTTCCCCGCAACACCTTGCACACCTCTGTTTCTTCCTACACGTAACGGCTATATGACAAAACTCTTGGCACCTATAACACCTCAGTGGACTCTGAACAAACTCCCTAACCCTAAACACCATATACCCTACAAACACCTCACTAGGAACAACCTCACCTTCAAACTGAATCACTACTGCCTCCGTCTCTATTTTATCTGCTCCTCTCTTCATCCTTTCTGCACTCTTAACATTTCCTATTACGCACGTTTCTCTTCAAATCTCCCACCAGCTGCTCTACGCTAACCTCGACCGGTATCCCAACTATCACCTCCTTACGCCTGTATGCTTTCCCCAACGCAGTTGTGTTTCCGCGTCTCTGATTGGCCCGTGCGTTTCTGGTCATGTGACATGTGCGCCAATCGTGGGACTGCAAGTTTCTACACTGGTTAAGCTTAGGCGCTCTTTCGAAGTTGGTTAAGGTTAGAGTTTGTCTTAGAGCATGGCGATAGAACGCCTGCCCTTCTTTCGACGGTTAAGCTTAGGCACTCTTTCGAAGTTGGTTAAGGTTAGAGTTTGTCTTAGAGCATGGCGATAGAACGGCAGGTAGTTTGCAGGCTGTTAGACCCGGAAATAGGCGCATAACTTGCTGTCCCACGATTGGCGCACATGTCACATGACCTGGCCAATCAGAGCGCAAAACGGGAACGCGGAAACACAACTGCGTTGGGGAAAGCATACACACCCCCCTTACACCCCCCCTCCCTCTTCTCCCCTACTCTCACTACTTTACTTACACTAACTCCACCAATGCTCCTCATTTTCCTAGCCTTCTCCACCTGCTCTACACTTACAATTTTCTACAATCAGATTCCGACCCCTTTCCCATGGCCGTTCCCTACCCCACCGCCACCTCCTCCGCTCCCACTACCCGCCTCCTCTCCCGACGCCAAGCACACTCCATCAGGGAGCAGCAAGGCGGACATACCCATCGCCTCATATCCTTCATAGCCGTCAAACGTGACCCTGCATTCTTCACCCTCGATCCAGGAAACAAACCCCGGATACACCTTGCCATCCCCGGGGAACATCCCAGTAAACAGTTATCTCGACTGGGCAATTTACGTCTCTCTCGCTTTCGAAAACGCCGCTCCGGCACACCAGGACCAGACTCCCAGCCACACTGCATGCTGCACCCTCCCCCACACGCTTGTCTATCGACGACTAGCTGCCTCCTGGCCTGAAAGTGGCCCAGACCGGACTTGACAACTGCAGCCTGCACTCTGCATTTGTAGGGCGTGGTGCCTCATCACCACACCTGTGATCAATTAGAAAGCGGCCATTTTGGGGAGCTCCAGTAGCTCACCACGTACCGCGAGTGCTATTTCAGCGCCGTGGACAACCGCGCTCGCGCGGATCTGGGGCTGAGCGCGTTCGAATCCCGGACGGCAGCCGTGCCTTTCCCAGAGTGTCTACCCCCCCATCTGAACCCTTTCAGCCTGCTTCTGTCGGTCGAACTTGACCAAGTATGAATGAGAAGAAAAAGCGATAAACGCTAAAAGAACCAGGTGACTGGTCAAAGTAAAAAAAAAAAAAAGAAAGCGGCCATTTTAAACACAAGCAAAATAACAACAGAAAGAAAACAGTGTGTCAATCAAACCACCCATTAGTGACAACACACTAGTACTACCACAATGTGAATATGCACCACAGACAGTAAGTATCCCTCCACCATGTGAAAGTAATACGTAACAGTCATCTACAAGTAAACTTGACCATTAAACAGAGCTAGAACCTGTATAGTTTGATTTATTGATTGAAAACTTTATTAACAGATTGCAGAATGGGTACAATACAGTATGGCTCAATACAAAACAACTGCTAAGAGGATGCAGACCAGAAAAAGACTTTCGTCTTGTTTACATCGGGGTCCCCCATTTTCAATTCATCAGGACATTTATGACATACAAGACATACAGATATATAGAACTGTGTAGTAAAAAGAGATCATAAAAAATATATACATCCGAAGGGGAAGCAACTGTACATTGGTTTCAAGGTGAACATTAGGAAATGGCCCCTAGAAAATGTCCCAGAGTAACTCAGGAGACTGACAATGGAAGGGGCAGGTAACTATAAGATTTATTCTTCTTCCTGCTCCTTTCGTCCATGGAATGATATTTATGATTGTGTAATGAAGAAACTCTGATTGTATTGATTCCATGTGGCAAATAAAACTCTGAATCTGAATCTGCATGAGATCAGTACATTTTGTACATTTGTATTAATACTAGGGCTGTCAAAATGAATGCTTTAACTCTGGAGATTAATTTAAATTATTTAAAGCGTTAAGAAAAATGTATCTAGATTCATCTATGGAGTGAACAATTTTCAACGTTCTGAACTTTCAGCAGTATATTAGCTTGTTCTTTTTTTGCATTGACTCATGCACCTTTTTGAAAATCATCTGACATGAAGATGGAACACATTTTTGTTGTTAATATGATTTATATGACTGGTGGCCGCTGGCGCTGGTGCCTTGTGGGTCGCAGTTCACGTTAATAGGTCGAGTTGAAAATGTAATGCTCTGAGATGCTCTGGAGCAATCTCTCTCTGTCTCTCGGATCAATCAAATCAAATAATTAACACATGTATGTTGTCATTTTAAACAACTCACCATTCATTCATTATGCATCAGCAGCAGCTAAATTAATGTTATAGTTCACAACACAGCAGCGCGTTTTGAATCGCTAGCCTATTAATTATCGTCTCAGCAAGCACAGTCAATACTTTTTTCCGTAGCCGCATTTCGCGGAGACAGCTGTGTATAGCGAGAGAGAGAGAGAGAGAGAGCGAGAGAGAGAGAGAGAGAGAGAGAGAGAGAGAGAGAGAGAGAGAGACTCACTGTTTAGTTGAAACGTCCAGGGCAGGAGAGCTTGATAAACGTGTATAATCCACTGTTGATGTATTCCAGACCACTGTCCACTGTCTCCAGACTGCATCCGCCATATAGCTTGTTAGCCAAGTGTTAGCTTGTTAGCACAACACAAGTACATTTCTTTGTCCATTTTTCCGCGTCGAACAGACTGCAAACTACCTGGCGTTCTATCGCCATGCTCTAAGACAAACTCTAACCGTAACCAACTTTGAAAGAGTGCCTAAGCTTAACCGTCTAAAGAACTTGCAGTCACGGCACGCTCTGCTGCCTGCATCTCACAACAACACAACAACACAACTATCTCTCACCAACGGACCAACCTAGGAATAAGCTAGAATTGGAACATTAGAAATTGGATTCGGCCAATCAGAGATCGTCTCTGTGAAATTCTGCTACAGAAAAAAATACTGGCGTCGGCCAATCAGAGAGCGTCTCCGCGAAATGCGGCTACAGAAATTCTTGACGCTACTGGCTAGACCGCTTCAAATCGCGCCCGGATTCCAACATAATAGTCAT
Organism: Notolepis coatsorum; assembly: GCF_963971535.1. NCBI lineage: Eukaryota > Metazoa > Chordata > Actinopteri > Aulopiformes > Paralepididae > Notolepis > Notolepis coatsorum. Next base: position 66,083,220 of record NC_140171.1, read on the forward strand.
ATTTCAACGCACAACGCGTTATGCACTGATTGGCTGTGACGGATACAGCGATCAAACTGTGACGCGCACTCAGAGCGCTATCGCGTCTAGCCCGGGCCGAGAAATACGAAAAAATAAAAAAAATAAAAAAAACGTCACTTCCTGCTCAGGAAAACAAGTGTTTTTTTATTTTAGATAATAACGTTATATTGTGCATTGGAAATACAAACATACTTAAAATGAGTAAATATTATTCATTTTAAACATGTTTATATTATTTATAGGGCTATAAAACAAAAAACTAAAAAGTTTTATTTTCTTCTTCTCTGATTTAACAGCAGGTGGGGCGGCGCCCGTGCGCCCCTAGTGGCAGAGCCGCCACTGCTGGTAGCTCATACAAGACATTATCGTCCTCTAAGCCAGGGGTTCCCAAACTTTTCAGGCCGGGGCCCAGAAAATAAGGCGTCAGAGAGCCGCGGCCCAATGCACATCGTCTGGCTTTTTCTTTTTTTTTTTTTTTGCCAGGCGACCGATTTTTTAAGCCAAATATCACTTCAATCCTATTAAGTTAGTTCAAGTTAGTTATTCATTTATATGTGCTATTTATGAGAGGGCTAACTTGTTGCAAAATAATAATGATAATAATAATAGCCTCATTAAAATACTATTGTTGCTTCGGTTGTTTTCAGCGTTTTATGTGCATAATCTGTTATTTAGTTTGAAATGTTCGTTGAAATAAGTAGATTTTTCGTTTTTGTTTATTTATTAAGTTAATATAAAACCATATAGTCACATTTTAGAATACAATAGAATAGAATGTTAGAATACAACTAGAAACACTGTCCTGGCCTGCTTCTAAGTTCAGTGGCCTGACAAAAAAAATGTAAATAAAAAAAAAAAAAAAAAAAAAAAAAAAAAAAATTATTTTATTTTTTTATTTTTTTTAATCGTCTCGCGGCCCATCCGTGGCTGCTCGCGGCCCACCTTTGGGTCGCGACCCCGACTTTGGGAACCACTGCTTAAGCCAATCTGCACTTTAACATAGGCTTGGGTTGTTTTTATTTCTGTTAGCGCTGCAGATATAAGAAAGCGGTCTAGCTGAGTCAATGTTGATGGTTTTGTTGAACATTTGTATTTCACAGGAGAGAAACTGTATTCAAAGAAAGAATTGGGCGGCTAGGTGGTGTAGTGGGCAAGGCGCTCGCCACCAATGCAGGAGACGCTGGGTTCGAGCCCAGCTCTCCGCATTGCTATCAGATTGGCTGGTCGTTCATACTAACACAATTGGCAGTATTAGGGGTGGGAAAGCTGATGGGTGGGGATCGGACGTTGTGGACAGCGACTCCTACAGGTCGGTTGGTGCGCCTGCGCAGCATAATCAGGAAGCGACGGGGGCGGCGTGTCCCTCCCACGCAGACCCCCGCCGCTGAGAGATCGCGCTGTGCAGGTGAAAAGATGCGACGCTGCTTCCTCGAGTACCGGAGGGGGCATGGTCATGCTGGACCTACAAAAGGCCTTCGACACTGTCAATCACACCATTCTGATTGACAAGCTAAAAGCAATTGGTTTTGATAGTCTATCAGTGAGCTGGATACAATCCTACCTGGATGGGAGGGAACAGATGGTGGAGGTAAACGGTACCCTATCCCCCCCCCCCCTCACAGTGAGCTGTGGTGTTCCACAAGGAAGCATACTAGGACCGCTACTATTCCTAATTTATGCAAATGACATGTCGTCAGCTTGTGACTGCAACTTGTTCCTGTTTGCGGACGACTCAGCCCTGCTGGTCTCTGACAAGAACAAGTTACAGGTTGAAAAAGCCCTCAGCTCGGAACTAGGCAAAATCTGCATATGGCTCGCCGACAACAAACTACCAACGAACTCGATTCTTGTACCGGATCTCCTCTCTGGTAAACAAGAATACCCTGAAGACTCTAGCAGGAGCACTCATTCAAGGGTACTACGACTATGCTTGCACCTCATGGTACCAAAGCACCTCAAAGGCACTAAAAAACAAATTACAAACATCCCAAAACAAGCTGGTCAGACTACTGCTTGACCTGACTCCTAGAACCCACCTCACCCCTGCCCACTTTGACAACCTAGGATGGCTTAGAGTAGACGACAGAGTACAGCAACTTGCAATGGGCCTGGTCTACAAGATACACTACGCGACCAAGGTACCCATGTACATATCAAAATACTTCCCAAAGGTCAGTGAATACCACGATCACAACACCAGGGGGAGCTCCACAAATCATGTTAAACCCAGATTCGGCTCAAACAAGGGACTAAACACGTTTCGCAATTATGCCACATCAATGTGGAACGCCCTACCCAAAGCTGTAAAGGAATGTGAATCACTACCCACTTTCAAAAACACTCTCAAAAAACACCTACGGGAGACTGCAATTCGAAACTGGCCCCTACAAATGTCCTAACCTAGTTGTACAGTAAATTACCAAGTATGGCTTTGTCAGTATTCCAATGTACAGTGTACAATGTGTGTCCCCCCCCTACCCCCCAACCCCCCCCACCTCCAATGTACAGCCCGCACCCACCCACCCAACCCCACCCCACCCACCCAACCTCCTCCAATGTACAGTTCCTACGTCAAATGTATATACACTATTTTTCTGGACACTTTTGTATCACAAACAGTACTGTATTTGCAAATCTGATATGTCATAAATGTATAGATGTAGCAGTACTGTCTATCTGTATGTCATGTATGTCATATATGTTATGATTAATTGAAAATGGGGGACCCTGATGTAAACAAGACGAAAGCCTTTCTCTGGTCTGCATCCCCTTAACAATTGTATGTATTGAGCTGTACTGTACCCATTCTGCAATCTGTTAATAAACTTTTCAATCAATCAATCAATCACACGTGATGTAAGGCTTCGTCCACATTGCAGCCGGCTTGTGGGAGGCATGGCCTAACAGCGTTCGAGACAGGGGAGGGTAGAATTGGACGATACGCAATTGGGATGGGAGAAAAAATTTAAAATGGGAGAAAAAAAAAGTTGATAAAAAAAAGAAATGTTGTATTCGAAAAAAAGGAAAAAAAAAGAAAAAAAGCTATTAACTAATTCAGCGCCAGGGGTTGCTGTTTACCTTCTGGGTAGAACGCCATCGCTGTAAGTCAATGGGGAGACTGCGAAACTTGCGATTGTTTAAAATATATGAAATATTATAGCTATGGATCTAATAACACCGTCGATTGTCAGTGAGTTGCTTCTGGTCAACATGCAAAAAACTTTTCATCCGTACATTTCCGTTTTATACCGTTTTGAATATGAGTGTAGTTTGGGTGATTCTTAGTAATCCCAGGAAAAGACGTGATAATAGCCCTTTAGTGATCAAAGTTATCACATTGTCATTTTTCGCCTGATTATCGAATCTTCCTGAAATCAATGCTAGATTATCATTATTATCCTTCCTCATGCACCCATGAAATGGGGCTTGGACCAGTGCACCCCCCCCCCTCCTCCTGCCACCAACGGTAAACAGCACATACACATACACACAGACAGCTTCGATCGCGGGAGAAAAAAATATCAGATCAATGCAAGATTGGATATATAGTGTTCTTACCTTGTCTCTGATGTAATGCAAAAAGATTAATCCAATTCCTGATCGCCATTCCAAATATTGATCGCGTTTATTGATCGAACGTTATATTCGTTATAAGGCATAATCCACGCTGCTCTGAGTCTCCCCAAACTCCGTGTTATAACGTTAGTCATGCCGGAGTAGGAAAACCTGGACCCGACTTCTTAGATCACTGCACAGCCCAAGGGGGAGGGATTTCAATGATGTGCAATACCGGCTGGAAGGCGTAGGTGGCGGTATTTGCCCTTTGCGAGCTCAGACCCATTCCCAATGATAACATCAGGCTGGATGGATGAAAAATGAATGGATATAGCTAATAAAAGAAATAACGATTAAAACCTGAGATTTCAGGGCGCCCAAGTGGCAAACCATGTAACGCGCTACGTCGCAAAGCGGCCGACCCGGGTTCGATTCCCGAACCGGCGTCCTTTGCCAAATGTCTTCCCCCCGCTCTGTCTCCCGTTCTTCCTCTCTCTCTCTCTCTACCGGACTGCCCGGTAGTAAAAACTATAAAAATCTACCAAAAACACATTTAAAAAAAATAAACAAGATTTCTTGTGATTGGCGCTCAACGCATGGCGAGTTAACCCGACTTTTTCTGTGATTGGTGCTGAATGTGTTAAAATAGTCTTTGAATCTAAATATACTTTCTTTGTGTTGATTTTACATTAATTCCATGATTTTACTCAAGTAAATATCTGTTACAAGCTTCGGTCTTAAGTAGAAAAATGCGATTTCTAACAGCACTAATTAATACTGTTGTATTTTACTTTTTAATTTAACTTTTAGTAATATACTGTAGGCTGATGATAATAATGTTTATGTAAATACTATGTGCTGCTGAGACCAATGTCCGCAATGGTAATACGTCTGTATATAAGTCCTTGATAATTCTAGGATGCATGACTTGTTGTAACATGTACTGTATTTTAATAATTGTGAAATAAACTAAACTAAAACTAGTGCTGTCCGCTGTCAACACCACCATTCCTCCCATGTGTCAGGCTCCTCATTAACTTCCATTCATTTTGAGGACCAAGTCTAAATATAATACTTCTGAAGTATAAACAAACTATTCAACAATATTATTCTATGTAATGTATTTTTCTTAGTCATAGACCACTGCACTTCCACGTGACATTGAGCTCATGGAGGAGAGAGTGGGGGGAGAAAATGAATGAATGTGGATGAGAGCCTTGACATTAACACATTGGGTGCCATGCAGTATGCCCATCTTTACCACTCTCTGCCAGTGCTGTAAGCCTATGGAGTGGCTCACCTTCTTTCCAGGGCTATAACTTTTTTAATATTATAGCTATATCGACATTACTATGGCGCCGCCTAGTCCTACTGCCGGGGAAACCCCTGCCCGGGCTTCGACGCCTGGTCCTACTGCTGGGGAGACCCCTGCTCGGGGTTCTATGCCTGGTCCTACTGCCGGGGAGACCCCTGGGGTGTATTTGAAGGAAACCAGTCTTTCCCCATAGGTAGGTGCACCATTGTTCAGTTGACCAGACACAGGCGAGAGCTTATTTTTCTGTAGTTGAGTACTTTTTTTTCGCAGTCCGTTAGTGTATGGGATTGCAAATGCGATCTCTTCACACCACCACAGAGCTGTATGAGTACCACACTGATACCATAGTCACAAGCATCTGTTGTGACGGCGGTGGGCAATGCATAAGCATTACATCACGCGCAGGAGTGGTTTGTGAACAATAAACCATGCCTAGGGGTGGTCGTTAGGCCCGAGGCGCAGCCGAGGGTTGTTAGACCCCCATAGGCATGGTTTATTTTTCACAAATCACGACTGCAAGTGGTGTAATGCTTTTATACAACTGCCACATTCATCCAACCTTATTGCTATACAATAAACACACATTAATTGAAGATTTATTGAAAAAACCATCCGCCAGAAAAAGTTGTTCCCAAAAAAGAAAAAAAGAGAAGTTGCCTCCATGTGGAAGCAGCTCGGAAGTGCATTCAACTGTTCTCAGTAGGACATCCAACCAACTAACACATCCAACTGTCTTTCAACTAAGACATCCAACCAACTAACACATCCAACTGTATTTCAACTAAGGCATCCAACCAACTAACACATCCAACTGTCTTTCAACTAAGGCATCCAACCAACTAACACATCCAACTGCCTTTCAACTAAGACATCAAACCAACTAACACATCCAACTTTTCTTTAGTTTTTAATTATGAAGTTAGTGGTTGTTATTGGAATGATTGATTGATTGATTGAAAATTGTATTACCAGATGCAGAATGGGTACAATACAGTACGGCTCAATACACACAATTGTTAAGGGGATGCAGACCTACTTTCTATAGAACTTCATTCTTAGATGCTTCTATTGAAAGTAGGTAAAAAAAATAAAATATTGCAATTAATCAATCAATCAATTCGCGCGATTTTTATTTTGTTCTACAATGACTCATGATCCATCAATTACATCATCCAACATTGTTTAAGCAACTAAGACATTGTGTGTGTGTGTGTGTGTGTGTGTGTGTGTGTGTGTGTGTGTGTGGGTGTGTATGCGACCGAGTGAGTGTGTCTGGAAGCCAGACAGTGTGAGAGATTGAGCTCTGGCAAGGAAGGGGAAGAAAAAAAATTGCAAATTAATCAATCAATCAATCAATTCGCTCGATTTTTATTTTGTTCTACAATGACTCATTCATGACCCATCAATTACATCATCCAACATTGTTTAAAGGACTAAGACATTCGCTGTGACAGAATCGCTTTATATTTAGTCGTTATGACGCTATCAACATATCCATTTGTTAAAGATTATTGTCCGCCATCTTGTTTTTCCGAAAAATCCGCACGCCGGAGTGATGTGATTCGGTTGTGGGCGGGTCCTGGGACCAGGAGCGTGGATTGTGACAGATAAATACGTGTAAATGGACTGTTTCAGCCAATCAGAATCGAGAAATTTGCATGCCGTTGTATAAAGTTTCATACAACACCAACACTGTACTAGAAGAGATTGGTTCTTTGACTTTCAGAAAGGTCCAGCAAAACTTTTCCTCAACAAGACTCTCAGTGGCTCGTCTCACCCGAGTAAGTACGTGGAACGTAAAACACTGGGAGACACTAAACATAAACAATGGCCAACACAGAGAACAGAAAACAAGGAAGTTAAATAGACAGGAACAAATGACAAACAAGAAACACCTGGGATGATTACAACTAGAGATACATGGGAGGGGAAACGAAACAGACAGACAAATAACTACAGAAACAAAACAAGGAACTACAACTATGGAAACCAAGACAACCACATACAAGAATACGACCAAGACTAATACTAAATAGTGAACCTAATTCAATAAAAAACTAAACAAAACAAACAGGGGACATGAAGGAGAGCGAGAGAGAGAAGTGGAGAGAGAGAGAAGGGAAAGAGACAGAACACAGAAAGAAAGAGAGACAAGGAGAACAAATAATGACACAGGGAGAGGCAGAGCAGGGGATAACAGTCCATGGACAGACTGAACATTACACTATTACTTCTATTTTATCTCTTCCATTTTTGCTATTTGCTACTTCCCCAGTGCAGTTAACTACCATAGCAATACATACCAATGACTTTCCACAACCTGATACACCCCTCTTGTTCCCCTCAGTGCCGTCTGGGAGAAATGTGAGGCCCTGTGCGTGATTTAAACGCGAGCTCCCCCCCTAAAGGTAAAAAAATAATAATAATAATATTATAATTTTTTAATAGTTTTTTTATAATTTGTTTAAATTTTTTTTTGCATACAGCCAACGTATTCTTAAATATTAGCGCTGCCCGAGGCTGTGTGTGTGTGTGTGTGCATGTATGTGTCTAGATGTGTGTGTGTGTGTGTGTGTGTGTGTGTGTGTGTGTGTGTGTGTGTGTGTGTGTGTGTGTGTGTGTGTGTGTGTGTGTGTGTGTGTGTGTGTGTGTGTGTGTGTGGGGGGGGTATGTGTGTGCATGCATGTGTCTAGGTGTGTGTGTGTATATACTGTCTGTGTGTGAGGCCACATCCCAGACATCACCCCGTGGCACACACCCACACACAGGGGAGGTCCCAGACCTCAGAACCGCCTGGGAGACAGAACCCCCGGTCATGTCCATGAGGTAAAACCTAACGAAGAGATCCAGCCAACGTGTAGCAAAGGGCAATGCCCTCGCACAACCAATGTGACGGCCAAGAGAGAGACTCCAAGAGAGAGAGAGCGAGCAAGAGAGAGAGAGCGAGAGAGAGAGAGCACGAGAGAGAGCGCGAGAGAGAGAGAGAGAGAGAGAGAGCGAGCAAGAGAGAGAGAGAGAGAGAGAGAGAGCGAGAGAGAGAGAGCGCGAGAGAGAGAGGGAGCAAGAGGGAGAGAGAGAGAGCGAGAGCAACAGAGAGAGAGAGAGTGAGAGAGAGCAAGAGAGAGAGAGAGAGAGCAAGAGAGAGAGAGAGAGAGAGCAAGAGAGAGAGAGAGAGCGAGAGCAACAGAGAGAGAGAGAGCGAGAGAGAGACAGAGAGAGAGAGAGCAAGAGAGAGAAAGAGAGACAGAGAGAGAGAGAGATCCACGGCGGGAATAGAATAGAGTGCATTAAAAACTCACAAAACGTCCAAGAGGAAGGAGACAACCGTGGAGTTGACGAAGTTCACCACAAATCACCAGTCCATATTGTCCCCCCCGTTGGGATTAACTTGGGAGTCTGTTCTCCTGTTTATCTGCCACACGTTAGCACTCGATAACGTAGCTAACGCTAGCTAGCTAGGTTAGCTAACGGTAGTTAGCTGTCCCTGCCTTTAGCTACTAGCCGACATGGCTAGCCCAACTGAACCACATGTTAGCACTCGATAACATAGCTAAAGCTAACTAGCTGTCCCTGCCTTTAGCTAAGCCGACATGGCTAGCCTGACTGAACTTTCTAACATGCAACAACTTTCATCTTCAGTCCATCTGCCGAACAACCGTCCTCTTCGTCTTGGCATAACCTCCAATGCTGCACGCGCTCCCGTCAAGGCCAGATTAAGACTTCAGAGGCCCCTGGGCCAGATTCTTGTGGAGGCCCCCCCACACACACGTGCATGCACGCACAGTGGCGTTTTTATATGTCACTTTAAAAAATATATAGAATACCGTAATTCCTCTAATAGTAACCCCGGCTTGTATTTGTTTCAACTGTAGTGGATACCAGGCTTGTATTAGGAGGAGGCATGTATAAGAGAGAGGCCTATATTTTTCGTATCTCTTTTATTTTTTTTACTGAATGAATGAATGAAAACTTTATTTAACAGATTGCAGAATGGGTACAATACAGTACGGCTCAATACACACAATTGTTAAGGCAGGGGATGCAGACCTGAGAAAGACGTTTGTCTTGTTTACATCAGGGTCCCCCATTTTCAATTCATATAGACATTTATGACATACACAACATACATGACATTTATGGCATAGGGACATATAGGTATTTAGTACTAGTACTAGTGTGTAGTGTGGAGGCCCCTAGTCGCGTTATTTCTAAACCTAGCCGCATTTCTGGCAAGACGCTCTCTGATTGGCCGATGCCTGTTTCTACACTGGTTAAGCTTAGGCACTCTTTCGAAGTTGGTTAAGGTTAGAGTTTGTCTTAGAGCGTGACGGGCTGACGGCAAGTTCTTTTGACGGTTAAGCTTAGGCACTCTTTCGAAGTTGGTTAAGGTTAGAGTTTGTCTTAGAGCATGGCGATAGAACGCCAGGTAGTTTGCAGGCTGTTTGACGAGGAAATGGGCAAAGACACAGCTCGTCACGCGATTGGGCAAACATGTCAGTGGCCAATCAGAGAGCGTCAGTCAGTGCCAATCATTCAGTGTCACAGTATGACATTGATCTCCAAAATAAGAAAAAAAATAAAAATAAAATGTGGGGCCTCTAAGATAAGATAAGATAAGATAAGATATTCCTTTATTGATCCCCTTGGGGAAATTCAGGCATCATAGCAGCATGGGGGGGAGGGGGGGAGGGGTACAGGTAGTAAAACAACACAGTATACAGGTAGTAAAAGACAACACAGGCAGTGTAAACAATTTGATCAATATGGTCAATATAATTTACTATCTGACTAGCTGAGGAATATTCACATTATTCACAGTGTCACATAAGGTGCAGTATGCATGAGGTAGTGTTATAATTTACTATCTACTGAGTATACATTAATCAAAGTACCAGGGTAGTCTACTTTGTCCCCCTTGGGTTCCTATAAGTCCCAGGTCAATGTCTGGTAGCAGTCGCTGTCGCTGCCCCCTGTTGTGGGGCCTGGAGGCTGCTAGTCGCTGCCCACTGTTGTGGAGCCTGATGGCCGCTGGTATGAAGGACTGTCCGAGGCGGTTAGTTGAGTGTCGGGGGGGGATGAGTCTGTGGCTGAACGAGCTTCTCATCTTGACTAGCTCGTCGTAGAGGGGGTGGTAGGGGTTCTCCATGATGGCATCCAGCTTCCTTATCACCCCCCTCTCTACCATCACCTCAAGTCTAGGTAGCTCGACTCCCACCACGGAGCTAGCCTTCCTCACCAGCTTGTTGAGCTTGTTGGTGTCCCTTGAGTTGATGTAGCCTCCCCAGCATGCCACAGCATAGAAGAGGATGCTGGCCACAACAGACTGGTAAAAAGACTGCAGCAGTTTGTTGCACACATTGAAGGACCTGAGTCTCCTCAGGAAGAACAGCCTGCTCTGTCCCTTCCTGTAGAGGGCCTCTGTGTTGTCCGACCAGTCCAGTTTATTGTTCAGGTGTACCCCAAGGAACTTGTATGAGTCCACCATCTCCACATCCACCCCTCGGATGGAGATGGGAATCGGGGGGGGCCTCTTCTTGCCCCTCCGAAAGTCCACCACCAGCTCCTTGGTCTTACTGGTGTTGAGTTGGAGGTGGTTGCTGTCGCTCCACCCCACGAAGCTCTCCACCAGGGCTCTGTACTCCTCCTCATCATCGTCGGTGATGTAGCTTACGATGGAGGAGTCGTCTGAGAACTTCTGCAGGTGGCACCCGCTGGAGTTGCGGCAGAAGTCTGAGGTGTAGAGGGTGAAGAGGAAGGGTGACAGCACAGTTCCCTGGGGGGCGCCGGTGTTGCTCACCAGTACGTCAGACTGACTGTCCTTTAGTCTGACGTACTGTGGCCTCTCAGTGAGGTAGTCCTTGATCCAGGCCACCAAGCCGTGCTCCAGCTGCATCGCAGAGAGCTTCTCCGCTAGCAGTGACGGCTGGATGGTGTTGAAGGCGCTGGAGAAATCAAAGAACATAATCCTCACTGAGCTGTGCGGCTTCTCCAGGTGCGTGTACGCTCTGTGGAGCATGTAGATGATGGCATCCTCCACCCCGATGTTTGCCTGGTATGCAAACTGCAGGGGGTCGAGGGAGTCACGCACCAGGGGCTTGAGGTGTTGCAGGACCAGTCTCTCAAACGTCTTCATGACGTGTGACGTCAGAGCGACTGGCCTGTAGTCGTTGGGGGTGCTGGGACGTCCCTTCTTGGGCACCGGGACAATGCAGGAGGTCTTCCAGAGCTGGGGCACCCTCTCCAGCCTCAGGGAGAGGTTGAAAAGATGCTGGAGCGGTGCTGCCAGCTGCTCTGCACATACCTTGAGCACCCTGGGATTGGTGTTGTCCGGTCCTCTGGCCTTGTTTAGTGACGAGGGGCCTCCAAAAATGTTTAAAATAAAAGTAAAAAAAAAATAAACAAATATTTGGGGCCTCTAGTGACGAGGGGCCTCCAAAAGGCCTCGAGTGACGAGCGGCCTCCAAAAAAATAAAAAATAAAAGTTAAATAAAAATAAAAAAAATGTTGGGGCCTCTTGTGACGAGGGGCCTCCAAAAGGCCTCTAGTGACGAGTGGCCTCAAAATTTGTAAAATTAAAGTTAAAAAAAAATTTAAAGAAAATGTGGGGCCTCTAGTGACGAGGGGCCTCCAAAAAATAGTATATCTGCAGAGCCGCAGAGCCCGGAACAAGTCAGACACATTCTACAAACGTGTCTAATGTGAAATATATAAGCATGTAAGCAAAACTAGATTTTAGGTCTGTGATGAAAAAGGGCCTCGCGACCGCACTGCTCACACACCCCCTGAGGCGGCCCAACTTCCCCTCTTCCAGACTGTTTACCCTGACCTGGCTCCCTAGCCTCCACATTCTTGTGGGGCGGAGTGGCTCAGGGGTAGAGCGGGTCGTCCAATGATCGAAGGGTTGGTGGTTCGAATCCCGCTCAAGCCCATGTCCATCCCACTGCCGTTGTGTCCTTGGGCAAGACACTTAACCTACTTGCCTTGTATGCATGTGAATGAATGTTGGTAGTGGTCGGAGGGGCCGTAGGCGATGATTATTCGCCACGCTTCCGTGAGTCTGCTTCAGGGCAGCTCTGGCTGCAATTGTAGCTTACCACAACCGGTATGACTGTGTATGAACGAATAATGGACTCTGTAAGCGCTCTGGGGTCACTGGGGTGTCACGAAGAGCGCTATATAAATCCAATCCATTATTATTTTATTATTCACCGCCTTCAATTTCGGGGACTTTGCTTGGCCATTCAAGAGACCTTGCCTTGTGTGCAACCTCACTCAGTTAACTGTCTCTTCACACAATTCAGAATTATATACCACTCTGCTGCACTTAATTAATACATTCCTTCTGCATTGTAGTGTGGAAATGGCACAAAAGGTCTTACTGGGGAATCTGACCTATCTCCCCTCATCCGACACTTGTACTTCTCTCCGTTAATCATCCTGTTCAAAACTCAGCAACACTGACACGCTTGGCTCTCTCTGCCCATTATTGTACGGTGTCAGACACCCCGCTTCACACACACCTCCAGAGGCCTTGGAAGTCTCAACATCCCACTTGATTAGCACAAATAACACCTTTCAATGTTTCAAGAACACTCTACTGTTCAGTCATCTCACCTTATTTTAGTTATTGTGTTGAAGTATGCTGGAATAGTTATGGGACTAATATAAAACCATTATGTAATTAAGCATTACATCACACGCAGGAGTGGTTTGTGACCAATAAACCATGCCTAGGGGTGGTTGTTAGGCCCGAGGCGCAGCCGAGGGTCGTTAGACCCCCCTAGGCATGGTTTATTGGTCACAAATCACGACTGCACGTGGTGTAAAGCTTTTATACAACTGCCAGATTCATCCAACCTTATTTCTATACAATAAACACACATTAATCGAAGATTTATTGAAAAAACCATCCGCCAGAAAAAGTAGTTCCCACAACTCCATGTGGAAGCAGCTTGAAGTGCATCCAACCAAACTAACACATCCAACTGTGTATTATTGGAATGATTGAGAGAAGTTGCCTCATGTGGAAGCAGCTTGAAGTGCATCCAACCAACTAACACATCCAACTGTGTATTATTGGAATGATTGATTGAAAATTTATTAAAACGTTTTCTTTGCCCTATAGGAAAAAAACGTTTTCTTCGCCCTATTTTTTTATTTATTTCTTTTAGCCTAAACTTAACCAGTTGGAAACCAGGGGTACAGTAATAAAATTAGCAATCAACCAATCAATCAATTCAATAGACCATGCTCACTTAAAACAGCGCTGCTTCTCTCTCAGTCTGACTCCCCCGCCCCGCTGTTGCAGACAGGAGTGTGTGTGTGTGTGTGTGCGTGTGTGTGTGTGTGTGTGTGTGTGTGTGTGTGTGTGTCACAGTGTGTGTGTGCGTGTGTGTGTGTATGTGTGTGTGTGTGTGTGTGTGTGTGTGTGTGTGTGTATGTGTGTGTTTGTGGGTACGCCAGCGTCGGAGAGTGTGAGAGAGAACGCTGCAGTCGGAAAGTAGGAAGGAAGAAATTTAAATCAATCAATTAATCTATCAATCAATCCGCGATTTTTCTTTTGTTCTAGATTGAGTCAAGACCCATCAATTACATCATCCAACATTGTTTAAAATACTAACACGTTCCCCTTGACAGAATCGCTTTATATTTAGTCGTTATGACGCTATCAACATATCCATTTGTTAAAGATTATTGTCCGCCATCTTGTTTTTTCCGACGGAGTGATCCGGCGGAGTGATGTGATTCGGTGGTGGGCGGGTCCTGGGACCAGGAGCGTGGATTATGAAGGATACATACGTGTAAATGGACTGTTTCAGCCAATCAGAATAGAGAAATTTGCATGCCGTTGTATAACGGTTGTGACAACGTCAACTCAAACTTCGATGCCCCGAGGGAGATTCGAACGCGGGTCTGCCACGCTGCGTGCAACAACACAGAGTGAATTCACTTCTTTGTACCGTGTCTATGGGTCTTTTGAGGATGTGAGAGTGAGTTTAACCCATAGCACCGCTACTCACCCCAGCCCTTCGTGACTGTGCTTCATGATACCATCCTGGCACCGCTACTCACCCCAGCCTTTCTTGACTGCGCTTCACAATACCATCCGTTACACTCACCCTCCTTAAACTCACTCCACTCCACCCAAGGCATCCGGGTCAGTCGGCACCATTATAACGGTTGTGACAACGTCACCTCAAACTTCGATGCCCCGAGGGATATTCGAACACGGGTCTGCCACGCCGTGTGCAACAACACAGACCGCTATACCAAGAGGTGAATTCACTTCTTTGTACCGTGTCTATGCGTCTTTTGAGGATGTGAGATTGAGTTTAACCCATAGCACCGCTACTCACCCCAGCCCTCCGTGACTCTGCTTCACGATACCATCCTGGCACCGCTACTCACCCCAGCCCTTCTTGACTGCGCTTCACTATACCATCCGTTACATATATACTACAGAAGAGGGCTGTAAGAATCGCACATAAAGTGAATTATTGAGAACACACAAACATAATATTTATTAAATCTAGAATAATTAAACTTGAAGACATGGTTAAGTTTCAAACAGTGTTAATTATGTTTAGGGCAATAAATAAGATACTGCCAGAAAAGTTACAAAATCTTTTTAATTTAGAAAGTGAGTTTAGTAGGAGGAAATTCAATTTTAAACATCAGTTTGCACGTACCACACTTAAACAGATGTGTCCTTCAGTTATTGGTGTAAAGTTGTGGATAGCGAGCTTAAGGGATGTAATAGTGTTTGTCAATTCAAAAATAATTATAAAAAAATATATATTTAGTCAGTATGAAATTCAATTGTGAATCTGAATAGTGAGATCTTTTCTTTTCTTCTTTATTATTATTATTATTTTCTTTTCTTTTTCTTGTTTAATCTGTGGATTGTTTGTTTCTTTGTATATGGTATGAATAATTATTTTGTGTAAATTAGGTTGTACGCCGACCATCAAGTGAATTAGGAATTTATTCTTCTTCCTGCTCCTTTTGCCCATGGTAGAACTGTATTTATGATTTTGTATGAAAACTGTATGATTGTATTGCTTCCATGTGGCAAATAAAACTCTGAATCTAAATCTTGATTTAGCACAGGACAAATAACACTTTTCAATGGGTCTTTTTTTCCTTAAAGCAAAAGACTGAACGATATGTTTTCCTAACCGTGTTCATTTCAATGCCTGTCACACACACACACACACACACACACACACACACACACACACACACACACACACACACACACACACACACACACACACACACACACACACACACACACACACACACACACACACACACACACACACACACACACACACACACACACACACACGGAAGTAAAAGTATGCATTCTACATGATGTTTGTGTATTCCAATGCTTGGCAGTATTCAAACCTCAAACCACTGGCCTCTAAAATGTTATATTAAAGTGGTATGGGTTCCAGTTATGCTGCTCTGATTATGTCCCTTGAAGTTGACAGGCTTCTATGCACAAGTTTTTCTTCAAAGTAACTAGTAACTAATGGATTCAGATAAATGTAGTGGACATTTTCCTTTGAAATGTAAGTGGAGTAAAGGTACAACGTCTCCTAAAATGACAATACTTAGTACAAATACTTAGTTACTTTCCACCACTGCAATTTGTTTCACTTCAATCCGCATGGACTCATCTGGTTCCTCATCAGCTCTCTCTAGGTTGATGTCACAATTATTCGTCTTCCTTTCTCCATGATACTTCCCCAGTGGGGCCATCTTCCAGTCGTCTGAGATCCCCTCTTGCCCCTTCTAACTAATGGTGAACTCAAAACACTATGATACCATACAAAATACTTTTAATCCCACAAGTCTCAACTGAGTGCCACTATACGTGTATGACAGACAACAGACTAGGAAAGGAATCATACAAAGGTAATCTGTAGTACAAAGGGGAAAGCACATCACAGCACCATAATAAATAATGTAACAACAATGTGACTGTACTAGAATTAGTGGTTGTAGATGACATCAACATCAACACCTTTGCATAACAAGCATGTCACCAAAAGTGCTCGTCAGCTCGTTAAAAACATTATACATTGGATGATCCTCATTTTGTATAACACTCTTGAGCTTCCTACTCATTCTTTGCTCCATGATCACGTCTGTCACGTTGTTACTCAAGTTTTTCTGTAGTAGTTAGTAGTCCAGAGGTAGTATTTCCCCAGAAGGTGGTATGGCTTACAAATTCAGACGGAGCCATCGCCTGAAGCCTTATGTAGTACATATCCAAATTTCATAAAGATCCATTCAGAAATGAGTGATTAGGAGTGATTTTGATAAACTGTGTACAAAGAAAAACTCAGAAAAACTTTCTTTGGCTTCCTGAATTTTGTTGTTCACCTAGATCCCTGATTCACACATCCCCACATGGGGTATCATTGGAAGCCACACTCATTGGCTACAACGATCCACAATCATTTTCGAGATCGGATCTAGATTGACGGAACTACTGCCGCCTGAGTTGGGAGTGGTATTTTGCGCAATACCGTGTACTTTGCACAAGCCTCAAATACCGGCATGTAACTCAAGAACCGCTGAACGGATTTCGTCGGATTTTGTCACTATCGACAGGCAACAGATAAGCCTTCAATTCGATATATATATATATATTGGGTAGCACTTTATAATAACACCCTGTTATAATACATTTATAAGGTATTTGTAGATAATGAACTAATCATGAACAAATCATTTATATACATTCGTAAATTATTATTAAATCATTTATAACTATATTTGTATAACATTTACAAATTAGTTCTACATTATTTATAACTCATTATCAACATTGTTTGTACTTGATTTGTTCATCATTAAATAATGTTGTTTAATGTGTAGTAACACATTTGTAGATGCTTTGAAAAATGGATATGAAAAAACGACTATACTGTACCTCCATTTATTTGTTCATGTTCAACAAATGATTTGTTAAGACATTCATAAAACATCTATAAATCGTACTTGATGTGGTGGGCGCTAACGTTACATTTGTTCCTAATGTGTGCTCAGTGCTCAGTATATTGCGGTATGTGATGATGACACGACACACAAGAGTAATAATTATTTGTATTTTCAGGCTGTATCGGCGCCTATACAGTCTGAAAATACAAATAATTATTACCCTTGTGTTCATCTCATACCGCAATATACTGAGCACTGAGCACACATTAGGAACAAATGTAACGTTACCGCCCACCACATCAAGTACGTCTACACAACATATAAGAGTTGTTTGTAGGTCGGAAATGATGGAATAGATTTACCAACAAAAAAGGTGTTTAACCTGCTCATACCTTATTAAAAGCGTGGGGCAGGAGCAGCACGGATAACTTGGTTCTGCATGTATCGTGCTTCCATTCAAACAGATGGCAACACACGCGATGTCAAGTCTCACTCGCTAGATACTCTACCTGGCCAGGGTACTCCTGGGTCCTAGTGCCCCCCCCATGTTATACTATATGTCATGCACATGTATTTTATATGTTAATAAAATTGCATTTATCTATAGTCCTAATTCTGTCACTGTTTGATGTCACAAAGAAGGGTGTATCCGAAAGCTGTCTACAACATTTGTAACAGGTGATGAAAAAGTAAACAAATAATTAACTGTATTAGACATTTGTTAATGATGAATAGGCTTCACTTCAGATTAGGGCACACAATAGCATCTGCAAATGATTTATAGATGTTTTATGAATGTCTTAACAAATCATTTGTTGAACATGAAAAATAAATGGAGATACAGTATAGTAGTTTTTTCATATCCATCTACAAATGTGTTACTACACATTAAACAACATTATTTAATGATGAACAAATAAAGTACAAACAATGTTGATAATGAGTTATAAATAATGTAGAACTAATCTGTAAATGTTATACAAATATGGTTATAAATGATTTAATAATCATTTATGAATGTATATAAATGGTTTGTTCATGATTAGTTCATTATCCACTAATACCTTATAAATGTATTATAACAGGGTGTTATTATAAAGTGCTACCATATATTGTATTACAAAATATGCACACCCGAGCCACTAGGGGTCGCCAAAGTGCCAGAAAAACGTCCAATATGTGGGACGTTGCTTAATAGCCATTGATTACACCGCTACGGGGCCGAGGACAGTATGGATGGATGTGATCAATAAAATATCAATCTGAGAATATCTGTGTTTGGCACAAAATCAGGGAAGGCAGAGTGTTGTGGAAAGGGATTGCGTCCATGAAATCAAAACGATGCGATACAACATTTATATTAATCAAGGACAGAACAGCCTTTTCCTCCTCGGCTCATAAACACAAGAAATTAACTATAACTTCATCACGTTAGTGAAATGCATTG
Organism: Notolepis coatsorum; assembly: GCF_963971535.1. Taxonomy (NCBI): domain Eukaryota; kingdom Metazoa; phylum Chordata; class Actinopteri; order Aulopiformes; family Paralepididae; genus Notolepis; species Notolepis coatsorum. The sequence continues at coordinate 66,101,516 of NC_140171.1, forward strand.
TGTGCCACTACAGTTGGCATTGTGCTGCAGTGTGTGTGTGTGTGTGTGTGTGTGTGTGTGTGTGTGTGTGTGTGTGTGTGTGTGTGTGTGTGTGTGTGTGTGTGTGTGTGTGTGTGTGTGTCTGTGTGTGTGTCTGTGTGAGCATTGCCACATGGCAATATATGGTAACACGGAAGTAGTGACGCCAAAGGCAGGAAGAAATGTGGAGAACACTGACAAGAGGGGAGGGAGCGATGGTACTGAATGAGGAGAGATAAAGAAGAAATGGGAAAATGAGAAGAAAGGAAAAGACACAGGCTTTCGTAATAGTTGAAGAGAGACTTTATATATGAGAATTTATTGTGCAGAAAATAAAAATACTCAATACTGAAATGGAAATGACAGGTTATTCATTTTCTTTGTTTGTTTAGTTGGGTTGATTGGACACTTAGAGATGTTTGCTTTTGGTTCATGTTTGTGTAGGATGACAATGACTCGTTGAGTTAAACTGGATTTTTATATGTTTACTGTATCAATAATTGTATGGTCTTCTGTGAATTTGACTTATTTCCTTTATTTTGTTGTTAAATATATTTTTTTATTATTTACTGTATTAATGTATTGTTTGTTGTAATGTTGATTGTGTGTGGACCCCAGGAAGATTAGCAAACTGCTACAGCATAATCTAATGGGGATCCTTTACATAAACAAATAAATATGACTGAATGTCTGTAAGCATGGGATCGTGTTTTTATTGTAAGTGCACGTGTTTCCGAGTGACTGCATCTGTGCTTCATTTGCTGTTAGCCTTTGAACTCATAAATGTATCTGTGTTTGTTTGTCAGTCCATCAGTGTGTGTGTGTGTGTGTGTGTGTGTGTGTGTGTCTGTGTGTATGCGCATCTTTTCCCATCATTGGATATATTATCCATACTCCACCCATCGACACACACATCCCAGATCAGACACCAGATGTTCTGTTACCGTGGAAACAGCTACACCTTCATCTGCCCTTCCATCAGGATACCCCCCCTCCTGTCCTACTTTCTGGATGATAAATAAGTCACACTATACCTGAATTAATCATTATTTCAAGGACTTGACTTGGATTGATTGATTAAAATTGATTTGGTGATGAGAGATGAAGTGCATAATAATATGTAGTACTGAAACGTAACAAACAACCCAGTTGGTGACATGTAAAGGGAAAAGTCTATGATGAATTAATGATCCTGAACAATTCAGTTAACCTCTTAAGCCCGGAGCCTATTTTCTGAAAATCCACCTAAGAATACATACCTAAGTAAATGGAATATTGCTCCACTTCTACAAGGACCATTTGCATATTCTTGGTATCTAGGGATATCTATGGACCTCAGTGAATGTATTCCCAGTGTCAGAAATATTGTGTCGATTAGGCTTGCTTAAATTGTGATGAAATAAAGGAGAATATAAATTATGATTTTTCTTTGCATCTTTGAGAGTGAATAACACCATGCTAATAATGACAAAACAAAAAAAAGTTCAGTCCCTTCTTGAGATCATGTGTACACAAAATCTAAGGAAATGAATAAAGGGAAGATGATTAAACAGAAGGTTCTATAGATACAGTACTGAATTCTCCCATCCGGACCAATGCAATTTGAAATATTATTATAGAATATAGAATAGCAGGCTTATAAATCACCTTAAGTTATTATAGCCAATTCGCACATTTATATATATACATATATTATCTTTCAAATGGCAGAGTTAATTTTGGATTTAGTATCAACAGGCGTGCATAAGAACAGATAATGAAATCTACTGTAATCTACTGTACTTTTTTATTTTCACCACAGTGCAACCGTTTTGAAACTAATTTCAGATCTAATTGTTGCTACATGCTAACAATAGGGAAGAGAAACGAACTGTGTTTCAATATTTGTCAATAACATTACATTTTGTGGTATATTATCCCGAATAGTTATAAAAAGAAAAGATACAGAACTATGAACCTTGAACCCCATTGAAAAATTTGAAAAAAAAACTACAATTCCCATGATGCAAGGTTTTCCAAAATGGTCGCCTCTCGCAGAATATACAGACATTTCGAAAAGGAAAATCTATCTAATAACACCTATTCCTAAACTAACGTATTGATGATAATATACATTATACATGCTGTTGTGACATGGTTATGATGTTTATACTTGAATACATTTGAAAAAAAGAATCGCTACTTTTATAGAACTGTCTGGAAATATTGATTTATGACCAGATCTAATTTCGGGACCGGTACCGGTCCCGTTGGGTCGAAGAGGTTAATATCTATAAACATTAGGGATGTCCGATATTATCGGCCGACCGATATTATCGGCCGATATCGGCAGTAAAATGTGATATCGGAAAATATCGGTATCGGTTTAAAAAAAAAAAAAAACAATAACAATATTTGTTATATATATATCCAGTGAAATGATTAGTTACCTGAAATTATTCAGTTTTTTGGGGGGGGGGGGGAAACCCTGCATATATCGGTATCGGTTGATATCGGTATCGGAAATTAAGAGTTGGACAATATCGGAATATCGGTTAAAAAGCCAATATCGAGCATCCCTAATAAACATAGATTACAGTCTCCTTAATAAATCACCATGGGTACATGGGTAACTATCCTAGAGTCCTAGGAGTTGTTCCATTATTCATCGTCTATGCCGGAGCAGCTCTGGGATTTGTCTCTTGATGACATCATGACAGTTCTTCCTGGTGTTCAGCTTGGAGAGAGACTTCACACATCAAAACTGAGCTGTACAGTATTATACATAAACTATATGTGAATTCTATTTTTGGGTGGATTTTCACTTGCACATTGTGCTCGAAACACACACACACACACACACACACACACACACACACATACACACACACACACACACACACACACACATACACACTCCACATTCACCAAAGTGCCCACACACACAATACTGCCAAAATGAATGACTAATGCAACACTTATTGCTCTGTGACTGCTTGAGCCACATCTCAAGACTCATTCAGTGACACAAACATGCATGCATGCACGCACACACACACACACACACACACGCACACACACACACACACACACACACACACACACGCACGCACGCACACACACACACACACACACACACACACACACACACACACACACACACACACACACACACACACACACACACACACACACACACACACACACACACACACACACACACACTCACAGCTGGTGGCGTGGGTGTGTGTGAAAAAGGGAAGCCTCCTGTGATGTGTGGCCCAGCTGTCCAGTAGGCTTGGAAGCTGGTGTGTGTCCAGATAAGGCACAGGAGGAGGAGGAGAAGGAGGAGGAGGAAGAGGAGGAGGAGGTGTGAGGTAACAAGAACAACAACAAATGACAGACCATGGAACCCCTCCCTTACTTACTCATCTGTTTATCTGTCTGCATCTCCTACTCTCCATCTACTGTACATGTGCACCTCTCTGTGCGTATCAATTGTGTGTGTGTGTTTGCATCGCTGCCCGTCCCTATGCTCGATGCCCCACTTTTCAGTTGTTCCTCTGCTTTTTATTTCCAGGGAACCAGAGTGTTCCACATTCACGTTGAGCTGCCATTCAGCACAATTTAAATAACCAATTAAGTGCTATGGCTTTTTAGTAATTATGGATCTAGGCCTTTAAAGCCCCAATGTGTGATTTTTGTTTTGCCATATGTGGGGTATATTCACAAACATAATTGAATAGTTTGATCTGTAAATGGAAATTTTGTAACTTCATTACCCTGTTGTAAATTCTCCAGTAAAACTCATATTTACTGATTGTAAAGATCATTCAATCAATTAAAGAATCCATTCTTGTTTTTGGCGGTGGGGCTATCCATTTATTTACGAATCTAAATCACTAGTGAGTTGTGGCACGATTGAAGATTTCCTCCCCTGCCTGGCTACCCCACACCGAAGAGTAAAATACTTGTACAAACTGGAAGTATATGTTCCTGGCTCCAGAAGCACAGCTAATTGATTAATTAAGCATTACATCACACGCAGGAGTGGTTTGTGACCAATAAACCATGCCTAGGGGTGGTTGTTAGGCCCGAGGCGCAGCCGAGGGTCGTTAGACCCCCCTAGGCATGGTTTATTGGTCACAAATCACGACTGCACGTGGTGTAAAGCTTTTATACAACTGCCAGATTCATCCAACCTTATTTCTATACAATAAACACACATTAATCGAAGATTTATTGAAAAAACCATCCGCCAGAAAAAGTAGTTCCCACAACTCCATGTGGAAGCAGCTTGAAGTGCATCCAACCAAACTAACACATCCAACTGTGTATTATTGGAATGATTGAGAGAAGTTGCCTCATGTGGAAGCAGCTTGAAGTGCATCCAACCAACTAACACATCCAACTGTGTATTATTGGAATGATTGATTGAAAATTTATTAAAACGTTTTCTTTGCCCTATAGGAAAAAAACGTTTTCTTCGCCCTATTTTTTTATTTATTTCTTTTAGCCTAAACTTAACCAGTTGGAAACCAGGGGTACAGTAATAAAATTAGCAATCAACCAATCAATCAATTCAATAGACCATGCTCACTTAAAACAGCGCTGCTTCTCTCTCAGTCTGACTCCCCCGCTGTTGCAGACAGGAGTGTGTGTGTGTGTGTGTGCGTGTGTGTGTGTGTGTGTGTGTGTGTGTGTGTGTGTGTCACAGTGTGTGTGTGCGTGTGTGTGTGTATGTGTGTGTGTGTGTGTGTGTGTGTGTGTGTGTGTGTATGTGTGTGTTTGTGGGTACGCCAGCGTCGGACAGTGTGAGAGAGAACGCTGCAGTCGGAAAGTAGGAAGGAAGAAATTTAAATCAATCAATTAATCTATCAATCAATCCGCGATTTTTCTTTTGTTCTAGATTGAGTCAAGACCCATCAATTACATCATCCAACATTGTTTAAAATACTAACACATTCCCCTTGACAGAATCGCTTCATATTTAGTCGTTATGGTGCTTTCAACATAACCATTTGTTGTTCGCGATCCTGTTTTCTCCCGGAGTGAGCCGGGGAGGGTTATGTGATTTGGTTGTGGGCGGGTCCTGAGCCCAGGACCGTGGATTGTTGTCAATAAAGACGTGTGAATGGCCAATCAGAATCGAGAAATTTGCATGCCGTTGTATAATTAAAGCTAATGTATTGCTTGTGTCCAATGTGTGACATCACAAAGGACAATATCAATGAACAGCTTTGTTGAGATATGTTCATCTGAAGACTTTAAACCTTGGCCAAATGCAAGGAGTACAGTACTAAATAACATTTCAAACAGCCAAATCCATACAAAGACTAGACTTAAAACCCACATTTATAGTATAAATATCTCCTTTATAGTATACCATCATGAATCCATGCAAAGGTATGGATTTATTTTATATACTATCATCAACAATACAAATTGTACAATTATACATATGTTTTATAAATTGTTCCTTGCAGCAGTATTAGTAAATACAAATGTATGAAAACGCACCATGACAATTGCATTACAGAAAAGTCACACTGTAATTTGCACTAGAAAAAAACAAATACCATCAACCATAAGAAACACACAATGGGTCTCATTCTCCAACATTTCCCAAAGACTTCTCTTAGGGCAACCATCTTGGGACCGACTAAGATAGAACCGAGAGACAAGATCACTCTGATTCCCCAACGCGTGGGGAAGGTTATGTGGCCCAAACAATCCAGCTGGGATGCCGGCGATGAGGAATGTCACTATGAACGTGCGTTCCCATCTAGGTCATTTGCATACAAGACATGCCTCCGAGAGCTCCTTATAAGCCAGGCTCTGTGCCGTGTGCAAATGAAATCGCAAAAGGTCGAGAGTTTAGACAGACCTGTCCAGCTCATTAAATGCAACTGATGCGATGCAGCCGTGTACAAATGATGGCGGAAGTGCTTTGCGACCGATCAAAATGAGATTAGATTCATGTATTGTCATCATATATACAGGCTACTACAGCTTGTGACCACCTGCCGCACACACACACACACACACACACACACACACACACACACACACACACACACACACACACACACACACACACACACACACACACACACACACACACACACACACACGCTCGCAGTACTGTATAGTCTACGTGCGTAATATTATTCGAATGACTTGTTTTATTAGGAAATCACAGATACTGCACTGCCTATAGTAGTACAGTCCACCAGTCCGCTGCCCGACTCTGGCGGCCTTAATATGTGTACTGTACTTACTGTACATATAGGGCAGAGCATATATATAGTATCTACTGAATCCTAATTAAACAAGTAATTAGAATAATATAAGCCTACTGTTCATTCATTAGATAGGCTACATAGTGTATTCCAATATCTGTTTTATTGATTAATGATATATTTGAAAGAATGCAGGTTATAGCTATATAAAACAAATGTCTGTCCCATTGTACCAATCAATGGGATATATTGCATGTTGGCTATAACCTGCATTATTTCAAATGTATAATTAATCAATAAAACAGATATTTAACAAATAATGAATACAAATTCCACAGAAGGCATTAAATAATTATTATTTTCAATCATTTCACAATAATTGCATAATTGTGTTTGAATATCTGAGTAATTAAGTAATTATACATTTGTCCAAAATAGCTGGTTCAGATATTGATATTGATCAGATTAATCCATATTATAAATTTTTCAAAATGCGTAATTTTTTATCGTACAAATATTGTCATATTTATTTTAATTATGATTAATTAATTAATTCCAAGGAGGCCTGTAGGGTTGACATGAAGGAATCACTATGATTCCTCCCAAATAAAGCCCTTAAGAAAACGGGGCACACCAGTCTGTCAAGTTAAGTGTGCTCCTCAGCACTCCTAAATCCTGCTCTCAGCCACGGCCGAATCCAAGCTTATGGACGGTTGGGGAATCCCACAACCGGCCCTAAGATGTCTCAAATGGCCCTGAGAGCAAATTTCTTGTCGTAAGTCCGTTGGAGAATGATATCATATTTTGACCATATCGCTCTATAGAAGCATAGTGCATCTGGATAGGTTGGGCTTGCCAAAAGTCGTTCATTGTACATAGGTACGATCAGAGAAAATAGGAATACCAAAAAGGCAGGCTATAAACATTTATTCAGAAAACATTTCCTGGAATGTGTTCACTCAATATTTCAAACCTTTTATTTATACTCGAAATAAATTAGTTGAGGTTGCCCTCGTTTTCAGTGGTGTCCAGTTACATGCCAGTTAAAATAAATAGTTAAAACACAGATGAATGGGGCGCTCTAGTAGAACACCATGTAACGCGCTGCGTCGCGAAACGGTCAACCCGGGTTCGACTCCCGGACCCGGCGTCCTTTGCTGAATGTCTTCCCCTGCTTTGTCTCCCATTTCCTCCTCTCTGTTACGATACCTCCACCAGGCCAGGAGAGGGCGCTCTCCACCTGAGAGAGGCGAGTCATATGTAGAGACGGTAGAAGGAGACTGAATGATATGCATCGTATGCTAGTAGCTGGACTTGATGCGAGTGTTCAATAAAGTACACAACTGAATACCATCAGTGTCATACTTGATAGCGAACACCAAACATGGTGTCAGAAGCCAGAACCATGCCAAGAGGACAAGTAAGACAAGGATAAAGATGAAAAAAAGAAATAAAAAATACGTCGAACGATAACCTAACCAGTAGCCGCACGAACAGCTAACTTGCTAAGGTAACGACACGGACAGCTAAGTGGCTAACATGACGACGTACAACATCCCAGTTCCAGAACCAATGGACATGAAAGGAGACGTCTACAATAACTGGACGTTTTTTCGTGCACAATGGGAAAACTATGAAATAGCCACGGGACGAGATAAAAAGGAAATGAAGGTACGAGTGGCTACTCTACTAACTATTATGGGTAAAGAATGCCATCAGCTACAACGACACCTACACATGCAAGATGAAGACAGGGATGACGTAGTGAAAATACTACAGGCATTACAGGCACATTTTGAACCAAACAGGAATGTAATATATGAACGATTTCTGTTTAATGACTGTAAACAAAGCCAATGTGAAACGTCAGACCAATATGTAGCCAAATTGAGGAAGCTAGCAGACACATGTGAATTTAATGCACTAAAAGAAGAGCTCATTCGAGACAGGATAGTCATGGGCACCAAAGATTCCAGTGCACAAGCACGAATGCTGAGAGAACCAAAACTCACACTAATGAAAGCAATAGACGCGTGTAGATCCAGTGAACAGACACAAATCCAAATTAAGAAAATAGGAGGAGAACAGGAGGCTGTACATTACGCTTCACGGGGACGCAGCTTTGAATCAAGCTATACCTCACGAGGACGTCAGTCAGAACCACGTACCCAGAAGACGTATAGGCAACCCAATACTTACAGTGACACCAAACACAGACCACAAAAAGACTCTCTCTGCCACTACTGTGGATCAATGCATGAGAAGGCCAAATGCCCAGCATATGGGGTCACCTGTAAAGCATGTGGCAAACGGAATCACTTTGCCCGAGTGTGTAAGAAGGACCAACACAAACCTCAACTACACATGATGGACAAAGAGGGAGACTCGGATGAACAATCAGAGGAAATGTGGTATATCTCTCAAGTGAACTCACTTGAAAACGCTACAAACAAATGGTTCATTAATCTCAAACTAACAGCACAGACGCATAAACCATTGAGTTATGATACCAGCGAGACTCTGAAGTGTCAGCTTGACACAGGATCTACAGTCAATGTAATGGGCTTCACTGACCTACAACGCATCCTACAGGACGGGAACCCGAACCTACTACACAGCGAAGCCACACTGAAGCTATATGATGGCACACTGATAAAGCCCAGAGGAGAATATGAACTCAAAGCGGATCACGAAGGGACGATATACAACCTCAGATTTCAGATAATGGATACAGAGCAGACCCCACTGCTCTCAGCGGAAACCTGCATGAGACTGAACCTGATCAATGTGAATCATACACATGTAATTCACAGTGTTGACATCCAGAGCCAGCCGAACACAGATAATCCCCAGACAGCAGAAGAGATTATTTCTAAATATGAAGATGTCTTTGAGGGGCTTGGCTGTCTACCAGGAGAGTTACACCTGGAAATAGACCCCAAAGTGCAGCCAGTACAACAACTGCCACGACGGACGCCTATTCCAATAACAGAGAGGGTAATCAAAGCCATAAGAGCAATGGAACAGGGAGCCATCATAACCAAGGTCACAGAGCCGACGCCATGGATCAGCAACATGGTGGTCACAGAGAAGAAGGACAAACTGCGCATATGCCTTGACCCAGGTGCACTAAACAAGGCTTTGTTGAGGTCACATTACCAGATGCCCACGGTAGAAGAAGTGTTACCAGACATAGCAAATGCAAAAATATTTTCGGTGCTGGACGCCAAAGATGGATACTGGCAGGTGAAGCTAGATGAAGCGAGCAGTCATCTAACCACATTCTGGACTCCCGAAGGACGATACAGATGGCTGAGGATGCCTTTTGGTATAAAACCAGCAGCAGAAGAATATCAAAGGAGGCAGCATGAAATATTGGTGGGCCTAAAGGGGGTGAGTGTGATAGCAGATGACATTTTGGTGTACGGATGTGGAAACACCAATGAAGAAGCGATGGCTGACCACGACGGAAATCTCAGAGCCCTGCTGCAGAGAGCCAGAGAGTCCAACTTGAAACTCAACTAGAAGAAACTCAGGCTGAAGCTTCCCAGCGTGACATACATGGGTCATCGTCTCACGGCAGAAGGTTTGTGTCCAGATCCGGAGAAAATCACTGCCATCCAGAACATGCAGACGCCGACAGATGTCAAGTCACTCCAACGGCTGTTGGGGTTTGTTAACTATCTGTCAAGGTTCCTACCTAGTCTATCAGACGTATGTGAACCACTGCGACGACTGACCGATAAAGACATAGAATGGACATGGTTACCGAAACATGACGCAGCACTAGAGAACATAAAACACTTGGTCACACACCACCCAGTACTCAAATACTACGATCTCAAGGAAGAGGTCACCCTCCAGTGTGACGCCAGCGAGACAGGCCTAGGAGCAGTCCTCCTACAACATGGACAACCTGTAGCATTCACCTCCAGGACGCTGACGCCCACAGAACAAAGGTATGCACAGATAGAGAAGGAATGCCTAGCCATTGTGTTCGCGTGCGACAAGTTCGACCAGTACATACATGGCAGAGACTATATCACAATACACACTGATCACAAACCACTGGAAATCATCTTTAAAAAGTCTTTACTTTCAGCACCCAAGAGGCTACAGAGGATGCTGCTCAGACTACAGAGATACCAACTACAGGTGATATACAAACAAGGCAAAGACCTACATGTGGCCGACTTCCTATCCAGGGCGCTACTACCCAACACGGTGCACACAGAGATGCAGACACCAACCACGATCTACGCCATGGGCCTCACTACGAAGGAAATAGAACACGTAGAGCACGCAAGTAACATCAACATCTCCACACAGACGCTGAAAACCATCAAAACTCAGTCAGCACAAGACCCAGTGTTTCAAACACTACAAGCGAGAGTCATCAAGGGATGGCCAGAGTACAAACAGGACGTAGGCCACTTACTACATCCATTCTGGACCTACAAAGAGGAACTCACGGTCGAAAATGGACTTATTTTTAAAGGGGACAGAGTACTCATTCCTACAGTGTTACACCCCATGTTCTTATCAAAGATTCACACAGGCCACTCAGGCGTAGAAGCCAGCCTCAGGAAAGCCAGAGAGACCGTCTTCTGGCCAGGCATAACGAACGACGTAAAGAACTTTGTCAATGACTGCTCCACATGCAACGCAGTCCAACGAAGACAACAAAGGGAAACACTGATTCCCCAACCAATCCCTCACATCCCATGGTCAAAGGTGGGAATGGACTTGCTCACAGTCAACAAGTCCACATACCTCATCATGGTGGATTACTACTCAGATTACTGGGAACTAGACGAGCTGGCAGACTACACATCATCTACCGTTATGGAATGCTGCAAAAAGCACTTCAGCAGACATGGAATCCCTCACATTGTGTTCACGGACAATGGGCCTCCGTTTTCAGGAATAGACTTTCAATGTTTTGCGCAGGAATGGGATTTCAGCCACAAGACATCATCACCCTACCACAGTCAGAGCAACGGCAAAGCAGAGGCGGCAGTGAAAATAGCAAAGACTCTGCTGAAGAAGACCATCCTGGATGGAGAAGACCCATGGAAAGCCATCCTGGCATGGAGGAACACTCCAACAGAGGGTCTAGGGAGCTCTCCAGTGCAGAGACTCATGTCCAGGAGGACACGGACACTCCTGCCCACCAGGGACACGCAGAGGAAGCCCACCGTGGTGAGGAATGTCATTGAACGGAAGCAAGCCAAAACAGTGACAATGAAACGCCAATATGACACACAAGCACGGGACATGCCTGTGATCATCCAAGGACAAACTGTGAGAGTCCTGCTTCACCCCAAAGACCCAGACAGTAGATGGTCACTCGGAACATGCATCGATCAACACAGTGACCGCTCTTACATCGTTCTGGTAAAGGGAAGGAAATACCGCCGGAACCGAAAGGACATCCGGCCAGTGACAGAAAAGATCCATATATCCCCTGGGGAAGAACTAATCGACTGGGATACAGAGACTGATACAGACACACCAGAGAATAGAGAACCACAGGTCGCAAGGGGGGAGTCAGAATATCACCAAGACACCCAAACCCCAAAACACACTAGAACCAGATCCAACATTCAGAGACCTGTGAGATACTCAAAAGACTATGTAACATAAAGAGAGAACAAAGACAAGGGGCGAGAGCGGTGAACAATGTTATTACAATGTTAAGAGTTTTCATCAAAATGTTAGTGATGTATACGTTTAAGGTTAAGGGCATATGAAGTTATCATAACCCAGTATGCTTTCAATTTGTTATGTAAAGAGAGATGTTACGATACCTCCACCAGGCCAGGAGAGGGCGCTCTCCACCTGAGAGAGGCGAGTCATATGTAGAGACGGTAGAAGGAGACTGAATGATATGCATCGTATGCTAGTAGCTGGACTTGATGCGAGTGTTCAATAAAGTACACAACTGAATACCATCAGTGTCATACTTGATAGCGAACACCAAACACTCTCCCTCTCTCTCTACCGGACTGCCCGGTAGTACAAACCAATAAAAAATTCTACAAAAACATATATATAAAAAAAAAAATACAGATGAATATAAAGACAATTTTAAAGATGAGTAAAACAGTTACCCATCCTTACAATTAGGCAACAGTAAAAACACAATATCAAAAACAATCAAATACAAGCAAAACACAGATAAACAACAAAAAAATAGTTACACGATGTACCAGAAAGGTTTAGGATCATGGCCATAGGTTAGCAGATAATTGACTTTCAGCTACAGTGTGACAGAGGAGCGACGAGAGAATGAGAATAATCATACACAACTGCAAAATAAAGTGTATTCTCAATTGTTGAACATCATCAATTGACGATTGATAACAGTATAACAGTAGGCTCTCAGAGTAGATACTTCCTTCAAAGATCCCCTCCAAATGTATTTTAAACCCTTAACTCATTCCCCGCCAACGACGATTATACTCGTTATTGGCCACCAATCGTTGAATGCCAACAAAGAGTATACTCGTTATTTGACCGTTATTTCTTTTATTCGATATTTCTATTCATTACAGGCCCACTGACTCGGGGTTAACATTGGGAATCGCATTGAGAATGCCTAGGTGCAATACCAGCCGCATCACGCTAGACGGTGGTATCGAGCACCTTTTCTAACATTGTATCCTGGGCTGTGGGATGGCCAAAGGGTTCAGGTTACATTTTTCCTTGTCGGGCAAGACGAACGGTTCTGCCGGTTACATTGAAGCCCATCAAATATGCCGGATCCGTTATGTTATGGTGGATTATGCCGTTGAGCAAATGGACATTGGATGTACCAGATGGCGATCAATAAATTGTAATATCATTTTTGGAATACTCCCGGTCGCAGGTAAGGACGATTTTAGGTAAATTTTTGCTTGATCCTGCAAGGCTTTTGTACCGATCGGGCTGAATACGAATGCCGTTACCGACAATCAAATAATCAGAAATGAACCCCCCCCTACTCCTTTCATGCATTCATGATGGAACATAATACCTATGATGTAGATTTGATTCCGGAACAATAGCGCGTTCAGGCAAGAAACGGCAACGTCTACAATGGAATCGACGTATACTGCCATAACTAAGCATTTCATGAATTACCCTAGACCGCTCTAAAACCATACTTATATTCACCACGGTATAACACGGGAACGTATGGATGGGGAAATTATCTATTTTTTGCATCTTGACCGGAAGAAACTAAATGTCAAATGACTATAGTATTGTATCCATGGCTATAATATAGAATATAGATTTAGCTCTACAAACAAGGTGACTAACTCCCATCCTTTACAGCGTGGCAATACTACCACAGGATAAGGCTAATCCCCGGCGGTCAATGAGTTAAGACCTTTCTATATTGAATAGCAAATCAAACGTGTTTTCCCACCATAACATTCAGTAAACTAATGAAGATGGCCAGCATCAGCTCTCTACACACATTCACCCTCATTGCAGATTGTGGAGTGGAGCTTTAATGAACAAGCATCCAAAAAGTACTCCTCGTTCTTAGTTGGGAGTATCCCCCCCCTCCCAGTGAGCTGTGGTGTTCCACAAGGAAGCATACTAGGACCGTTACTGTTCCTAATTTATGCAAATGACATGTCATCAGCTTGTGACTACAACTTGTTCCTGTTCGCGGATGACTCAGCCCTGCTGGTCTCTGACAAGAACAAGTTACAGGTTGAACAAACCCTCAGCTCGGAACTCGGCAGAATCTGCACCTGGCTCGCTGATAACAAACTATCATTACACCTGGGTAAAACAGAGTCCATTCTCTTCGGATCAAATAACAAACTCAGCAAGACCAACGGCTTCTCTGTTGCAGTGGGTGACAATATTGTCACAAGGAAAGATGAAATTAATTACATACCTGGGTTCCATCCTCGAGGCAAATCTTTCCTGTGACAAGATGGCATCCAATGTAATAAAAAAAGTCAACCAACGAACAAGATTCTTGTACCGGATTTCCTCTCTGGTAAACAAGAATACCCTGAAGACTCTAACAGGAGCACTCATTCAAGGGTACTACGACTATGCTTGCACCTCATGGTACCAAAGCACCTCAAAGGCACTAAAAACAAGATTACAAAAAAATAAAATTTGTATTATCTTTCCCCCCTCCTTTTTCCATTTTTCTCCCATCCCAATGTTAGTCGTTATGCCAATTCCCAATCCACTTCCTGGTCGTTGCGCACTCTACCCCCTACTGTCGGTCTGGGAGGGCGGAGACTATCACATGCTTCCTCCGACACATGTGTAGCCAGCCCACCGCTTCTTTTCACCTGGCAGCGCGGACTCTCACTGGTGTGAGAGTGTGGAAGGGTCACACTACCTCCCCCAGATTCTTTCCTCGCTTTGCAGGCGCCCCGACCGAACTGTAGAAGTCGCTGTTTACAACTACCAGGACCCACCCCACCGGCTTTCCCACCCGATTGTGTCAGTATGGACGGCCAACCAAGCCGGAGGTACCGCAGCTGGATTCGATCCCACTGTCTCTGTGGTGGTAGACAGACGCTTAGTCCGCTGCGCTACCCGGCCGCCCACAAGATTACAAACATCACAAAACAAACTGGTCAGACTACGGCTTGACCTTACTCCTAGAACCCACCTCACCCCTGCCAATTTTGACAACCTAGGATGGCTTAGAGTAGACGACAGAGTACAGCAACTTGCAATGGGCCTGGTCTTCAAGATACACTACACCACTAAGGTACCCATGTACATGTCGAAATACTTCCCAAAGGTCAGTGAATACCACAACACCAGAGGGAGTTCCACAAATCATGTTCAACCCAGATTCGGCTCAAACAAGGGACTAAACACGTTTAGCAATTATGCCACATCAATGTGGAACACCCTACCCACAGCTGTAAAAAAATATGAATCCCTACCCACCTTCAAAACCGCTCTCAAAGAGCACCTACGGGAGGCTGCAAATCGAAACTGGCCCCCGTAAATGTCCAAACCCCCCCCCCCCCCCACCCCTCCCTATGCTTGCACCTTGCACCCCCCTCCCCCCACCCACCCCCTCCCAATGTACAGTCTACTCCCCCTCGTATGTATATGTTTTCTGTTAGGATCTCTGTAAATGTCCGAACTCCCTCCCACCCACCCACCCCCTCCTAATGTACATTTATCTCCCCCTCGTATATATTTACTGTTAGGATCTGTTTAACAGTACTGTATATTTGCATATCTTGTATGTCACAAATGTAACAGTACTGTATTATACAGTCTGTATATCTGTATGTCATGTATGTCTGAAATGTCATGATTCGATTAGATTAGATGATTAGATTATGTCATAAATGTCATTATTAATTGAAAATGAGGGACCCTGATGTAAACAAGACGAAGACTTTCTCTGGTCTGCATCCCCTTAACAATTGTGTGTATTGAGCTGTACTGTACTGTACCCATTCTGCAATCTGTTTATTAAAATGTTCAATCAATCAATCAATCACTCTCTTTTGGCAGTTAATATTACCCTGGCTGTATCATTGTTCAGGTGTTTCTTTCACATTCCTCGCTCCCTCTCTTTAAACTCAAGATCTATTCAATATATCCATGTATCTGTCTGTGTGAAGCTTGCCGGAAACAAGACCATACCAGTCTCTGTGAAGGCAAGCCAGGAAACAAGCCTGGCGCTCTTCTCCTATCCATCCTCTGCTCCTCCACAAAGCCCAGTCATTATGAGCGGGCACCGTGCCTTGACTTACTCCCCCTCCCTTCGCTATTTCTTCCTCCGTGCTTACACTCCCTCTCTCCATTTCTTCTGGTTACCATATACGTCAACGTCTCCTCCTCTTTCTCTCTCCTATGCGCAGTTACGCATTCAAGCTCTCCAAGAGAATCCCCCTCCCTCACTGGGTCCCTTGTGAGGGCCCCTCCTCTTTCCATTTACCACCCTCGCTCAATTTTGACCCGGGCTGGTGACGTACGAGATTCCACAGTGCCCACTGCCGTAGGCAACACCGGGTTGCGCCGGTATATATGGGACAGTTAAGCCCCCAAACAGCACTCTCTCAGTCGCTCCGACGGGAACCAGAGCATCAGCGGAGATAGCAGGCACTACTTCGCCCTCTCAGGCTAACTCGCTTTGAGCTTTGGTTCAGGATGGAAAACTCTACGACTACTCGGAGCCGACAGTGCTCCACCATATGCAACTGCAAAAGTAAGTTTATTCTCAGTTTATTCTCATTCTTTCTCTGGTTTTTCCTAGATAGACACATGCGTATGCATGTATCAATATACGATTTGCATATCGTATATGTCACAAATGTAACAGTATACCTGTTTGTCATGTAGGTCCCTATTAAATGTCATGAATGATGTCATATAATGTTGTATATGTCATAAATGTATGAATCGAAAATGGAGGACCCTGATGTAAACAAGACAAACGTCTTTCTCTGGTCTGCATCCCCTTAACAATTGTGTGTATTGAGCCGTACTGTATTGTACCCATTCTGCAATCTGTTAAATAAAGTTTTCATTCATTCATTCATTCATTCATTCATTCATTCATTCATTCATTCATTCATTCAGTCTGCTTGTTTCTTAACAATACAATTTAGGCATGAAACCACATCGTCCACATAACTTACAAGGACCTGTAATATAGTGGCGAGATATTTCAGCACCATGGACAGCGCAGTTGACCGCTCCTCTCTCTGTCTTGAGACTCACCTCTCCTCGCTTCTCTCTTCCAGGCGGTCTCTCCCTTTGGCTGGTGGTGTGGCTGGTCCTCGGGAAGCCCTGTCCGTCTCAGGCGTGCCCACGCCTGTGTGTGTGCTACCCGACGCCAATGACTGTGAGCTGCCAGGCGCAAAACTTCACCTCTGTGCCAATCGGAGTGCCCTATGAATCGCAGCGCGTATTCCTCCAGAACAACAGGATCACGGAGCTTAGAGTTGGCTCTTTTGGCTTCGGAACTCAGGTAATAAAGAGGGTGGGAAGTGGAAGATATTAACATATATTCTAACACATTTAAAAAAGAATATAGATGTACATGAAGAGAAGGAACGACAGAGTACAGCAACTTGCAATGGGCCTGGTCTACAAGATACACTACACGACCAAGGTACCCATGTACATGTCAAAATACTTCCCAAAGGTCAGTGAATACCACAATCACAACACCAGAGGGAGCTCCACAAATCATGTTAAACCCAGATTCGGCTCAAACAAGGGACTAAACACGTTTCGCAATTATGCCACATCAATGTGGAACGCCCTACCCAAAGCTGTAAAGGAATGTGAATCACTACCCACTTTCAAAACCACTCTCAAGGAATACCTACGGGAGACTGCAATTTGAAACTGGCCCCTGTAAATGTCCTAACCCAACCCCCTCCAATGTACAGTAATTTACCTAGTATGGTTTTGTCAATATTCCAATGTACAGTTTTGCTTGTTTGTACAGTGTTTCCCCCCCCCCCCAACCCCCTCCAATGTAAATTACCTAGTATGGTTGTCAATATCCCAATGTACAGTTTTGCTTGTACAGTTGTACAGTGTTTCCCCCCCCCCAACCCCTCCCTACCCACCCCCCCCCCCCCCCCCCACACAACCCCACCCAACCTCCTCCTATGTACAGTTTTTACGTCAAATGTATATACTCCCTTTTCTGGACTCTTTTTGTATCACAAACAGTACTGTATTTGCAAATCTGGTATGTCATAAATGTATAGATGTAGCAGTACTGTCTATCTGTATGTCATATATGTCCTGATGAATTGAAAATGGGGGACCCTGATGTAAACAAGACGAAAGTCTTTATCTGGTCTGCATCCCCTTAACAATTGTGTGTATTGAGCTGTACTGTATTGTACCCATTCTGCAATCTGTTAATACAGTTTTCAATCAATCAATCAAAACGTTTAAATTAGAATTTAGGACTGGGCATCCTGAAACTGTAGTTTATTCCTGAGCAGAGCACCAAGACCCATTTTGTTCTTTTATTTTTCTTTCTTTTTATAATTAGAAGCTCTTGCTATAGGCTGCATCACCAGCCAAATGTTGGCCATTTCTTTCTGTGCCTGGTGTGTCTCTGTCTATTCTTCTAGCCACATTGTCAGATAACCAGCCTGTTTTTTACCCAGCTTCTCTATTCTAAAAACCTGGTTGGCCTGCTAAATAATTCCATCTATTGATAATTTTAATGCCCTTCTCCTACTATCTCCACATTTTGCTGTATCATATTAATATTAACATCTGATCACCATTCCATGTTTGACCGTGTATTGTCAGGTTCTGTGGCTATTCTCCAACAACATCACATGGATTGAGGCAGGGGCCTTCAGTGAGCTGAGGGACCTGGAGGAGCTGGACCTGGGGGACAACCCTAGCCTCCACCGGCTGGAGGGGGGTGCCTTTCGTGGTCTGGAGAAGCTCCAGAGCCTCCACATGCACCGCTGCCGGCTTACTGCCCTGCCCCATGATATCTTCCACAAGCTATACAGTCTACAGTTCCTCTACCTACAGGTAGGGGTGCTGGAGATAATATTCACACACACACACACACACACACACACACACACACACACACACACACACACACACACACACACACACACACGTACACACAATATTTCACAATATTTTCATCATCAAGTTCTCATGCTGAACTGTTTGTCCCCTTTCAGGAGAACCATATCCACTTCCTGCAGGACGATATCTTCTCTGATCTCATCAACCTTAGTCAGCTCTTTATCCATGGCAACCGTATCCGCACGCTGTCGGAGAATGTGTTCCATGGCCTGGTGAATCTCGACCGCCTCCTTCTCCATGACAACCGTATCCGTCAGGTTAACCGCCGGGCCTTCCGCGACCTGGGCCGCCTCACCATGCTCTTCCTGTTCAACAACTCACTGGCCGAGCTGCCCAGCCAGACTCTGAGGGACACCCAGGGCATCCAGTTCCTGCGCCTGAACGCCAACCCCTGGTCCTGTGGCTGTGAGGCTCGCGCCCTGTGGGAGTGGTTCCGTGAGGCTCGCGTCTCCTCCTCTGAGGTCATGTGCGCCTCCCCTTCCCCCCGCCGAGGCCAGGACATGCGCTTTCTCCGGGAGATGGACTTCGCCCTCTGCCCGCTCGCCGACCCAGGCTCCATTGCTGGATCCACCACCACCACCTTCAGCACTAAGACCCGCTGGTGGTACTCCAAGAACAAGCCCCAGTCCGCCACCAAGGGCGTCTTTGAGAAGGCGTCGGAGACAGTCAAGGCCGGTTTGTATGGAAAGGGCCCCTCCACCTCCACCTCAGTGGTCAAGTACGAGATGGGAGAAGAGGAGCTGGCACTGCCCAAGCTTGACCCAGAAGAGTACTGGGTCAACTACGGCAATGAGGACTCGGGCGTCACCCTGCGCTGCTTCGAGCTGGAGTGCCCACCTGAATTTGACCTTCCTCCTTCGTCCTCCTCTCCCTCATCCCCCTCTCCCTCTCTCATCTCCCTCCTGGCCCTCTCGGTTTTCACTCTCTCCCTTAACCTGCACCTCCTATTTGGCTGAATTGGACTCTTAGTACGACGTCTGTTTCCTCTCAGCCTGTTTTAAGGTAGTGAGGACTCCTGTTAGACTCCACGCCCCCTTTGCCCGTTCTGCTGAGCTTCTCTATCTAAAGTGATACCGAGGGCACAGCAAGGGAGATAGGGGGATGGTAAGATAATTCTGTATCTACCACCCAGAGGGCTTAGCACTTTTCAGGGCTGCTAAGAGCTCTTCAACCAAGGCTATACATCTACACTACACTATACTACAGGTAGGGTGTTCTGTGTTGCACCTGTGTGACATCATCGTCACCCACAAGGCCCTGCAGTCAGGGTTCCAAGGGCTTAGTTGATCATAAATCAGTTCTACTCGATGACAGCTATGAACGATGCAGTGTGTGTTGTCACTTCAACTCACTATTACCCAGCTCACTATCAGTGCTACTAGTATGCATCTGATTAACTGACTGTTAAGAGTCACTAAGAGTTACTAAGAGTGTGTGGAGCCAATGGTGACAACGCTGTGACTACTTCAGTGGTTGTGACTATTTTGAAAGAAAATGATAGAAAAAAGACCTGTGTATGTGAGTGTGCAAATCAGTTTCGATATCCTGTATGTGGTCCATCACAATCACATATATCATTTGCCTATATTACTGAGACAAACTGTGAAGGCTAGTGCTTCTACAGGGCAGAGCACAGAGGATAGACATGCTGAGATTCAATAAAGCCAGAGCAGTCAGTCAGAGAGAGAGAGAGAGAGAGAGAGAGAGAGAGAGAGAGAGAGAGAGAGAGAGAGAGAGAAATATACTGTGAAGCTCGTGGAGACAAACAAACAAAAGGGACGTTTGGTACATTGGGATGAAAACAGAGGGCAAAGAGATATGAAGAGATGAAAGGATGACGCAAAGAGGATGACGCAAAGAGGACAGAGAGAGAGAGAGGTTGAGCAAGATAGAGCATTAGAGAGAGATAGAGAGAGCAAGGTTAAGGATCGCAGCAATAAGAATGCAGGAGGAGTAGAGAGCTAGAAAGGGCTAGAATAAGAGACAGTGCTGGCCCGAGAAGCAGCAATCTGCAGGAGAAAAAAAGTAATAAATCCATTCAGTCATAATGGGTTCATTTATCAGTTCATTTTACAATCCATCAGTCCACCATTTCATGTAAATATGATGTCATTGCAGCGACCGCTGGGGAAAGAATGCTTCCTGTTGGGCAGTCGCAGTTTCTGATAGGTTGTCTTTGTTTTGTGACATTATTTTGTACTGAACTTTAGTGCTTAATGGATGAATGACCTTGATAAAAACATACACTGAGTTGTTTCTGAATAACGTTGTCAGACTTTTCTTTGGGATGATGACTGCTATTTTAAAAAGACGTGTGGTTGACTGTGGAGTGGAGGTTATAAAGGAGGGGTTCACCTAAATGGGTCTCTGAGTGGGTCGGTCAGTCGGTCTCTCTCCCCATATTTTTCCCTTCAGGTTTTGATTCCTATTTAGTTTTTGAACAATAGGGACAAAACAAAATGTGGCCATGACTAAAACATGACTAACTCTGGCTAAATTGGACTAAAGAGACTGACTAAATTGCCCTGCTGTCAGGGATGGGCATCTGTCAGCGCTGACCCGAGCAGAGAATGAATGGATACTGTCAATCTGGCAACATGCTGTGATGGTTTGTCACTTCGCTGTTGATACGACACTTACAAACCGGCTTACTAAAAGACTGGGCTGCAGAAGAACAGCCTCACTGACAATGACCCCGTTGACACGCAATGATGGAGGGCAGAGAGAGAGAAAGAAAGAGAGAGAGAGAGAAAGAGAACAGGCAGAGAGAGAAGGATGTACAGACTTAAGATCTGGACCAACTGGAATGACGGACCAAACACACTAAAAGACCAATAGACACAGATTTCTTCAACACCTAAAAACAAGGGGCATAAAAAGGAGATAGAGGTGGGCGAGAAAGGAGGGGATGGAAGTCAACCAAATACAGGCATCTTCTCTACTTCCCTCAGCGATCTACAACACCTCCTTCTCTCTTCAGCCCCGCCTCCCTCTGTCCCTCCCTTCCGCTCCGCAGTGCTCCATAGCAGGATAGGTAGGCGTGATGATGCGTCTGCCTTCTCTCTTTCTCTTTCTTTCATTTTTTCTCTGTCTCTTCTTTTTTTCTCTCTCTGTCCTGGGTAGAGAAATAGGAGCAAGACGGTGGGTGGGATCCACAAAGGAGAATGTTACATACGAGTGGAGAGGGCAAGGCCAAGACCTCGCAGTAGGAGTGAAGGGAGTAGGAGGGGAAATTAGTAAAGCACACACACGCGCACGCACGCACGCACGCACGCACGCACGCACGCACACACACACACACACACACACACACACACACACACACACACACACACACACACACACACACACACACACACACACACACACACACACACACACACACACACACACACACACACACACACACACACACACACACACACACACACACACACACACACACACACACACACACACACACACACACACACACACACACACACACACACACACACACACACACACACACACAAAGTGGCAAGGTCCCAACTGGAGATGCCCTTAATATCGATTGCTGTGAATTTAGTTCGTTTTTCTTGTGTTTCAAGAGGCATAGAAGCAGAAAGGGTTGTTCTGTGTTATTCGGTAGGAAAAGAGACGTGTCATTCATGATACTTGTCTGTGCTAAGAGTGGATCCAAGGGACTGTGTTGACATCACGTTTGGTAATGTGTTTTAATGAATGAGGTCATTTCTGAGTCGTGGTGCTCTTCGGTGGCCATGACACTGACAGTGAGGTTAAGTGCCAGCATTACTATTCTACCCAGTGTCTGTCTACTGTGTGTACTGTGTGTGATGTATGTACAGGATGTATGTTTTTATGGGTGTTTGAGAGAGAAAAAGTAATATATATGTCAAACAGTTGTGTGTGAAATGTACAGATCATATTTATATTGTTGAAAATACACTGTTGAAATATGCAGCATAAATGAAGAATAAATATGTTTTTTTTAACAAAATGTTTTTGTGTGGATGAATCATTCTTCCAGACTGCCAAATCTTGAGGATCCAGACACACGTATATGGGTGCACAATGTTTTGACATGAAGGAAAAAACTGTAAAGTACTGTAGCGATATATACACATACTGTAAAGTACAGTACTGTACACATATGCATATATTGTCTTCAAAACTTTGTTTATTGAAGTTTCTTCGTTGCAATATGAGATGAGCACAAGGTCAAATTGTACACATATATGCCAGACGTATTGCACATATCTACATATAAGTAGTCAAAATATAGGTCTGTTGAATGTAGACAATATACATATTGCACAAAGCTACATATAATTAGTCAAAATATAGGTCTGTTGGATAAACAATATACCTATTGCACAAAGCTATGTATAAATAGACAAAATATAGGTCTGTTGAATGTAAATAATATACATATTGCACAAAGCTACGTATAAGTAGTCAAAGTATAGGTCTGTTGAATATATAGACTAAAGCGAGTACACCACAAAATAAATATAGATATTGTTTCGGACATACAGTCAATTAAACAGATATGTACACTCAGGACAAGGACAAGGACTGTACAGCAGAAATAGAGGAATGGAACAAATTTTCTTTTTAAGTGAGAAGGTTACATTTGCACATGTAGATATGTCAATCGACTGGACAGTGCTAGGCTAGGAGTGAGCATTATTTATGGGGGGGTCGATTGAACCTTGTTCCCCAACATAAGTAATGAAACGACCCCATGTTTTATAAAATCTAGCTGTAGAACCCCTTATGACACACCTTATTTTCTCCATCTTAAGGAAGTGCAAAATATCCCTGAGCCACATAGAGTGAGATGGAGGAGTGGGTGACTTCCAATGCAGTAAAATGAGACGTCTAGCCAGTAGAGTAACAAATGCCACCAGGTCAGCTTTATATCGTGACAGAGACAGGGTAGTAGGGGAGATAGAGACACCAATATATTGTATGCATATATTGTAAAATAATGTACACATATACATATAGTGTAAAGTATTGTACGGTACATGTATGGTAAAGTACTGTACACATAATACATACTATATACTGGACAGTGCTGTACACATACAGATACTGTAAAGTACTGTACACATGCATACTCTAAAGTACTGTAAACATATACATACTAAATATTGCAAAGTGTTGTACACATATGCATATTGTATAAAGTACTGTACACACACACTGTAAAGTACTGTGCACTTATGCATACTGTATACTATAAAGCAGTGGTTCTCAACTGGTCTAGCCTCGGGACCCAACATTTTCCTTAGTCATTAAGTTGCGACCCAAAATGTTGAACCACTATGATTTATATAAAAAAATATATATTGCAGTCATACGCAATCTTTCAAAACATGAAATAAACACAAAAAAGTGCAACAAAAGTGCAAATAGAGCTAAAAACCCAATGAAATAAAATAATAATAAATAATCTGCTTCTTAGCAGATTTCTTAGCTTAACATAACATACCTAAGTTTGGGGGAACTAATGGGATAACTGGGGTTGCAACAAAAGTGCAACTAGGGCTAAAAACCCAATGAAATAAAATAATAATAATAATAATAAATAATTATGCTTCTTAGCAGACTTCTTAGCTTAACATAACAGACATACAGTAAGTTTGGGGGAACTAATGGGATAACTGGGGTTGCAACAAAAGCTCAACTAAGGGCTAAAAACACAATGAAATAAAATAATAATAATAATAATAATAATAATAATAATAATAATAATAATAATAATAATAATAATAATAATAATAATAATAATAATAATAATAATAATAATAATAATAATAATAATAATAATAATAATAATAATAATAATAATAATAATAATAATAATAATAATAATAATAATAATAATAATAATAATAATAATAATAATAATAATAATAATAATAATAATAATAATAATAATAATAATAATAATAATAATAATAATAATAATAATAATAATAATAAATAATATATCCTTCTTAGCAGACTTCTTAGCTTAACATCCCAGGGAACTAATGGGATAACTGGGGATGTTGTTTGCTCAAAGTCTGGGGTGATGGTAGACAAAGCAACTGAGGTCATGCTCAATGTCCAATCTGTTCCTCCGCTTTGTCTTCAGCTGGACCAGAACTGAGAAGCCACTTTCGCAAAGATAGGTAGTGCAAAAAAAAAGAAAAAGATTTTTTTTTACTTTTTTTTTTTTTTTTTTTTTTTTACACACATCCGCGACCCACTCAAAATGCGACCAACCCTAGGGGGCGACAGTGGCTCGGGAGCTAGAACAGTCGACTGGTAATCCGTAGGTTCCAGGTTCGATTCCCGCTCCTCCCGGGCAGTGTGTCGAAGTGTCCTTGAGCAAGACACTTAATGCCTAACTGCTCCTGATGAGCAGGTTGGCACCTTGCATGGTTGCCTCTGCCGTCAGTGTGTGAATGTGTGAGTGAATGGGTAAAGTGTGAGGAACAAATTGTAAAGCGCCTTGGATAAAAGCACTATATAAATGCGGCCATTTACCATTTAACTGTACACATATAGAATAGAATATATTTATTCATCAAGTACATTTTACATATACCCAAAATTGGTTCAGTTGTCTTTATGGTGTGGGAGGAAACCCACTTGTTATGAGGCAACAACGCTAACCACTGCGCCACCATGTAAAACTGTAAAGTACTGTACACATACTGTACTGTATACTGGGAAGTGCTGTACACAGTTACAGATACTGTAAAGTATTATACACATATTCTGTAAAGTGCTTCTCTCTCTCACTCTCTCTTACTCTGTGAAGACCCCACCTCTTTTGGTCACTGGGCGGTGTTCTGTCTTTCTTTATGTGGCAGATGCCCAGTGGGTGCGGTCGGCTCATGGGACATTGGGAACACCTGGGCCCGGGGTTCCCAATGTTACGGCATAAAGCCCAGCTGCACCAGTACCAGGATGAGAGAGGAAGAGGGATTACTCTTACCTCTGCTCCACGCGCCGGTTTCTTTCTTTGATGATCCTTTTTACCATACAACACCACCCACCACTAACACACATTTACTGACTGCCACACCCCATTGTATTTGGATATGTTTTACCCATGTGTGGGCTACTAATAAATTAGTTGTTACTTTTGCTTACTCTGTGCCACTGTCTACTTATTTGTCATGGTCTTTGAGCCGGCCATGACCCACTCTCTCAGTGGAGCTGGATGCAGATGGTACACTGTAGAAGCTGAGGGAGGGTTATTCTGAGAGAAGATCGTCATGAGAGTTAAAAGAATACGCCAACATTTTGGGTTAACCGGTCATGTCCGCTTCCATTCATTGTGCTAAGCTAGGCTAACATGCAGCCAGATAGCTTTCTACTGAACGCACAGAGAGGAAACTGGTATCTATCTTCTTGTCTCTCTCTGGAGAAGACGGTAAGCTAATTTCCCAAAATGTTGGTGTGTTCCTTTAACACCGTCTATCTGCTAGATCAGGGGTTCTCAACCTTTCTGCTGCCAAGGCACCCCTGTGTTCAATAAAATATTCCAGGGCACCCCTACATAAGATAAAGACTTTTCCGGCCCTGTCTTTTTTGCTACAATGATGACAAAAGTGCTTGCTTTCAAAATAATGTTTATTTAAGAAACCGGGAAACACATTTGTGTGTATGCAGGCTATATAATGTGTGACATCCTCCGGCACGACGCAAAACACAAGCAGATTTCTTGAACTGATTTTAATGAAGATGCTCCATCCAACCTCATCCAAACCGTAAAATCGTATTGGCTGCGTGCCAGTATATGAGAACATCGATGCGTTATGGAAGTATGTCTTCTGTCCGTTTCTTGGAAGATTGTCTTGTTACGTTGACTTGATGGATTGTTCTTTGCTTATTAGAACGCCAGGTAAGTCCATAACCATTCAAGTTCACGGTTTCAACTCAAAAGAGCGAGAGGGCGGAAACACGTCACCGGATACCAGGTGTGTCAACTCTCGTGAGATGTGGTAATTGTGCAAACAAAATAGAAAAATAGTGTGCCACTAATATATATCTTATATAAACAAATAAGAAATACAGTGAAAAGCGATTGAGTGTATTATTACTATTATACAAAAATAGACATATAAATTGTAAACATAAATAACTATATTAACCAACTGTTAACCATAGCTGCAGTTATATACTCGTACTGGCATCACGTCCCGCTCTTAAGCCATATCGAGATATACCTCATCTCCTGTACCTACTGTACTCCATGAACGAAAACAAAACACCCAAAACACTTGACCAGGCCCCGCCCCAGTGGCTTACTATAAGACACCGGGCGTGGTCACCACTCACCCTTCCTCTTTTTCGTTTTCCATCATGGCGGATGCTTGCACCCTGTGTAACTAGCGTTTATGATCTGCAGAGAGAAATTGAACAATGCCGGAGATTTGCCAGACCCTGGAATCTTCTCAGCATGTTCCGACGGCGCGCGTATGGGTCCTGCGGTCCTGCAGCTGGATGCATCTTGATGCATCCGCGTCGGGACTGTAACTGGGGTTTCCTCGTCTTGTTGACAGCAGACAGAGGGATGACGTGCGATGTGTAGCTATCGAGCTACCTCGCACCCAGGTAGGCTCTGTGCCATCAGGCATTAACGCTGATGTTAGTAATGCTGCTTGTTGTTCTGTTAGACAACCGAGTTGTGTATCGGCGCAAGGGGCAGGATGTCTGGGTGAACGTCCCTCTGAGTTGGACGTTTTCCAGGCTATCCTGGAGCGCGCTGCTAATACTAATGCTATAATGCTGGGTCGCTGTTCTAATGTTCCCCGCTGTGGGATGTCACTAGGCATAACAATTCTGGCATTGGTGATGTTGCTCGAGTTGTCCCGGGAGACAGCCGAGTTGTGTATTGGCGCAAGGGGCAGGATATCTGGGTAAACGTTGTTGTTTTCCCGGGTATCCTGGAGCGCGCGGCTAACGCTATGCTTTATACAAGGTCTTCCTACAAGGTCTTCCCTCCTCTTAACCATTCATGCTGACGGTCAATCGGTGTCTACTGTTATGAGTATTGCAGGGAGTTTTGTTTATCTTTTTTGGGTGAATGGGCTGAGGACGTCTAGGGCTGGTGTGCTTTTTTGTGAATATTATGAATGGATGCAGGACTGGTTTCTCCGGTCCGCATCCCCTTAACGTTGTGTGTATGGGCTAGCCCATTCTACAGTGTATTGGTGGTGTTTTTAGTTCATTTATTCATTAATCCCTTCATGGGTGCACACCACAGTGGAGGTTGCTGGTTGCAACCACCACTGGTGCTCCGTGTTTATGAAGCAGGTGGCATCAGTCCTTTGCCTCTGGCATGTTGAAACAGTGCCCCGCCCGGCCGACACCATGAGGTGAGTCGGCCCGGCGGGTGGCTGGTGGGCTGTTAAAGCCTATACCGCCACGGTATAGAATTGGCAGCGATTAGTGACTTTGTTCTAATTGCTGTTTTTTTCTGTAAAAAATGGTGTCTGGTGGCGGGGCCATGAGGGCCAGCCGACGTCGAAACATCGGGGGTTTTTGACGTTATTAGCTTTGACCTAGCCACAAGCTATAACCGCAGGGAGGGCTAGGATGCTGTCAACGCTTGTTTACAGACATCTTGGTTGGATTAGTCTCCCTCTGAGGGGGTGAGAAGTTAAAAAAAAAAATTCCGTCCTCAGGGCTCCCCTCTGTAAGGTTTGGTTCTTTCCCCACCACGGGCTTCTTGAAGTACTGTGATGATTGGTCCGCTGCTCACCCACTCGCTCTGTTCCTTTAAGTTTTCTGTTAATCATTGCATTCCCCTATTCACACGCTTCTTCCCAGAGACGTCGTTGATTGGTTCTCCCCCGTCCACACGCTTATCAATCACATCCCTCAGCTGTCACTGCTTGTCAATTAAGCATTCCCGTATTATTTATACCCCGTTTCCCCATTCAAGTTTTGTTGGATCGTTTTGATATTTCAGTTGCATTCGCCGTTCCTGCTGCCTGCTGTTGTTTCCCTGTGCTTTGCCTCCAGGATATTCAAGAAGCATTCCTCTTGGACACCCTTTCCCCGTGGCGACGCGCTCTCTCCGTTCTGTTCCAACGCTCTTTACGCACAACGCCTGGGTGAGTTTTTTATGACTGTCTTTGATCCAATTCCGTTTTTCGTGTGTTTATATAACACTGAAGATTTCCAGCTTTTTATCAGACAGTCACTCACCCAGCGTTTAGCCTTTTTTGGATTGTTTCATTGGGATAATATTTTGGCCTAACATCTCCCACTGTGTGTTTACACACCGAAGATATTATCACATTGGATTTGTATTTTGGGACTTCGCTCACAGTGTTTATTTTGCACCGAAGATATCTATCACTTGGGATTGTGTTTGGAACGTTACTCACAGTGTGTATTTACACCGAAGATTCAGTCACTTGGATAACTCTGTTTTTGGGTACAAGTCACCTCTCCTGATCACCTGCTCTGTTCCACCTGCACTCTGAGTTAACTCGCTCCCTCTCTCTCTCTCGGTCCCGCAACCACCTCGGAGATTCTGCCGAGAGAAGTCTGCAGAGCGGCTCTGACGTCAGCGTCTGCTTCCCCTGACTACCATCCCGGGAGAAGCTGCAGAGCAGCAACATTCATCCTTGCTTGTATTCCAGTCTTTGTTTGAACTCTTCCAAGTCTGTGCTGTTTATTTAGTCTTAATAAACAAGCCCTTGTTTTTGGCAACTCGGAATCCTACTCTCTTGTGTCGTTGCGTTTGGGGTCGGTGTCAAACCTTAACATTACGATCCAACCAATATGACGACCCCAGCCGACACAGAGAGAGTCGTCACCTTGGGCATCGAGGGGGTGGTAAGGCGTGCCCTACGCTTCCATCGCGCTCCAGGCAATGTACCGGTTCATCGTCTCTTTGTCCCCAACTCAGTCCGGTCCCGGGTCCTCCAGTGGGGCCATACCAGCCGGTTCGCCTGCCACCCGGGCGTTCTTCGCACGTTCTTCTTCCTGGCTCGTCGATTCTGGTGGCCCACCATGAGGAGCGACGTCAAGGAGTTCGTACTGGCCTGCGTGGTCTGCGCCCGCAAGAGAGTCAGCACAGCAGCGGCAGTCCAGTTAGAGTCAGCCAGGGAACACAGCCTACAGCTAGATGCGGCTGCGGCTGCTGTACTGGAACTCAGGGAGCAGGTCCAGCTTATTCAAGGGTCCCTGGCCGCTCTGGCAGGACAACAGTCAGGAATTCTCGTTCAGCTTCACACGCTGTGCGACACCATTAACGCTTTAATTCCCTCACTTCCTTCAGGAGCATTCCCCGCAGTCCCAGCAGTTCCCACGCTTCCCGATCCCGCACCTCGGGAACCCCGTCTCTCCGTCCCACGGCTGTTCGACAGCAATCCCGAGGATTGTGCCACATTCATCATGCAATGTGAGTTGGTTTTCCGTCATCAACCAAGTCGATTCACTTCTAGAGGGGCCCAAGTGGCCTATATGACAAACTTGCTTTCAGGCCGGGCTGCCCAGTGGGTCACTTCCTCCTGGGCAATGGATGCAGATTTTGTTTTCTCCTATCCAGACTTCGTGGCTGAGCTCCGCAGGGTGTTCCACCATCCAGCCCGTGGTCTGGACCCTGGAGCCCGGTTGGGTACCTTCCGACAGGGGAGCGGCGGGGTAACTGACTACGTCCTGGAGTTTCGACTGGCGGCGGTGGAGAGTGGTTGGGGGGACCCAGCACTTCGCCTAACCTTCATGAGGGGGCTCAGTGACGCAGTCAGGGACCAGCTCGCGACCCGGGAGGAGCCTAACTCCCTCGAGGACCTGTTCAGCCTCGCCATTCGCATCGACGGACGCCTCCAGGAGAGAAGACGTGAGAGAACCCGACGGGGACCCCCAGACGTACCCCCCGAGGACCACAACCTCGAGGAGGATTTCAGTACCACAGACGTACCCCCCGAGGACCACGACCTCGAGGAGGTTTTCAGTACCCCAGACGTACCCCCCGAGTACCACGACCACGAGGGGGTTTTCAGGGAGTCCAGGGCTCAGGTCTTTCCGCCTCGCCGGCCTTACGACTGTGCCATCGACCTCCGCTCAGGGGCTCCCTTTCCCGGCGGCCGCCTCTACAGTGCTGACCGCCCTGCCCCCTCCGTGACTGGTGGGTTTGTTCCCTCCCGAGCCGTGACCGAGGAGGAACCCATGCAGCTGGGACGCAACCGCCTTAGCCCGGCCGAACGGGAGTCCAGGCTCTTCTCCGGCCGTTGCCTCTACTGTGGCCGGGATGGACACCGTGTCTCCAATTGCCGTGCCCGGCCAAGAGGACCAGGCTCGCCGGGACCCCGGGAGATCCTGGTGAGCCGTCTTTCCTGTTCCACCACCCGTGCACCACCCAACCGTCTGGCGGACGTCACCCTAGCCTGGGCGGACCAGCGGGCGACGGTGGGTGCACTCATGGACTCTGGTGCTGATGGGAGTTTCATGGACGTTGGGTTTGCCACCCGGGCCAACATTCCACTTGAGGACCTCGAGAGGCCCTTGGAGGTCTTCGCAATGGATCATCTCCGCCTGGCTGACGTCACTCAACGCACCTGTCCAGTCCTTCTCACCGTTGCTGGTGACCACGTTGAGAGGCTCCAGTTTTTCGTCACCAGCTCTCCTCTTGTCCCTGTGGTCCTGGGCAGGCCCTGGCTCGCGCTGCACGAGCCCCACATCGCCTGGTCCTCCGGTACCATCAAGGGGTGGAGCTCCTCCTGTCGTGCCCGGTGTCTTCGGGTGCCGTCCAGCCCCCTCACCGGGTCCCAGTCCCCGTCTCCGGCTTCCCTCGCCGGTCCTCTGTCCCCGTGCCCGGCCTCCGCTGTCGGGCCCCAGTCCCCGTCTCCGGCCTCCCTCGCCGGTTCTCTGTCCCTGTGCCCGGCCTCCGCTGTCGGGCCCCAGTCCCCGTGCCCGGCCTCCGCTGTCGGGTCCCAGTCCCCGTCTCCGGCCTCCCTCGCCGGTCCTCTGTCCACGTCTCCGGTCCCCCTCTCCGGGCCTCTGTCTTTGTCCCCCTCTCCAGTGCCCCTGATCGCCGGCTTCCTTGGGTCCCGTCCGGGCAGGCCGGGGCCGAGTGGGTCGCCGGGTGGCTCCCGTGGAGGGGGGGGTACTGTAAGGTTTGGTTCTTTCCCCACCACGGGCTTCTTGAAGTACTGTGATGATTGGTCCGCTGCTCACCCACTCGCTCTGTTCCTTTAAGTTTTCTGTTAATCATTGCATTCCCCTATTCACACGCTTCTTCCCAGAGACGTCGTTGATTGGTTCTCCCCCGTCCACACGCTTATCAATCACATCCCTCAGCTGTCACTGCTTGTCAATTAAGCATTCCCGTATTATTTATACCCCGTTTCCCCATTCAAGTTTTGTTGGATCGTTTTGATATTTCAGTTGCATTCGCCGTTCCTGCTGCCTGCTGTTGTTTCCCTGTGCTTTGCCTCCAGGATATTCAAGAAGCATTCCTCTTGGACACCCTTTCCCCGTGGCGACGCGCTCGCTCTGTTCTGTTCCAATGCTCTTTACGCACAACGCCTGGGTGAGTTTTTTATGACTGTCTTTGATCCAATTCCGTTTTTCGTGTGTTTATATAACACTGAAGATTTCCAGCTTTTTATCAGACAGTCACTCACCCAGCGTTTAGCCTTTTTTGGATTGTTTCATTGGGATAATATTTTGGCCTAACATCTCCCACTGTGTGTTTACACACCGAAGATATTATCACATTGGATTTGTATTTTGGGACTTCGCTCACAGTGTTTATTTTGCACCGAAGATATCTATCACTTGGGATTGTGTTTGGAACGTTACTCACAGTGTGTATTTACACCGAAGATTCAGTCACTTGGATAACTCTGTTTTTGGGTACAAGTCACCTCTCCTGATCACCTGCTCTGTTCCACCTGCACTCTGAGTTAACTCGCTCCCTCTCTCTCTCAGAGGTACCCTGGGCGTTGAGTCAACAGTCCACAAGGCCGACAGCCTTGGCGGCCGAGGGATCGGCCATATTGGATGAGCGCGGCCTGAGAAACCGTTGCCGTCCTGCCGCGAGCAGCCCGCTCTCCGATCACTCCCTCCCCCAACACCGGCGGAAAAAGGGCTCTGATTTGTTTCCTTTGGCTGCGGGCCGCGAGCCTTCGTTGAAGCGCATGCGGCCCCACGTTTCGCTTCTCATGGGGACAGGGGCTGACACCCAGTTGATGGCTGAGCCTGGGTCTGTCCGTGAGAATGTTGTGCTGTCAAGCGGCTCCCACACCATAAGCTGTGTTTGGTTGAGTCTGGTGTTACGTCTGTCAACTACAAGAGTAGGTGTAGATAGTAACTTACAAGTGTTGTCAGCAGGGGGGCTCGAGACCTTTTTTTGAGGCACACAGTGCGGGCTTCCCCGCCCTCGCCTTCGCCAGGCCGGGTATCACGTTGGTGCCTCCCACTCCTGAAAGATTGGCAGTGGTCTAGCAGGCGCGTGTGATTTGGGTGGTAGTAATATCACTGCAGGGCTACGGTGTGTAGGAACCCATGGGGGCCTCACACCTTGCATGTCTAGCTGCAGAACAACTCCTCAGCATGTTCTGGAGGGGTATTCAGTGGGGGAGCTTTTGTCACCTGGTATGATGTCAGCTTCCCCGTATCAAACCGGCCTTTTCTGTCGGGGTCCCCCCTTGGGTGCGATTGCCTTGTGGGTTGTATCAGGGACCGTTGTCCCGATTCCACGGAACGCCCTGCCCGCACGGTTGGCGGGTTCAGAGTTGGCTACGCACAGCGGGAGGGACCGGGCCGTCTATCTACAGTTCCTTGCAGACCAGCGCTGTATGACGGCGGGTGCGCTCTGGGAGTATCATCACATATGGCTTCAGCAGTGCCTTATGTCGAAGTGGATGGAGAGAATGCTGAGGCGGGGACTTGTATTTACACAAGCCCACCCGTTTTCAGGTTTGGTACAGACCCTATTGTCAGGGTCACCAGCAGTGACACACTGTAAACCCGCATGTTCAAAATAATCAATTAGTTTGAGTAGGGTATACTCAATATTCTATGAAAGTTCTACTAACTTGAATGTCTTGAGTTCGTGTGACGTGTTCTTATGTTTTGAGTAAATAAAACTCATAGTTTTTGATTGACTTAGAACTATTCACTTATTAAGTAAGTATAATGTAAAAGCATAACTTAAGTACAACTTAAGATAATTAAGTAGATACAGACTGTAAACCGCATTATGTTTTGAGTAAATAAAACTCATAGTTTTTGATTGACTTGGAACTATTCACTTATTAAGTAAGTATAATGTAAAAGCATAACTTAAGTACAACTTAAGATAATTAAGTAGATACAGACTGTAAACCGCATTTTGTGTTTGGAGTAAATAGAACTCATAGTTTTTGATTGACTTGGAACTATTCACTTATTAAGTAAGTATAATGTAAAAGCATAACTTAAGTACAACTTAAGATAATTAAGTAGATACAGACTGTAAACCGCATTATGTTTTGAGTAAATAAAACTCATAGTTTTTGATTGACTTGGAACTATTCACTTATTAAGTAAGTATAATGTAAAAGCATAACTTAAGTACAACTTAAGATAATTAAGTAGATACAGACTGTAAACCGCATTATGTTTTGAGTAAATAAAACGTTAGGTTATGACTATAACCAAGTTCTGTTAGTTAGGGGCGATGCTTGGCATCACCTACTGCACTATCTCGCGTACGTGCACGCGTACTGAATAAACCACAAATGTACCTCTAATACCAGTATTAGTCTGACCACACCCCTCATCAGCTTACCTTCATAAGCAGGTGTGTGGTCACCTGCTCTCCTCCTTCCCAAGCTTTCACCACAAGGTGAGGTCAAGGGCTGCAGCGGCCGTCTGATGCCAAGCATCGCCCCTAACTAACAGAACTTGGTTATAGTCATAACCTAACGTTCTGTATCGTTAGTGGCTTAGCTTGGCATCACCTACTGCACAAGGGAGGCCAAGCGGAGCCACTGGCTGACAAATACACCCCGCTGACAGCCCCCCAAAACCATCAGAACAGGGAGGGCCGAGCCCCCCCGACCCCCCCTAATGGAGGGTATCCCCCCTATTAGAGGCTTCACGGGAAGGCGACGGACCCGACCGTGCGAAGAGGCACTCAAGCAACTTAACGCACAGGGTGAGCAGACCGTGGCTTGACCCCACGACTACACACACGCACAACCCGCATGCCACCCGGGAACGAACGGAGGAACAACCTCGTTACTGCCCCCAGAATCACGGGGTCAAGGGCAAACCCAACCCCGTGGCAAGGCCGTAGCAGCGGAGCGCGAAGGAAGACCCAGACCCACCAAAAGGACTGGACTCCCTGGAATGGGGGCCCGGAGAAGTCCATGATGCCAGCATCAAGACCCCACCAGGGGGGCACCTAGTGACCCCGCCCCTCACATCGCCAGCGTATTCGGACAAAGGCCCCTCAGCCGAGCGGGCCCTGTCCCCCCCAACAGCACACCGCCTGGAACACAAGCCCTGCAACAGGCAGACAGCATGGTCATAACATACAAGAGTTAACCAACGGAAACAGGCAGTGCACCGGGGAAGACCAGGCAACAGGTCGTCAACCCAAGCCTGGAAAAAACTGCGGACGAGGCAGGCGCCAGAAAGGACAGCCGAAACAGCCGCCCCGGCGGAAGGGGCGTATGCTGGCGTTGTCGCATAACCAAGCTTTCAACAGCACGTCAGAAGCGGGATCCGTAGACCACACGGCCCCTGACAGCTGCCCACAGAAAAGCCCATACGATCGGCAGACGTCATGAACGTGCAGGGGCACCCTCAACCGGAGAACCGGGAGTTGACACTGCAGCAACACACCAGAGAACCAACCACCCAGGCATTACCCCATGTAATGGTTGGTCCTATAACCCCTCAGGAAAAAACCCCGAAACGCACCTGCGGCACCGCCGCAGCCCGCGTTCCGGTTCCCAACAGGGCTATCCCGGGCCTACAGGTCAACGGGCATCACCCCGGACCGGGCCCGGCGATACGGGGAGCACAGGATCCCAAAGGAGGTTAACCCCACCCAACAGGCTCCTCAGCGCCAAAACGCAAGAGAAGAGCGTAATATGGAAGACCAGCCCCCAGCACCCCGCACTCGGTATTCCCAGGAGGTCACCCAACCAAGTACCAACCAAGACCAACCCGCACAGCAGCCGAGATCCGACGAGATCGGATGCGTACAGGTCGGCACGGCCATAAGCCACTATGACAGTGCAGAATACATCAAACAAGGGGTCCCATAACGCACAACCCTGTGACACCCGGATCGACCTAGCATTTTTCCCCCCTGAAAAAACCCTAAGTCCCTCAGGGTACCAGAACAGCAGATCTGCATCCCCAGCGGACAACGGGTGCACTGATCTGGACCAGCGCGACCAGAACCAGTCCCGTGCCCTAATCACGCCGACCTGCCAACCCCAGGAGAAGGGGCAGATATCCGCGTCTGATCCCAACATAAAAAGAAGGCGCCACCCAGACGTGTCGGTATGAACCGCGTCCGGCGGCCCACCCCTAGGGCGTGAGACCCTTCCCATATGCCCAGACCCATTCCGTCATCATCCCCTGACATGAACGGGAACCCATCGACAACACACAGGATGTCGGAAGAGGAAAAACCCCCATCCCAATTGCTCCATAAAAACGCTGTTTTACCAAAGCAAACGAGGCGCGCCAGTCAGCAACGGCCAAAGCACATCCTGAGCTAGCACTATGTGTGCGTTTGGACATACCCACATCAACAATAGGCCGTTTAGACCACCATATTGAATCCCCAAGACGCCCAGGGAAACGACAAGAGGGGCGAGATGCAATCAACTCCATGAATGAATGAATGAAAAAATATACCCAACAGACTGCAGTACAGGAATACATACAAAAAGATAAGGGGAGGCAGACCTGAGAAGACGTTAGTCTTGTTCCATCAGGGACCCTCATTTCATATCCATCAAGACACATTCAACTCTTTATAAAATAAAGAAAAGGCATCACATGTATGACCTAACTGCACAGCTGGGAGTAAAAAACCCTGTTTTTCACATGATTTTAATCCAGTCACTCTTTTTAATCAGAGTGTAAGACCAGATTCCCCCAGAAACACCTTCCCACATGAGACCACGGTCAAGAAAAAGATATGTAAACTGTGAGACACGTGACCAACAGACTCAAGTTTGACACAAAAACGAGCGCAGCAGGTTAAGTCCTGCGCTCTAACCTCGACATCTTTACGACACCAGCTCATGGAAGGCGTCGCCATAGCAACAACGCTATAACGGGCGGGGAAAACCCACCGGATCCTGTCATAACAGGAGTCGGTAGAATACCCCTCCCCCCCCCCCCCCTCAACCCGTCAAGCACTGGCTTGGCCCTGACTGGCTCAGCAGGAAGGTCAACAAACCCTCTAAACCAATCAAGTGGGAAAAAGGAGGGGTTTATCCGACACCCCCTCCCGAAAAACACACCTTCTATCCCTACACACAGAAAACAACCGTAGCCATTTTGAAAACCTCCGGTAGAACAAAATATATATAGCATAAGCTAATACAATGTTAGCTACCCACAAAGTGTAAAAGGGTTTACAACAAAACACAAGTCGCCTGTGCGTGAATCCCATACCCGCAGCCTATGCTACACATAGGAAGACGTTGAACGAGAGTAATGGCTAGGCCATGAAAAGTGTGTACGAGCATTACTGCAACTAACAACACAGCGTTGTGAACACATATACTTAGTTAAAGCAATGGAATATCACCAGTTCTAATTGCATGTGGAGCATCAAGCTAATAGAACCTATTACCGAGTGTAAGTTGCAGACCTTGCTTAAAAACTCGTAACACAACACAACTCATTCCCCCAACGTAACAGGGTAGATTCATAAAACACAACCCCACCACATGATTTGTATTGAAGAAACACACAGTTTGTTCGGCCAAACACAGTCCCCCTTATATCAGGGAACTTTTTATTAATAAATAAATATGTGTCCAAGGCACAAAATCATAGAGGGGCCGGGGAGGGTGTAGAGGAGGGGACACAGAGGGGGAAAAGTCACTCTCAACGGCGCCTGCCACCTCGCGCCGCTCGAGTCTTGCCACCCCGGGGAGCCCCGGAGGGACGGTAGGTTACAGTCTGCTGGACACGACGTTCCCTACCGTCTCCTCCGGTCTGGGATGGGCCGGCGGTGGCCGAAGCGTCGTTTCGTCCCCTGGCCCTCTTGGCAGGGCCAGCAGCGGCGGCGGAGGCAGTGGTAGCGGCGACGGAGACAGCTCGACGTCGCGGAAGCCTTCTGCCCCCACCGGCAAGGACGGGAGGCGGAAAATGGGGTTGGAGAATGGACCTCTCCTCTGCCATCTCTCTGCATGTTGAGGTCATCAATAGCAGGGCCTTCCCGAACAGGCCAGCGTCGGAGAGGGCGGCCGTCAGAAGAGGGGTTCTCTTCCGTTCCGGCACACGGGCCTGCTCCAGCCAAAGATGACGCTGGCCCAGGGTGGCCAGGGCGCGCACTTTACCCATGGCTATGGCTAGCACCTGGGAGAGGTGCAGCACAGCTCCCGCAGCCTGGGTGATCTGATCGCACCTCACCTCGTTCAGATCCGCGCCGCCCGTCATTATCCCCGATACAAATCTAGCCAGGTGGGCGATGTTAGAGGCCGCAGCCAGCGACTGTGTACCGGCGATAAATGACTGGTCACCCCAATAAGCCAATCGCCTAGCCGACCTCCCCTGGAGGACCGGCTTGCATAGGGGCTCCCACACCATATCCGGACAGAGGAGCGCGGCCATCGGATTGTCAAGCCGAGGTACGCCCTCCCCCATACCTTTGACCAACCCCGACACCCGCGTAACTGGTACGTAGGCGGGAGTTAGTCCCATGATGTTGGAGACCGCCTGACCCCGACGAACATAGGCCCCCATCGATGGGAAAAATGGGTAGACAACGTCCACCCCTCTCACCGGGGGACGCTGCCAGGGATGGCCTATGAGGTCATCAGGGACAGGTGCAGGCAATGGCTGCGGCAGCGGCACACCGTTTGCAGCGGCGGCTACCGCCATGAGCTCGGGAAACAAGGCCCGCAGTTCCCCCTGCGGACCCTCCTCCACCGACCCCGCATCCCTCGCATACAGCAGGCTGCGACTGGTCAAGGAGCCACAATCCGATGCGGCTGACAGTAGGGCATCCTGTCGATGAGGCCAAGGTGGTTCCCCGACATCCTCGAACAAGGCGCCCCGTGGAGCCATTTCTCCCCCCTCCGGGGTCTCCGGAGGAGGGATACTCCCCTCCACGGGACCATCATACAAGAACCCGTCCGCCTCCTCCATGAAGTCTTCAGTTTCCATCAGAAATCCAGAGTCGGACGCGGCCTCGCTGGTCTCCAGCAATTCCCCAAACCCAGGCCGTTCGCGTCTGCACGCCACCATGTTACGACGTGAGCGAGCAGACGCAAAAAGTTTTCGTCGCAAATCCTCTGGCTCTAAGACAATCCCCCGTTCATCAACGGGCGATTCCCCAGAAACAGAGGAACCAGAGTCGAGATCAGGCCATCGCCGGAGCGACGGCACCGAACCCTCGGCTCGTCGGTGAGAAAAACTATCCACCGGCAGTCTCCCGGGCTGGGTCGGCAACCACGAGAGTGGCAACAGCCCAGCACCGGAACGCACGACGGAGGCGGGAATGGAGAATCGGTGGTGAAGAGTAGGTCTAGCGGGTCTACTCTCCGCGGAATACATTATGACCCAAACCTTTTTCTTATATAAACAAGTGAGAGAAGAAAAAGGTTAGGCACAATGTAAACCTAGTCACAACTCTTTTCAACTATCAACGACACGTCAAGTGGGGTACTACCGAGGTACTTCCTTGTGGTGAAAGCGAGAAGGAGGAGAGCAGGTGACCACACACCTGCTTATGAAGGTAAGCTGATGAGGGGTGTGGTCAGACTAATACTGGTATTAGAGGTACATTTGTGGTTTATTCAGTACGCGTGCACGTACGCGAGATAGTGCAGTAGGTGATGCCAAGCTAAGCCACTAACGATACAGAACTCATAGTTTTTTATTGACTTGGAATTATTCACTTATTAAGTAAGTATAATGTAAAAGCATAACTTAAGTACAACTTAAGATAATTAAGTAGATACAGACTGTGAACCGCATTATGTTTTGAGTAAATAAAACTCATAGTTTTTGATTGACTTGGAACTATTCACTTATTAAGTAAGTATAATGTAAAAGCATAACTTAAGTACAACTTAAGATAATTAAGTAGATACAGACTGTAAACTGCATTATGTTTTGGGTAAAAAAAACTCATCGTTTTTGATTGACTTGGAACTATTCACTTATTAAGTAAGTATAATGTAAAAGCATAACTTAAGTACAACTTAAGATAATTAAGTAGATACAGACTGTAAACCGCATTATGTTTTGAGTAAATAAAACTATTATTATTATTATTAGTTCTGTTAATAGTGGTGACGCTCGGCGTCACTCATGCACTGTCCTCGCACATGTGCACGCGCACACTGAATAAAATTCCACAATGTACCTTTATCCAAGTATTCGTCTGACCACACCCCTCGTTAGCTTACCTTCATAAGCAGGTGTGTGGTCACATGCTCTACTCCTTCCCAAGCTTTCACCACAAGGTGAGATCAAGGGCTGCAGCGGCGTCGGACACCGAGCGTCACCACTATTAACAGAACTTGGTTATAGTCATAACCTATCGTTCTGTATTCATAGTGGCTCCGCTCGGCGTCACTCATGCACAAGGGAGGCCGAGCGGGAGCCACCGGCCGACAAATATACCCCGCTGAAGGCCCCCCACAACCATCAGAACAGGGAGGGCCGAGCCCCCCCGACCCCCCTAATGGAGGGCACCCCCCCTATTGGAGGTTTCTCGGGAGGGCGACGGACCCGACCGTGCGAAGAGGCACTCAAGCAACTCAACGCACAGGGTGAGCAGACCGTGGCCTGACCCCACGACTACACACACGCACAACCCGCATGCCACCCGGGAACGAACGGAGGGAACAACCTCGTTACTGCCCCCAGAATCACGGGGTCAAGGGCAAACCCAACCCCGTGGCAAGGCCGTAGCAGCGGAGCGCGAAGGAAGGCCCAGACCCACCAAAGGGACTGGACCCCCTGGAACGGGGGCCCGGAGAAGTCCATGATGCCAGCATCAAGACCCCACCAGGTGGGCACTTAGTGACCCCGCCCCCCACATCGCCAGCGTATTCGGACAAAGGCCCCTCAGCCGAGCGGGCCCTGTCCCCCCAATAGTACACCGCCTGGCACACTGACCCTGCAGTACAGACAGTCAGCACGGCCGCAATAACAAGACTTACCACGGAAGCAGGCAGCGCACCGGGGAAAAAACCAGGCAACAGGCTGTTAACCCGAGCCTGGAGACTGCAGACGAGACAGGCGCCAGAGGGGACAGCTGAACACAGCCGCCCCGGCGGAAGGGGCGTATGCTGGCGTTGTCGTCACCATGACAAACCTCCCTCAAAGCGAAGGCTGACACAATTGGCAGACGTCACGAACGTGCAGGGGCACACTCAACCGGGCAACCCGGGAGTTGACACCGCACCGACACACCAGAGAACCAACCACCCAGGCATTACCCTATGTGGTGGTCGGTCCCATAACCCCTCAGGAAAAAAACTCCCAAACGTACCTGCGGCACCACCGTAGTACCCGTGTTTCAGTTTCCAACAGGGTTATCCCGGGCCTACGGGTCAACGAAAACATTACTTCGGACCGGGCCCGGTGATACGGGGAGCACAGGGTCCCCAGAGGAGGTCAAAGACCACCCCAACAGGCCCCTCTTCGCCACACGTAAGAGAAGAGCGAAAGAAATGGAGAACCAGCCCCAAACACCCCGTACTTGGTATTCCCAGGAGGTCACCCAACCAAGTACTAACCAAGACCAACCTGCGTGGCAGCCGAGATCTGACGAGATCGGGCATGTACAGGTTGGCACGGCCGTAAGCCATTACGACAGTGTAGAATACAATGTACCCAACAAGGGCTCCATAGCGCTTAACCCTGTGACACCCGGACCGACCTGGCATTTTTCCCCTTGAAAAAAGCCCAAGTCCCTCAGGGTACCAGAACAGCAGATCTGCATCCCCGGCGGACAACGAGTGCAACTGATCCGGACCAGCGTGTCCAGAAGCAGTCCCGTGCCCTAACCACGCCGATCTGCCAACTCCAGGAGAAGGGGCAGACATGCGTGTTGATCTTAGACATGAAAAGAAGGCGCCACCCAGACGTTCGGTGCGAACCGCGCCCGGCGGCCCACCCCCAGGGCGTGAAACCCTTCTACGTATGTTCA
This sequence comes from Notolepis coatsorum, assembly GCF_963971535.1. Classification (NCBI taxonomy): domain Eukaryota; kingdom Metazoa; phylum Chordata; class Actinopteri; order Aulopiformes; family Paralepididae; genus Notolepis; species Notolepis coatsorum. Next base: position 66,143,711 of record NC_140171.1, read on the forward strand.
GATCCATTCTGTCATCATCCCCGGATATGAACGAGAATCCGTCGACAACCACACAGGTCGTCGGAAGAGGAAAACCTCCATCCCAGTTGCTTTATAAAAACGCTGTTTTAACTCCAAGCAACCAAGGCGCACCAGTCAGTTGCTTAATGTCCAACAGAACATCCCGAACTAGCACTATGTGTGCGTCGGGTATATCCACATCAATAAATAGGCTATTTAGACCTTTCATTGAATCCCCAAGGTGCCCAGGGGAACGATAAGAGGGGTAAGATGCAACCAACTCCAACTCTTTATAATAATAATAAAGAAGAAGCATCAACAGTATAAACCCAACTGCACAGCTGGGAGTAAAAACTGTTTACATTTTTACATCCAGTCACTCCTTTTGTCAAAGAGTATAGACCGAACTTCCCCAGAAGCCTTCCCACATGAGTCGCAGTTATGAGAAAGACATGTCAACTGTGAGTCATGTGACCAACTGACTCAAGTTTACACATAAAATCGAGCGTAGCAGACCCGTAAGCCCTACGCTCTAACCCGACACTTTAACACCACAAACCTTACGTAAAGATCTTAACTCATGGAAGCCGTCGCCATAGCAACGTATATGCTATGACGGGGGGAAACCCTGTACACGACTCCTGTTTGTAATAGGAGTCGTGTCAAGATAACCCTCCCCCCTCCTGAACGGCTCGGCCCCGACTGGCTCAGCAGAATGAGAAAAAATCCCCTAAACCAATCAAGTGGGAAGGAGGGGTTTATTCGGCACCCCCTCACACAAACCCTTCTTCCCTACACACCAAAAACAACTGTAGCATTTTGAGACCTTCGGTAGAATGCCAAAGTATAGCATAAGCTAATACAATGCCTGTTACCCACAGAATGTGAACAGGATTTATAACAAAACAAGTCGTGTGTGTGTGAATCCTACACCCGCTTTCTATGTCGTACATAGCAAAACACTGACAGAAAGTAACGGCCAAGCCGTGGAACGTGTGTGTACGAGTATTACTGCAACTAACACCAGCTAAGTGTGAGGAATTCTCAAATTTTTTCACCACCAAAGTTGAAAATATCAGAAGGAACATCTCACCCCCCACACGTAATGTAGCTGTCCCTCTGGTCTGCTCATCTACACTGACCTGCTTTCAGCCCATCAGTCTACTCACCCTCACAGAGATAGTTTCCTCTATGAAACCTGCAACCTGCCCCCTTGACACTGTTCCCACTGCTCTCCTGAAACAGGTTTTTCACACAACCGGTCCCAGCATCCTCTCCATTATTAACAGCTCCCTGGCAACTGGTACTGTTCCATCCTGCTTTAAACATGCAGTAGTCCAGCCCCTATTGAAAAAACCAAACCTTGACCCCACCCTGCACAGTAATTACAGGCCCATTTCCAAGCTTCCTTTTCTGTCAAAAATACTTGAAAAGGTTGTTCTGTGCCAATTGTCTCCCTACCTGCACCAGAACAGCATCCTGGAGACATTTCAGTCAGGGTTCAGGACTGGCCATAGCACAGAATCAGCCCTCCTTAAAGTGTCAAATGACCTACTCCTCGCCGCTGACAACCGTGACTGCTCTATTTTAATGCTGCTTGACCTCAGTGCAGCCTTCGACACTGTTGATCACACCATTTTATTAGATCGTCTCCAACATGGGGTTGGTGTCAGTGACACTGCATTAGCATGGTTTTCCTCCTATCTCACAAATAGAAGCTTTGCTGTCAACATCGCCAACTGCTCCTCCCCCTCAACCTCCCTCTCCTGTGGGGTCCCACAAGGGTCCATCCTTGGCCCGATCCTGTTCTCCCTTTACATGCTACCCCTTGGTCCAATCATTCAGAAGCACAACATCTCTTTTCACTGTTATGCTGACGACACACAGCTTTATGTTTCCCTGAAACCCAACAACCAGTCTCTACTTAACAGTCTCATATCCTGCCTGGATGATGTTAAATGTTGGATGGCACAAAACTCTCTACAACTAAATCAAAACAAATCCGAAATAATCCTCTTCGGTCCCCCAGACGCTGTCACCACCCTTACCAACAGCCTTGGCAACCTGTCCTCCCTGGTCAAGCCGTATGTCAAGAACCTAGGGGTCATTTTTGATCCACAATTTAAATTTGACAGACAAGTAAACTCAGTGGTAAAGGCATGTTTTTTCCAACTACGCACCATTGCCAAACTCAAAGCCCTTCTCTCCCCTGCAGACCTTCAGAGAGTCATCCACGCCTTCATTTCATCTAGATTAGACTACTGCAACTCCCTCTATATAGGCATTAACCAGTCTTCCCTGTCCCGCTTACAACTGGTACAAAACGCTGCTGCCAGACTGTTGACCGGAACCCGCAAGAGAGACCACATCACCCCTGTCCTTGCCTCCCTTCATTGGCTCCCAGTACGCTACAGGATAGATTTTAAGGTTCTCCTATTTGTTTTTAAAGCCCTTAATGGTCACACACCCTCCTACATCTCAGACCTCCTATCCCCCTATTTCAACACCAGGTCCCTCAGGTCAGCCGATCAGAGGCTCCTGACAGTCCGGAGGTCTAACCTCAAGCTCAGGGGGGGCCGTGCCTTTGCTATCGCAGCCCCTGAACTGTGGAACAGCATCCCCACCTCCATTAGGCTCGCCCCCTCGATAGATGCCTTCAAATCGAGGCTCAAAACCCACTTCTACCTACTAGCCTTTCCCGTTCACTGACTCATGCCCTGTTTTTCTATGTGTTTGCCTGTGTGCCCTCCCATAAAACGGAGTGTGCTTGTTGTCTATATGTATCTTGTGTATTTACCCTCTGTACAGCACTTTGGTTGACACGCGCCATGTGAAATGTGCTTTATAAATAAATTTGATTGATTGATTGAGTGTTGTGGATCAACATTACTTTGATCAAGCAACGGAACATACCACCAGCTTCTACCTGCATGTGGAGCGTCAGGCTAATAGAACCTTTCTATGACTGAGTGTATGCCTGCAGACCTTGCTTAATCTCGTAACACAACACGACTCATCTCTCAATGTAATAATGCAGATTCACATTTCGCAACCCCATCATATGTATTAGTGAAAAAACACACAGTTAGTTTGGCCAATAATATAGTCCCCTTTTTAGTGAACTTTTTATTTATTTGTACGGCACAAAATCATGAGGGGGCCGGGGAGGGTGTAGAGGGGACCACAGGGGGAAAAGTCACTTTAGCGGCTTCTGCCGCCTCGAGCCGCTCGAGTTTTGCCACCCCGAGAAGCCCCGGAGGGACGGTAGTGGATCGGCTGCTGGTCACGGCGTTCCCTACCGTCTCCTCCGGTCGTGGATGGGCCGGTGGCAGCAGAATCGCCGTCTCTCCTCCTGGCCTTCTTGGAGGGGCCAGCAGTGGCGGCGGAGGCAGTGGTAGGCACGGCGGAGGGAGCTCGACGTCGTGGAAGCCTTCTGACTCCACCGGCAAAAACGGGAGGCGGAAAATGGGGCTGGAGCACGGACCGCTCCTCTGCCATCTCTCTGCACGTTGAGGTCATCAGCTGCAGGGCCTTCCCGAATAATCCAGCATCGGAGAGGTCGGCCGTCAGAAGAGGGGCTCTCTTCTTCTCCGGCACTCGAGCCTGCTCCAGCCAAAGGTGGCACTGGGTCAGGGTGGCCAGGGCGCGCATCTTCCCCGAGGCTATGGCCTGCACCTGGGTAAGATGCAGGACAGCTCCTGCCGCCTGGGTGATCTGATCACATTTTACCTCGGTCAGACCCGTGCCGCCCGTCATTATCCCCGATACAAATCTAGCCAGGTGCGCAATGTTATAAGCCGCAGCCAGCGATTGTGTACCAGCGATAAATGACTGGTCACCCCAATATGCCAATCGCCTAGTCAATCTTCCATGGAGAACCGGCTTGCATAATAGTTCCCACACCACATCCGGACAGAGGAGAGCGGCCATCGGCCTATCAAGCCGTGGCACGCCCTCTCTCATACCTTTGACCAACCCCGACACCCGCGTAACTGGTACGTAGGCGGGGGTAAGTCCCATGATGTGAGACACCGCCTGGCCCTGACGAACATAGGCCCCCATTGAGGGGAAAAATGGGTAGACAACGTCCACCCCTCTCACCGGGCGACGCTGCCAGAGATGACCTATGAGATCATCGGGGGCAGGAGCAGGCAATGGCTGTGGCAGCGGCACGCCGTTTGCAGCGGCAGCTACCGCCATGAGCTCGGGAAACAAAGCCTGCAGTTCCCCCTGCTGACTTTCCTCCACCGAACCCGCATCCCTCACATGCAGCAGGCTTCGACCAGTTGAGGAGCCACAGTCTGATGTGGCTGATAGCAGGGCATCCTGCCGAAGAGGCCGAGGTGGTTCCCCGACATCCTCGAACAAGGCGCCCCAAGGAGACATTTCTCCCCCCTCCGGTGTTCCCTGGACAGGAGGGATACTCGCCTCCACAGGGCCTTCAAACAAGAATCCGTCCGACTCTTCCATGAAATCCTCAGTTTCCATCGGACATGCAGAGACCGACGCATCCTCGCTGGTCTCCAGCAATTCCCCAAACCCAGGCCGTTCGCGTCTGCAGGCCACCATCTTGCGACGTGAACGGGCAGACGCGAAAAGCTTGCGTCGCAAATCCTCCGGAACCAAAAGAACCGTCCGCTCAACAACGGACGATTCCCTGGAACCAGAGTCGAGATCATGCCACCGCCGGGGCGACGGCACCGACGCATCGGCTCCTCGGAGAGGCAAACTATCCATCGGCTGTCTCCTGGGCTGGGTCGGCAACCACGAAAGTGGCAGCAGCCCCGCACCAGTACGCACGACAGAGGCGGGAATGGAGAACCGCTGGTGAAGAGTGGGTCTACTCTCCGAAGTAGACATTATGACTTAGCTTTTTCCTTTTGAATAGTTATGAGAGAAGAAAAAACTAAGCACAATGTAAACATGTCTCAACTCTTTTCAACTAACAACACGTCAAGTGGGATCTACCGAAGGCACTTCCTTGTGGTGAAAGCGAGAAGGAGGAGAGCAGGTGACCACACACCTGCTTATGAAGGTAAGCTAACGAGGGGTGTGGTCAGACGAATACTGGGATAAAGGTACATTGTGGAATTTTATTCAATGCGCGTGCACATGTGCGAGGACAGTGCATGAGTGACGCTGAGCGGAGCCACTATGAATACAGAACTCATAGTTTTTGATTGACTTGGAATTATTCACTTATTAAGTAAGTATAATGTAAAAGCATAACTTAAGTACAACTTAAGATAATTAAGTAGATACAGACTGTAAACCGCATTATGTTTTGAGTAAATAAAACTCATAGTTTTTGATTGACTTGGAACTATTCACTTATTAAGTAAGTATAATGTAAAAGCATAACTTAAGTACAACTTAAGATAATTAAGTAGATACAGACTGTAAACTGCATTATGTTTTGAGTAAATAAAACTCATAGTTTTTGATTGACTTGGAACTATTCACTTATTAAGTAAGTATAATGTAAAAGCATAACTTTATTAACAGATTGCAGAATAAGATAAGATAAGATAAGATATTCCTTTATTGATCCCCTTGGGGAAATTCAGGCATCATAGCAACATGGGGGGGAGGGGGGGGGTACAGGTAGTAAAACAACACAGTATACAGGTAGTAAAAAACAACACAGGCAGTGTAAACAATTTGATCAATATGGTCAATATAGTTTACTATCTGACTAGCTGAGGAATATTCACATTATTCACAGTGTCACATAAGGTGCAGTATGCATGAGGTAGTGTTATAATTTACTATCTACTGAGTATACATTATTCACAGTATCACGGTATCCACTGAAATATACATTATTCACAGTATCACAGTATCACAGTATCCACATAGGGTGCAGTAAGCCTAAGGTAGTGTAGGTTGTCCTCCTTGGGTTCCTATAAGTCCCAGGTCAATGTCTGGTAGCAGTCGCTGTCGCTGCCCCCTGTTGTGGAGCCTGGAGGCTGCTAGTCGCTGCCCACTGTTGTGGAGCCTGATGGCCGCTGGTATGAAGGACTGTCCGAGGCGGTTAGTTGAGTGTCGGGGGGGAATGAGTCTGTGGCTGAACGAGCTTCTCATCTTGACTAGCTCGTCGTAGAGGGGGTGGTAGGGGTTCTCCATGATGGCAGCCAGCTTCCTTATCATCCCCCTCTCTGCCATCACCTCAAGTCTAGGTAGCTCGACTCCCACCACGGAGCTAGCCTTCCTCACCAGCTTGTTGAGCTTGTTGGTGTCCCTTGAGTTGATGTAGCCTCCCCAGCATGCCACAGCATAGAAGATGGGTATAGAGGTGTGATAGGTGTGATAGGTGTGAGAGGTGTGATAGGTGGGATTGGTGTGAGAGGTGTGAGAGGTGTGAGCGGTATGATAGGTGTGATAGGTGTGATAGGTGTGAGAGGTGTGATAGGTGTGATAGGTGGGATAGGTGTGATAGGTGTGATAGGTGTGAGAGGTGTGAGAGGTGTGATAGGTGTGAGAGGTGTGATAGGTGTGAGAGGTGTGATAGGTGTGATAGGTGTGAGAGGTGTGATAGGTGTGAGAGGTGTGATAGGTGTGAGAGGTGTGATAGGTGTGAGATGTGTGATAGGTGTGAGAGGTGTGATAAGCGTGAGAGGTGTGATAGGTGTGATAGGTGGGATCGGTGTGAGAGGTGTGATAGGTGTGAGAGGTGTGAGAGGTGTGAGAGGTGTGATAGGTGTGATAGGTGTGAGAGGTGTGAGAGGTGTGATAGGTGTGATATGTGTGAGAGGTGTGATAGGTGTGATAGGTGTGATAGGTGTGATATGTGTGAGAGGTGTGATAGGTGTGAGAGGTGTGATAGGTGTGAGAGGTGTGATAGGTGTGAGAGGTGTGATAGGTGTGATAGGTGTGATATGTGTGAGAGGTGTGATATGTGTGATATGTGTGAGAGGTGTGATAGGTGTGATAGGTGTGAGAGGTGTGATAGGTGTGATAGGTGGGATCGGTGTGAGAGGTGTGAGAGGTGTGAGAGGTGTGAGAGGTGTGATAGGTGTGAGAGGTGTGATAGGTGTGATATGTGTGATATGTGTGAGAGGTGTGAGAGGTGTGATAGGTATGAGAGGTGTGATAGGTGTGATAGGTGTGAGAGGTGTGATAGGTGTGATAGGTGTGAGAGGTGTGATAGGTGTGATAGGTGTGAGAGGTGTGATAGGTGTGAGAGGTGTGATAGGTGTGAGAGGTGTGATAGGTGTGATAGGTGTGAGAGGTGTGAGAGGTGTGAGAGGTGTGATAGGTGTGAGAGGTGTGATAGGTGTGAGAGGTGTGATAGGTGTGATAGGTGTGATAGGTGTTGTAACTGAGGGGTACAATTCCCTGACTGTATTAAAGATTGTGATATATTAAACCACTACTAGTTATGTACTTTAATTACTGGCCATACAGTACATGAATATATATGGTGAACACCCACACAAGAATACGGCATTGACACATAAAGTTCTATTTGGAGGGTATTTATTATTATTAAGCAACGTTAGGTTACAGATTGAGAATTAGGCTCGCGCTTGTATGGCGAAGAACACACTTAAAGTCAGTCAAGAGCGTAAGTCAATGAGAATAGTATGAATACTAGGATGGGTCTAAGCTGACGCCACCTGTGGTATAGCAATTACATAGGGCACACTGGTACCAGCTGGAGACACTGGGGGGTTCCCTCTGGGGTGTAAGGCCGGTAGGGGTAGAGGAATGTTCAGGTACAAAGTCTGGGTCAACGAGGAATAACGAGGCTCCAGATACAGGAGCCGGTGCATGTACTCCCTTGATCAGCAGACAAAGCAACAGTTGTAATCCAAGATGCTCGAATAGCATTGACGACAGCTAGCCAGCCTCTTCCTAGAGGCGGGCCCGAGTGATGATCCTCACGGGGGTAAATCCCAAACGACAGTGGGATCGACGGTTCTCTTCTCCAACGGTCACGGTCCCAAAGCAATATAATCCAACCAGAAATGGTTCTGCAGTCGCCGGTGTAGGTTCTCCTGTGCACTATACTTCACATTAAACTAGGTCGAACTTGACGTTACTTCACTAAACTCTGACACTTTTACTATCCTATTCGCACATGTTCTAAACGCTCTATTTAGACGCAAGGTTGCTCACTTCACTTGCACGTTGACTCGTGGTGAAGGCATTAAGGTTTGAACTGAACTACTGCTGTTTACACCTGCGCCGTATTTATACGTAAGGTGAATTATCTAGTGCCAACCTCAGTTCTGTCTCGTATTACTGCGCAGACTCTGGGCATGCTGCGACATGCCCGGAGTTGCCTTTGAACTTGCCGTTGGGGGCTTGGCCGTTGGCGCCTGGGGGTCGCTGTCCAATAGGAGAGCGAATATTACTCTGGTTTGTGCACAGGTAAAGGGATATTCCGTGTATATATACAAATAATATACAAGGGATATCAAACGATATACAAATATTATACAAGGGATATCAAGCAATAAATATATATATTCGGTTTAATCTGACCTTTTGTAACAGGTGTGATAGGTGTGAGAGGTGTGAGAGGTGTGATAGGTGTGAGAGGTGTGATAGGTGTGAGAGGTGTGATAGGTGTGAGAGGTGTGAGAGGTGTGATAGGTGTGAGAGGTGTGATAGGTGTGAGAGGTGTGATAGGTGTGAGAGGTGTGAGAGGTGTGAGAGGTGTGAGAGGTGTGATAGGTGGGATCGTGTGAGAGGTGTGATAGGTGTGAGAGGTGTTAGCTTTTTATGGGTTTTCTTGCTAATGTCCTGTCATGCCTCCTGTCTAGCGGATACGGTGACGCGTCATACAGGAGTCATACAGGAGTCACCAGCTCATACAGGAGTCATACAGGCATACATGCATATAGTTGCATATACCTGTGCCTGTATAGCATGACACGGTTGGTATCTATGACCTGTGCCTGTATAGCATGACACTGTTGGTATCTATGACCTGTGCCTGTATGCTAGCATGACACGGTTGACCTATGACCTGTGCCTGTATGCTAGCATGACACGGCTGGTATATATGGACTCCTCAATCTCTAGTTTCATACCACTTCTTGCTAGCTTTAAATGTAATAAAAATGAGCCTGCTAGAGCCCATAATCAACCGGTAGGATATTGGCAGGATATCTGTAACATACACGCTGATACCATATATTGTGATAAGCCATCATTGGTTGGTTTGGCTCTAATTCAGATCACTGTCCTGTCTTAAACTCCATAACTCCACTTTTAGTGTTTGTCATTTTATTCCCTGAATGGATCATTTTCAGGGTTTTTATCATGAAAAAACTACTAACCTTCTGTCTTTTATTATTATGCTACTAAGTAATGTCTATATGCACTCAAGA